>NC_081413.1:688312981-688676314 GCF_030272615.1 Cryptomeria japonica
GTCTAATTAGATCCACCTGCTGCTCCATATCTCGAACTATCACAAGACCGATAGCTACTCTGTCCTTAATGTTGTCCCCACTCAACGATGTTCTACAAGACCTATCGTACAATTCCTGAAAGGGTGGCATCCCCAAAGAAGTGTGATGCCCATTGTTATAGGAAAAATCTACCAAGGGAAGGTACTCTTCCCATCTGGTCTGGTGATCCATGATGTACATGCAAAGCATATCCTCTAGCACTTGGTTAACCCTCTTTGTCTATCCATCCGTTTCTGGATGATAGGCTATGCTGAAATTGAGCTTGGTGCCCATTGTTGCTTGTAACACCTTACAAAAGGAAGAAGTGAAGAAGGAATCCCTATTAGAAATAATCTTGCGTGGGACGTCATGAAGTCTAACAATGTCCCACAAGAACACCAGTGCCACTACTGGTGAGAAGTGGGCCACTTTGGTCAACTTGTCAAATGTCACCAAGATGGCATCATGGCGACGAGATGACATGGGAAGACCAATTATGAAATCGATGGATATAGTATCCCACTTCCACTCTGGCATAGCATGAGACTGGAGAAACCCACTTGGATGGCGGTGCTCTGCCTTGACTCTCTAACACTCAAGACATCGGGCTACTAACTCAGCAATAAGTTAACACATTCCTGGCCAATGATATAACTGCCTCATGTCTGCATGCATCTTCTTAACTCTGGGATGTGCTACATAAGGAGCTCTATGAACCTCCATCACAATGAACTCTCACAATCTCTCAGAAGAAGGTACATTGATGTGCCCTCTATGGCAAAATAGTCCACCAGACTCTAAGGAATAATCAACATACTTCCCCTCTAGGGTCTCTTGAGATCAAATCACCTAGAAAACCTCTAAATACCATCCATCCTTTGGCAACCACTGTAATATACAATCTCTCAAATTTGTGCCCATAGACATGGAGCATACCTCATGACGTCTCCTACTCAAGGCATCTGCAACTACATTTTGTTTCCCCTTGATGTAGTGAACATCAAAATCATACTCGCATAAAAAATCCATCCATCTCCTCTGACGAGCACTAAGATTCGACTGAGTGAATATGTACTGTAAGCTCTGATGATCTGAATGTAGCTCAAAATGATGAGCCAAAAGGAAGTGTCTCCACCTCACAAGTACATGCACTATTGCTGCAAGCTCAAGGTCATGAGTAGGGTAGTTAAGCTCGTGAGTCTTAAGTTTCCTAGACTCAAATGCTATAGCTCTACCATCCTGCATGAGGACTGTTCCTAAACCCGCTAGGGAAACATCTATACAAACCATGAAGTCATTTGAGGGATCTAGCACTATAAGGATGGGTACGCTAGTAAGTGGCCTTTTGAGTTCTTGAAAGGACCTCTCGCACTTCTCTATCCACTTTAATTTCTTCCCTTTACACTGATGAGAAGTAATAGGATGTGCGACTCTAGAAAATCCCTCAATAAAGCGTCGGTAATAACTTGCTAGGCCCATGGAGCTCCTCACCTCTATCACACTAGTTGGCTCTAGCCAATCCATAATAGCTCTGATCTTTGATGGTTCAACCGAGATCCCATCACCGGATATAACATGCCCTAGGTACTTGACCTCTAACCTAAAGAAAGTACACTTTGACAAACTATCGTATAACTGGTTGTCTCTCAAACATTACAAAACCTGCCTCAAGTGCTCCTCATGCTCCTTCTCATTCCAAGAATATATCAATATGTCATCGAGGAACACAATCAAAAAATGGTCAAGGAAGGTGTGGAATATGCCATTCATGAGGCTCATGAATATAGCTGGAGCATTCATAAGACCGAATGGAACCATGGTGAACTCACAGTGACCATACCTAGTGCGAAAAGCAGTCTTGTGGATATGGCTCTCCACTATTCTCAACTGATGGTACCTTGACTTCAGATCTATTTTGGAAAATACTTTGGCACCCTGAAGTTGGTCGAATAAATCATCGATCTTGGGCAAAGGGTATCGCTTCTGGATGGTTACTTTGTTCAACTGACAGTAATCCATGCATAACTGAACTGATCCATGCTTGGATGAATGTGACCCTTCTCTATAAGTTCCTAAAGATGTATCTTGAGCTCATTAAGCTCATTTGTGGTCATCCTATAAGGTTCTCTTGAAACTAGCTCAACCCCTGGTACAAGGTCTATGTGAAAGTCAATCTCTCTACAAGGTGACATACCAGGTAGCTCTGAAGGAAACACACCAGAATATCCTTTAAGGATAGGATGATCATCAATAGATGGTTCCTTATCATCCTCTTCCTCTCTATCACTGATGGTGATGGCAAATAACTGACATCCCTTTCTCATGCTCCACTTAAGCTGCATTACGGAAATCATATGAAGAGATATGGGTCTCTGAATCCCAGTGATTACTATGGGAGAATCGTGATCATCCTCATGCTCGATCTTTTTTGGTGACAATCCATCTTGGCTCTGTGGGTGTAAAGCCAATCCATGGCAAGTATGATGCCATAAGATCCAAGTGGTGTAACTCTAAGGTCTACTAAGGTGGTTGTACTACCAATCTAGAGCTGGCATTCCCTAACCTCTGATTCTGCCAACACTCTAGCTCTTGAAGTTAACTCTACTTCCCAACTGACACCTTTCCTAATTGCCACTAGCCCGCAATGCTCCACAACCAATGGAGATATAAATTAATCTGTAGCTCCTAAATCAAACAATTTAGAAACACTTCTACCACTGATCATACATGTAGCCTCAATAATTGTGGCCCGATGCTCTACCTGGCAGTTGTCAACCGCTATGAAGACTCTATGAAACTTTCCCATATCCCTAACTGTGGGCTCTGATGCTTCCATCCACTGACTACCTGCCATTTGACCCTAAGGAAACTCTCTCGCCATGTGCCCCATGGCTCCACAAGTGAAACAAGCACCACGTGTCTGAAACTGAATGCCCTGAGGCCTAGAGAATGACTTCCCACATGTTCTACTTGAACCACTGTACCCACCAATAGAGGACTGCCAAGTCCGCGCCGGAGGTGTGTAAGGAACCTGGGGTCATTGATCTCATCTAGGACCCTATGACTGCCATTGTTTGGGCTTAAAGCCCTGTTGACTCTATGGAGGCCTCTGCTATGACTGCTATGGAGGAGAGGGTTTGAAAGACCCTGATGTATATCTGCTATTACCCTTCCAATGGGGTTTTTGAAACCCATATGTCTGGAGAATAGGGTTTCAGTTCCGGAACTGATCCCTCATGTCCTGAGGCCTAACATGAATCTCCTTTGCTATCAAGACCTTCTCCATAGCAACCTGAAGGCTTCCTAGAGCTGCCATCCTCATCGGTCCTGCTATTCTGGCATTCAATCCCCTGATAAAATGGTTGATGAGAAGCTTCTCATCCTTCAGGTAGTCTACATATGGTAAGAGCTCAAAGAACTTGCTCTTATATTGGGTCACTGAGAGACCCTTCTGCTAGAGGTCATGGAACTCATCGATCCTATGCTGCCTATAGTGCTCTAACAAGTATCTCTCCCTAAACCTCTCTATAAAGATCTCCCATGTGAGGGTGTCTGCAACTAGGCCACACTTGCATTCCTCCTGCTTCCACCATGTGGAGGTCATTCCTCTCAAAAGGTGAATCGCTACTCGTGCCTTCATATTTCTCTTATAGGGACGCAATGAAAAGCATCTATCTAGACTCAAAAGCCAAGCCTTAGCTTCTACCCCATTGGTAGATCCCCCAAAAGATGGTGGTTGAAGGTGCAAAACATCTCTGATCAGATCCCCTGGATCACGATGTGCTCTATCAAAATATACTGGCACTACTACTTGAAGTGGTCTGAGTAGATGAACGAACTCAGGCTCATGCTCAGCCTAACCCTCTAAGGGATTAGGAGGTGGACTTCTACTCCACTCCCTAACTACTGATCTATGGCTCTCTGAATTCTGGTTTTCTGCCTGAAGATCTACTACTAGAAGCCTATCCTGAACTATCCCTATCAGGTTCTGAAGAGAAACTAAGATGTCTCAGTTTGGGTCAACTGGTTGTTCGGGAGGAGCCTCTGGGTTCCTTTTCGAAACTGATTCCTCCTAATCGACATCTTCACATGCCATGTGTGCACACCTAGGACCCCTACCATGCTTGCGAGCTTGTCGCGTAGTCAGAGGCATACTTATGAGAAAATAAAATAAAATGAAATAAATAAATTGTTTTTAAGAAAAATTAAATAATTAAATAATTAAAGCGAAACGTAATGGAGAAAGGTTCCTAGTGTTGGAAACCTTGCTCTAATACCAAAATGTCATGCCCAAACTTTTGGGCAAAAACGGAACAACAATATTTTTTTAAACATCCTAATGAAACTAATTACGCTATAATAAGGATGCAAAAATAAAGTCTTGTCTTAACTATAGTTTAACTCTGGAATTAAAAGAGTTGTTTACCAAAGATAATCTAATTAACTTAACCATGCATACAGTAATAAATAAATGCAGAATTTAATTCTCCAAAAGTGCCATTACTATTTCATTAATTAATAATTTAATTTAAACAAATAATCTTTAACTAATTAGCCAAGAGATATTAATAATCTCAAATAACATTTAAATGCTCTAGAAATAGTTAATTTAATGCTAACACTTAGATTATTAAATTTAATAATCAATCGAGCAAATGTATTTAATGCGACTAGATTCGACTAAGGTTAACTAAATCAAAATATAAAATTGCCCTATATAATTTATTCTTGAAATGCCAAAATTAATGTTGCCTAAGGTAACCCCCTATAGGCTAAATATTTTAAACTAATCTGTTAATAAATCCCATTAATAAATTTTCAAAAAAAAAGATTTAACACACACACACACATATATATATGTTAACATATAAATACATATATATAGCATAGAAATAATAAATTAAAATACTAAAGATACTCTAAAAACTAATAACCCCTTATTAAAATAAATCAACTATCCACTTAAATAAAATATATGTGGGTTTTACCCTTTTCAAATTTGAAAAGGGAATTTCCCCCCATACATTGTCTTTTTATTTTGATATTTAAAACTTCCATGAAACCTAATTTAAAACTTATAAAACCTAACTAAACACACTTATCTTATTTACCCTTGTTTCTACCCTAACCCAAAATTTGGGTTAGGCTTTGTGTGTTAAGCAGGTCTATATTTCCATGGCGGAGGCAAAAATTACACACAGGTGGGTGGATTGCACAATGGTCGTGTTTGTTTTAGGCGGTGGCGGAGGGGGGGAGAGGGAAGCCACCCGCAGCATCCCTATGGGACTCGGCCCACCCGCGGCCCGCAGTGGCACGATGAACACCCTTGTGGGCCTCGGCCCACAGAGGGCCCTTGAGCTACCCACATAGAGCTCAGCTCCGCGGGTCTCTAGAGGGGGGTAAGTTTTTCCATTTTATTTTTAAATAAAAGAAACTTTATATATATATTAAAACATGTATATATATATGTATATTAAGATATATGCATATAATCTATTTCTTTCTTTTTTTAATATGCAGTAATAAAATAATAAAATATTGACTGTTAAATAAAGAAAAACCAGCAACATTTAATAGATATATATTTCATTTTCAAGAATAAAATGTATAAACCCTTTTCATGTATATGCATATTTTGACTTATAAATATAATAGGAAATGGAAACTAATTTTTTTTTTTTTTAATGATTAACTAGATACATTCTTGTCTAAGTCTATTTTTTCTAAACACATTAAGGCAGATTATAGCATATTTGAATAAATGCATTTCTCTCACATTTAAACATCATATAGTTAAGTTTAGAGTTAGGTTAATTTATCTAGATTTATTTTCTGCATTTTAACCATATTTTGCATTTTGAAATAAATAAATAGAAGTAAATGATTATTTTCTTTTACTAACATTCATGCTTAAATATTTCATTTATTTCCATTCATTCTACAATATTCTTAAAAAGGTAGAAACAACTTTTATTTTCAAGAATTAATTACAAGTAAATAATGACCCAAAAACTATAGAAACATACTCCAAATTTAATTTATTTATTTCTTGCAAGATCAAATCTATTAAAAGAATACATTTATTTCCAACATGGTAAACTTTACAAATAGGTAAAAACCCAACTTAGCCTCTCATTTCTACTAAATGAGGGCTTCCAAATTAAATACATTTTTCTTATTACAACTAAAACAAAATAACAATAGGATCATCTCCTAGCTTTTCTTTCCTTCCCTTTTCCAAGCAAACCTGCAATACAAATCTTTTAGGTTGTGACCATGGAGGCTCACCTCCTAACCTAGGCTTACTAGAAGCCACCCTCGATCTTGGAGAACCAAGACCTAAACGTGATACACACAAGCAATACACAAACAAGAAAGAAAAAAACTCACAACAAACACACTCCCATC
The DNA here is from genome assembly GCF_030272615.1 of Cryptomeria japonica. Classification (NCBI taxonomy): domain Eukaryota; kingdom Viridiplantae; phylum Streptophyta; class Pinopsida; order Cupressales; family Cupressaceae; genus Cryptomeria; species Cryptomeria japonica. The sequence goes on from NC_081413.1 coordinate 688,319,409, forward strand.
CCAAGGCTTAACATCATCACATATGTGATTTTTAAATGGGTGAAGGTGGACTAAGTAACTTGAGGAGAAACTACAAATAGTAGAAACACAATGCCATTGCAAGGCAACCAAGGAACACATCATAAGTTCCAAACTTGTCCCAACCATTCCTTATGACCCCCAAGGCATACAAGCCGCCAAATCTCCTCTTATGATCCCCAAATGCATAAACAATAACTATGCAACAAGGGTCACAAAAAATCCCTTGAGAATCACTCTCTTCCAAAGAGAGCCTCTCACTCTAAGGCTATCAAACAACCCTTCACCCCAAGGCCACTCTACCCTCCCAAGGGTGAGTTTGGCCTTGAAAACTCCCAAAACGCAAATATAATACTCAACCAAAAAACAAAGGGAAGAACATAACATTCTTCCTTCACAAATAAAACAACAATGGGAGAAAACAATGAAAACATACATTCTTTCAAATTAAACTTACAACATACATAGATAGAGATTCAACCAACCTTGAATCTTCCCAAGGGATGCAATGGATAGTTTGGAGTAGAACTGCCCAAATCCACACTTCTTTTTTCTCAAGATTTAACCAAAATCCTATACTAAACTTTCAAAACTTCAAGAATTCTAAGTCTCCAAAGATGGGGAGTGGGTGATTACCATCCTAAGTCTCAAACCCTTGCCTAAGAAGGCTTATCTCACTCTTTCCAACCTCTTGGATAGAGTGAGAGCCCACATTGGTTGGTCTTCCCAACCTCTTACAGGTTACTAAAACTGGAAAACTTGAAAGAGGGGAAGAAAAAATAGGGAAGAGGAAACTGACACAAGAAGTGAAGGTTAGCTAACCTAGGAGGAGTCCTCCAAGTTGGATTTTCGCTCATCTTGGGAAAACCAATTTTTGAGGTGTCAAATCAGTCACATGGGAGTGGTTACATGCTTAAAAATACCCCTAACCCATAGGTATACCATATGGACCTTTGGAAAAGCCCCTAAACTAACCCTAGGAGTTCATTTGACCCCTTAGAAACCCGCCTGAAGTTAACCTACGGGTCAAACTTGAGTTGACAACTCCAAAGAGTCTCTACCCAAGGAAAATCTGGGACCACACTCAAATATTTGAAAAAGGCTTTGGTTGAAACAATTTCCCTCGAAGAGACATGTCATAATCAAAACACTATTCAACACGTGTCAAGTGACACAATAAAATACATTGCTTAATTACACATGGAAATTGTCTCTTGTTGGATTAAACAAATTAATAAATACAATTTAACACACATGCAAATATTTATGTTTATGAATAAAACACGATACATACGGGGTGATTTCTTTCCAAATAGACAACCCCTGGTTTCAAACGCACAAAGGTCTAGGCTTGATTCTGCATATTGTTTCCATGGTCACGTAGATAATTTTTCTGTGCATCTCAATTACACATTAGTAATTCCCGAATAACCTAATATAAATTTAACATATAAAATGAAATACAAATCAATCACTCTACATACAATTTCCATCATACAAACCAATTTGCCATATACCCAATGCAATCCACATAAAGCAATTTCACTTAATGACATTATCATAATCCTCATAAATTTCAACCATTCATAAGACATGTGTCATGTTTCTAACATCATAATAAAGTTTTGCAAATCAAATAAATGACATACACCATATCAATGTTATTCTATCGTGGAATCATATAAAATTCTATATCCATAATGCATAGAAATGAAGCATCAATATATCAGTGTTTTCCAATCCCGAGATCATTTAAAATTCTATATCTATAATACATAGAAATGAAGCATCCATAATAGTTCCAACATGAAAATAATTGAAGTGCTAGGTTGGGTTGGGGTAGGGCCTCACACAGAAAGAATTTGAAATGTCTATGATTGGGGAGATAAAATTCCTTTTAGGATTGCAGATTTCACAAACTGATAAAGGTATATTCATATGTCAAACAAAATACTTGAAGGAACTACTAAAGAAATTTGGTATGGAAAACTCTAAACCGGTAAGTACTCCTATGACTACAACTGATAAATTGACATTGAAGGATGATTCAGCTCCTGTTAATCTGACAAGATACAAATCTATGATTTGAAGTTTATTGTATTTGACACAAACTAGACCTTATTTAACGAATGTAGTATGTATTGTTTCAAGATTTCAGAGTAATCCTAAAGAAAATCATGAATCAACAGTAAAAAGGATTTTCCGGTATCTACAAGGCACAACAAATCTTGGTTTATTGTATCCTAAAGATGAATTTTTTTATCTATGTGCATACACCGATGCAAATTGGGCAGGAGATGTAGATGACAGAAAGAGTACCACTGGCAGAGAATTCTTTCTTGGTAGTAGATTGATTTCATGGATAAGAAAGAAGCAGAGTTGTACATCATTATCAATAACAGAGTCAAAATATGTTGCAGCAGCAACTAATTGTACTCAGGTATTATGGATTAAGCAAATGTTGAAGGACATAAAGATAAAATGCAAAGAACCTAGATAACAATTTATTGTGATAATTCAGCAGCAATTGATATATCAAAGAATCTAGTATTTCACTCTAACACTAAGCATGTTTCTATGAAATATAATTTTCTAAAGGAGAATGTTGAAGAAAAATAAGTGAGATTGTTCTATGTGAATACGAAAGAGAAGATTCTAGATATCTTGACAAAACCTTTGCCTAAGGAAACCTTTGAGTATCTTAGAGAGAATCTTGGGGTAATATCCTCACCGACAGAGACTTAGATGATTGAATATTGACATCAAACTAGCAGAAACTAACTTAGAAATATTTTTCCGACTTTGATGGAGGAGAGAAACTTCTCAAGGGGAGTAGTTGGTTGTATGTTCTAATATTTTATTCTTAACTGTTTTGGCATTTGATGTCAAAGGGGGAGAGAGATCTATGGAAAAATATTCTTTGGAGTGATATATACCCTTTGTATTTTAGTTTTGACTTCTGGTATTGATCTATTTTGGGGATTTTTGGTTTTTGGTTTTTGGCATTTTGTTTTGGCACTTAGATGTTTTTCCATCTACTATTGTCATCAATGCCAAAGGGGGATATTTTTGGTATTATGGATGTGCTGCATTAGTTTTGTCATTGATGTCAACACTTATCCTTCTGGAGATCTATATTGTTATTTTGGCACTATGGTTATATTGGTGTACTGTTGAATCGACACATTGTGTTCACCGGCAAGTTCAGTGACCCATACATAGTCACTATTATATGCTCATTGACAGGTTATATGGTTCACCGATAGGTTATATGGTTCACCGACACTTATGATGACTTGTTATCATCTGGAGATCACTTGATTATGTCAAAGACAAGGTTTGGATACTTGATTTTGGTGCTTTGGTTATTGGTCTAATCAGGTTGACATATTTGTTGTTATCGGCAGATTGGTCTAGGTTATGGACTGGTATGCGTTATCTATTCCAGATCAACATAACACGTTATGAAGATGATTTATTGATTGGATATTATTGTAATTGTATTGAACCGACATGTTGTATTGCATCAAGACTTATTTGTAATTGATTTAATTGTAATATTCTTAGTGAGCTGACCTACACATGTGGTCTTATGTAAGATCTCATTTATGAGATAAACATATGATATGGTTATGGTATGGTATTGTAACATGGTATGTGCAAACATTGAAGATCATATGAGAAGACCATAGAGAAGGTTCAAGGAAGGCTGAAGCTATTTATCAGAGCTTAACCGGTACTGAATCAAACATTGGAGATGCTATTTTGAGCAATACATTATTCTAGGATTTAACCATCCTATTATTGTTATTGTGACTCTCATTTGAGTAGTCTGTGTAGACCCTATTTGTTTACACGTACTATCTATAGTAGTATCATCTGATTGTGGGTAAGGTTTCCCACCGTGGTTTTTCCCTTTATAAGGTTTCCATGTCAAAATCTCTATGTTATGTGTTGTGGATGTTGTTTCTCTTTTTGTTTCATGCATTAAGTTTCACCAGTATTGATATTAAATGCTAATTTGTTAACTAGCATTAAGTTTGGTTTACCGGTATTAAGGAGTCTCACTGACTACATATAAATTCAGACTACAATCCAGAGAAGTGTTTGAACTACAAAGATAGCATCTCCTATGCCTGAGTACAGTTCTAGTTAAGCTGTATACCGAGGACTAAATCCTCTTACATAAACCCAATTCAATCTCCAATGATCGACCAAATCCTCTTTCTGAATGATATTACATTTTTCGCACATTACATATCCATATCCCATATCCTATATCTCTACCATATGTTCTACTATGAGATATTACATCTATATACAAACCCTCAACCATAGACAATCATGTCGGCCACCAGACAATAAACAAATTACATAATTATTAAACATGTCAACCTTAGACCAAACAAATAATATCCAACACATAAGACATCCTGAAAACACATCGAGAGGTCCAATCCATAGGTTACATTAATTCGGTCCATAACCTAGATCAACCGAGACCCAATATATGTCCACATGCTAAAGCAATGATCTCCATCCACCAAGTCTCAAACATGAACACCAACAACATCTTGAAACTCCGCCAAAATTTACACGAACACCACTTATGCAATTCATCATGGATCTTCATCAAAAGGTCTGCAGGTGAAACCCTCACCAAAACCGCAAGTCAAGCTTCCAAGCAAACATGATAGCATCCGATAACCAGACCAAAACCAAATGACTGAATATGATAATGAGTATCATGAATAACACAATTCCATAACCAAATTGTCATGCCCAAACTTTTGGGCACAAATGGGATAATTTTTTTTTTTTAAATAACAACCTAATAACATTAAATTTGCTAATATGAAACACACTAATAAGTTTTGTCTTAACTATGTTTGAGTTAACACTACCACTAACTCAAGTAAGCGAAAATAATTTAAATGCGGAATACTAAAAGAATTATTTATTGTCTCCTCAATTTCAATCAATAAATTAACTTAACCAAAAATCTCTAATTTAATTGACAAAGAAAATATTAATCCCCAATAACCATTAATTGCTTTTCAGAACTAAATAAATTAGTCCTAGCAATTAGATTATTAATACCTATATTTTATTTTAATAATATTTAAAATGTGGTTAACTAATTCAACTAAAGGGTCAATTAAATCCATAATGTAAATTTCCCTATAAAATTTAGTCTGGAATAGCCTAAATTTGGATGGACTAAATAATCCCCTAAAGTCAAAATAATATTATAAAGTCAATAAATTTGTTATAAATTTTCTAAAGGATTAAACTCCACAATAATTGAAAATCTAAAACACCAAATTTAACTGAATGCCCCTTTCAAACCATTTTCTTTTATTCCTTTCATAATTTCAAAATACCCTAACCCCAACTGGGTTAGGGTTTCATATTTTTTGTTGCAGGGAGGAGGTCGAAGGCATGGCATAGGGTTTTGGTTTGCAGGTGGCGGAAGTGCCAAAGGAGGGGAGAGGAATCCATGGGGGGATGCTCCCCGCAGGGACGGCCACAGCCATGCTGCGGGTTGTGGGCCACAGAGGCAGCCTTGACCGTCGCTGTGAGACATGGCCCGCAGCCTGGCTACGCCGTCGTTGTGGGGTGCCGCCCATAGGAGGGGGGGGGGCGAAGCCTCCCCGACTGTGGGTTGTGCCCCACAGTGATGACTGCGGCCGCCGCTGGGGGTCGCCGCTCACAGCACAGGGGGGCCACCCTGCGGGGGTTCCGTAGGGGTCGAGCCTCCTTTTTTTTTGTTATTTATTATTTATTTTTTAAAATTTTATTTTATATTATATATTTTTTAATATATATATATATATGTATATATATGTATGTATATAATATATATATATATATATATATATAGTTACCTTCAAAAGTATATTTATATATTTGATATTTTTAAATATACTTTTGATATTTTAGGGCAAGATTTAATATGCAGATATATATATATATATATATATATATATATATATATATATATATATATATATATGTTTTTAAAACCAACTTGCAAGATATTAACAAAATAATGACAGTAAAAAAAAACAGCAAGTTTATTTGTTTATTTTTGTTTTATTAGGATCATTTCTTGGATAACTTATAAACAAATTTATTTAAAATTTTCAGATTTAAACCCATTTATTTCTATTTCTTTTAAATACCTTGTTGCTAAAATTAGAGATAGACTAATTAACTTTATATTTATGTTCTACAATTAAGTAAAATGACATAATTAAATAAATTTAAGCAACAACTATATTAGACTAGAAATCATTGAAATAAATCTTAGAGATATGCATGTTAAATTTATTAAACCATGACATGTATTTGGAAATAAATAATTAGAACTAAATGCAAAATTTTCTTTTACTAACATGCAAGCTTTCTACTTTAATCATTTCCCATTATTTCAATATGCATAAGGAGATAAAATGAACCCTTATTTTCAAAACTAACATGCATACTACAAATATTATTTCATTAACTATAGGGAACTTAATCCAAGATAAACATTTCATTTTTTTGCAACAAAATAATACTTAATAAAAAAAATGCATTTCTTTAAAGTGTATTTAAAATACAATATAGCCAACAATACAAATGGGTGACATATCCAACTAGTCTCTCATTTCTATTAAATGAGGACTTTAAATAAAATGGATACATTTTCTCTCTTTTTTTTTTTTGTAAATACAACATGCAGCTTTTTATTTACATTTCTCCAACATGAAAATGTAGAATCCCTTTTCTTAATGTTTTTCTACAAACCAAGTAAAAACAACAACTCCTAGCTTGACTTTTTCTGTCCTTTCCAAGCAACCCGCAAATAAATCATAAGGCTTGACCATGGAGTGCTCACCTCCCAGCCTAGGCTTACTAAAAGCCACTCCCGAGCTTGGAGAACCAAGCCCTAGACAGGTTACACACATGAAAACACAACAAGAAAGGGAAAAACACACAACAACACTTTCCCAACCAAGGCTATACTTCATCACAAAATTTGATGATTTTACATGGGTGGTAGTGGACCAAATACCCTGAGGAGACTGCAAGAATGGTAGATCACAAAGCCACCTCATAGCCAGCAAAGATATATCATAAGTTCATTAACCCCACATCCTTATGCCCCCCCAAAGGCATTCATGTCATACTTTCTTACCTTATGACCCTCAAATGCATAAACCAGGCCATGCAGCAAGGGTCACATATACACCCCTTGAGTTTGCACTCATAATGACAGTCTCTCACTCGAGGGTTCTCAAACTCCTACCACCCACAATACCATCCTACCCTCCCAAGAGTAGAAGGCCTTGATTAGTCCCAAATCACAGGAAATGCATAAAAGAATAAAAGAAAGGTCGCATATTAATGTTTACAAAAGAAAATACAAGACAACAACTTTTTCATTCAAACAATCTTTCCAATAGAAACATGCAACTAAAAAAAGAAATAAGAGAAGAAGGTGAACCAACCTTCAATCTGCCCAAAGGTTTGCTAGAACTAGTTTGAGGATGAGTATCCCAAATCCACAAATCTTCCTTCTACACTTAGCCAAAAATTCTATCCCAAAACTGTATTTTTCAAAATTGCATAGTCTCCAAAAATGGAGAGTGGGTGATTACCCACAAAATATCTCATCCTTTCCTAAGAAGACCTCAGTGAGAGTTCTCACAGGTTTCTAAAACTTAAAAGGGAAAAAGTAAGAAGAAGTGGAAAAAGGATCTCACATCAAAAAGGAAGGTTATCTAACCTAAATGGCACCTTCTAATTTCCATTTTCTCTCAACTTAGGAAACCCACTTTTTGAGGTGACGTAACAGTCACATGGGAGTAGACACATGCCTAAAAATACTCCTAACCCATAGGTATACCTTATGGACTTTAGGAAACACCTTTAAACTACCCCTAGGAGTCCATTTGACCCTTTATAAACCTATCTGAAGTTAAATTTCGGGTCAAACCTGTGTTGACTACTCCTAAGACTCTCTATCCAAGGAAAATTTAGAACCACATTCAAATGTTTGAAAAAGCTATGGTTGAAACAACTCCCTCCAAGAGATAAGTTAAAAATCAAGACATAAATCAACACGTGTCAAGTGACACAATAGAATACATTACAAAATTACACATGAAATTTGTTTCTTGTTGGATTTACACAAATTAATAAATTAAATTTAACACACATGCATCATTTACTTTCACAAATAAAATACGGTACATACGGGGTGTTGTCTCTCCAAATAGACAACCCCTGGTTTGACGAACGTACATAGGTCTAGGTTTGGTTCTCCATAATATTTCCATGGTCACATGGATAATTTTCCTACGCATCTCAATTATACATTAGTACTTCCAAATAACCTCATATAATATTTAAACACATGAATAAGAATACACGTCAAACACTCTACATACAATTGACATTAAACAAAATCAATATATCTTGTATCAAAATAAATCCACATAAGTAATTATCATAATCCTCATAATTTTGATCCATACATAAGACATGCACCCTATTTCTATCAGCATAGTAAAGTCCTACAAATCCAATAATGACATACATCATCTCAAATTTATCCTATTATAGAATCATATAGAGTTTTATATCTATAATGCATAGAAATGAAGCATCAATATATATCAATGTTATCCAAATCATGGAATCATATAAGTTCTAAATCCATAATGCATAAAAATAAAGCATCCATAATATTCTCAAAATTAGAATCACTTAAATGCTAGGATGAGTCGGGGTAGGGCCTCACACCCTCCCCCTCTAGGCATGAACTTCCTCCTAGAGCTCATCAAAAAGATGGGGGTACTGTGATCTCATATGTGATGCATCCTCCCATGAAGCCGTAACCTCATCATAGCAATCCCACTGGACCCTAACCTGGTCCAGCTCTCGACCTCAAAGGGCCAGCGTCCGGCATGCCAAAATGTGAATGGGCTCCAAAGGTAGCTACCCGTCTAACTCCACCTGCAAGGCATCCCAATCTAAAATATGAGACTCATCATAGATATACTTCCTCAAAACTGATACATGAAACACATCATGGATGCATGATAGGCTAGATGGCAATGCTAAATAGTAGGCAACTGGTCCTATCCTCTCAAGGATCTCAAATGGTCCTACAAAGTGAGGTGTACGCTTAGAACCATTTCCATAACGGATTGGACTCTTATGTGGTTGCACTCTCAAGAAGACTCTGTCTCCAACCAAGTAGCTATGATCTATCCTCTTCACATCTGCATACTTCTTCTGTCTATCCTGTGCCTCTTTAAGACGTTGCCTAATCAAATCCACCTACTGCTCCATATCCCAAACTATCTCAAGACCAATAGCAACTCTGTCCTCTATGTGGTCCTAACTCAATGATGTCCTACAAGGCCTGTCGTATAATGCCTGATAGGGTGGCATCCCCAACAAAGTGTGATGCCCATTGTTATAGGGAAACTCCACTAAGGGAAGGTACTCTTCCCATCTAGTCTAATGATCCATGACGTACATGTGAAGCATATCCTCTAACACTAGTTAACCCTCTTTATCTGACCATCCATTTCTGGATGATAGGTTGTGTTGAAATTGAGCTTGGTACCCATAGCTGCCTGTAATTCCTTCCAAAAGGAAGAAGTGAAGAGGGAATCTCTGTCAGAAATAATCTTGTGTGGAATGCCATGAAGTATGATAATGTCTCACAAGAACACTTGTGCTACTGCTGGTGCTGTGAAGGTAGTCCAAACTAGTGAAAAGTGGGCCACTTTGGTCAACTTGTCAACTATCACCAAGATGGCATCATGGTGACAAGATGACATAGGGAGACCAATGATGAAATCCATGGATATAGTATCCCACTTCCACTCTGGTATAGCATGAGACTGGAGCAACCCACCTGGAGGGCGGTGCTCCACCTTGACTCTCTGACACTCAAGGCATCGAGCTACTAACTTAGCAATGAGCTACCGCATTCTTGGCCAATGATATAACTGTCTCAAGTCAGCATGCATCTTCTTAACTTTGGGATGTGTTGCATAAGGAGCTCCATGAGCCTCCGTGACAATGAACTCATGCAATCCCTCGGAAGAAGGTACATAGATGCACCCTCTATGGCATAATAGTCCATCAGACTCTACAGAATAATCCACATATTTCCCTTCTAGAGTATCCTAAGATCGAATCATCTAACAAACCTCTAAGTACCATCCATCCTCTGGCAACTGCTGCAATATCTGATCTCTCAAATTTGTGCCCATAGATATGGTGTATACCTCATGACATCTCCTACTCAAGGCATCTGCAACTATGTTTTCTTTCCCTTTGATGTAGTGAACATCAAAATCATACTCACACAAGAACTCCATCCATCTCCTCTGACGTGCATTAAGGTTTGGCTGAGTGAATATGTATTGAAGGCTCTGATGGTCTAAATGAAGCTCAAAATGATGACCCAAAAGGAAGTGTCTCCACCTCACAAGTGCATGCACTACTACTACAAGCTCAAGGTCATGAGTAGGGTAATTAAGCTCATGAGTCTTAAGTTTCCTAGACTCAAAAGCTATAGCCCTACCATCCTGCATAAGGACTACTCCTAAACCCTCTAGGGAAGCATCTGTGCAAACCATGAAGTCAGCTGAGGGATCTGGTACTACAAGGATAGGTGCACTAGTAAGTGCCTTTTTGAGTTCCTAAAAGGCCCTCTTGCACTTCTCTGTCCACTCAAATTTCATCCCTTTACGCTGAAGAGAAGTAATAGGATGTGCGACTCTAGAGAATCCCTCAACAAAGCATCGGTAATAACCTGCTAAGCCCATGAAGCTCTTAACCTCTGTCACACTGGTTGGTGCTAGCCAATCCATAATAGCTCTGATCTTGGATGGGTCCACTGAGATCCCATCACCAAAAATAATGTGCCCAAGGTACTTGACCTTGGAACAAAAGAAAGCATACTTTGACAAACTGCCATACAACTGATTGTCCCTCAAACACTGCAAAACCTATCTTAGGTGCTCCTCATGCTCCTCCTCATTCTGAGAATATATCAATATGTCATTGAGGAACACAATCACAAAATGGTCAAGAAATGTGCTGAATACCCCATTCATGAGGCTCATGAAAATAGTTGGAGCATTCGTAAGACCGAATGGAACCATGGTGAACTCATAGTGACCATATCTAGTGCGAAATGTGGTCTTACACATATCACTTTCCACTATTCTCAACTGATGGTATCCTGACTTCAGATCAATTTTGGAAATACTTTGGCACCCTGAAGTTGGTCGAATAAATCATCAATCTTGGGCAAGGGGTATCGTTTCTTGATGGTTACTTTGTTCAACTGATGATAATCCATTCATAACCGAAGAGATCTGTCCTTCTTCTTCACAAAGATGATTGGTGCACCCCACGGGGATACACTAGGATGTATGTGACCCTTCTCTAGGAGTTCCTCAAGTTGCATCTTGAGCTTATTAAGCTCATTTGTGGTCATCCTATAATCTGCTCTTGAAATTGGCTTAGCTCCTAGTACAAGATCTATATGGAAGTCAATCTCTCTACGGGGTGGCATTCCTGGTAGCTCTAAAGGAAACACATCTGAATATCCCTTAAGGATAGGAATTTTGTCAATCGATGTTTCCTTTTCATCCTCTTCCCCTCTATCACTGATGGTGATGGCAAATAACTAATCATCCTCACACTTGATCTCTTTCCGACGGCAATCCATCTTGGCTCTGTGGGCATAAAGCCAATCCATGCCAAGTACGATACCATATGATCCTAGTGGTGTAACTCTAAGCTCTACTAAGGTGGTGGTATTGCCAGTCTGAAGCTGACATGCCCTAACCTCTGATTCCACTGACACTCTAGCCCCTAAAGCTAACTCCACTTCCCAACTAACACCTTGTCCAGTTGCCACTATCCTACGATGCTCCACAACCAATGGAGATATAAAGGAGTTAGTAGCTCCTGAATTAAATAATATAGATACACTGCTACCTCTGATCATACCTACAGCCTTAATGAGTGTGGCCTAGTGCTCTGCCTAGCAGTTGTCAACTGCTGGGAAGACTCTATGGGACCTGCCCATATCTCCAACTATGGGCTCTGATGCTACCATCATCTTATTCCCTTCCATATGACCCTGAGGATACTCTCTTGCCATGTGCCTCATGGCTCCACATGTGAAACAAGCACTGCGTGCCTGAAACTGAATGCCTTAAGGCCTAGAGAAAGAATGTCCCCCTATCCTTCTAGAACCACTGTACCCACCCCTGAAGGACTGCTGAGTCCTCGCTGAAGGTGTGTAAGGAACCTGAGATTGCTAATCTCACCTTTGACCCTGAGACTGCCACTGCTTGGGCTTTGCGCCCTACTGACTCTACGGAGGCCTCTACCTCTAGTTCTATTGTGACTGTTGTGGAGGAGGGGGTTTGGAGAACCCCGGTGTGTGTTTGTTATTACCTTTCCAATGGGGTTTCTGAAACCCATATGTCTGGGGTATAGGGTTTCAGTTCTAGAACCGATCCCTTGTATCCTATAGCCTGACCTAAATCTCCTCTACTATCAAAGCCTTCTCCACGGCAACCTGAAGGCTCCCTAGAGCGGACATCCTCACTGGTCCTGCTATGCTAACATTCAGCCCTATGATAAAATGATTGAAAAGAAGCTTCTCATCTTTTAGGTAGTTCATGTATGGCAAGAGCTTGAAGAACTTGCTCTCGTACTGGGTCACTGAGAGACTCTTCTGCTGGAGGTCATGGAACTCATCTATCCTACACTGTCTGTAATGCTCTGATAAGTACCTCTCCCTCAACCTCTCTGTAAAAATATCTCATGTGAGAGTATTAGCAACAAAACCACACTTGTATTCCTCCTATCTCCACCATGTGGATGTCATTCCTCTCAATAGGTGGACTACTATGTGTGCCTTTATATTGCTCTCGTAAGAGTGCAATGCAAAGCACCTATCTAGGCTCAAAAGCCAAGCCTCATCTTCTACCCCATTGGTAGATCCCCCAAAAGATGGTGGCTGGAGGCGCATAACCTCTTTGATTAGATCCCCTGGATCTTAGCGTGCTCTCTCATAATACACTGGCTCTGCCACTGGAGGTGGTCTTGGTAGATGCATAGACTTAGGCTCATGCCCAGCCTGACTCTCTATGGGATTAGGAGGTGGACTCCTACTCCGTTCCCTATCTGCCAATCTATGGCTCCCTGAGTTCTGGTTTTCAACATGATGATCCTCTCCTGGAAGCCTTTCATGGACTATCCCTATCAGGTTCTGGAATGCTTCTAAGATGTCTCGGTTTGGGTCAATTGGCCATTTGGGAGGAGCCTCTGGGTTCCTTTTTAGAAGAGATTCCTCCCTATCGACCTCTTCGTGTGCCATGCTTTCACACCTAGGACCTCTACCACGTCTACGAGATTGTTGCGTAGTTGGAGGCATCCTTATGAGAAAATAAAAATAAAATAAAATAAATAAATTTTTTTTTTTTTGGAGAAATATTTAATTAATTAAAAATAAATAGAATAGAATAAAATTAATTAATTAACTAATTAAAATGAAATATAATGGAGAAAGGTTCCTAGTGTTGGAAACCTTTCTCTGATACCAAAATGTCATGCCCAAACTTTTGGGCATGAACGAGATAATTTTTCTTTAAAATAACAACCTAACAACATTAAATTTGCTAATATGAAATGCACTAACAAGTTTTGTCTTAACTATGTTTGAGTCAACAATACCACTAACTCAAGTAAGCGAAAACAATTTAAATGCGGAATACTAAAAGAATTATTTATTGTCTCCTCAATTTCAATCAATGAATTAACTTAACCAAAAATCTCTAAATTAATTGACAAAGAAAATATTAATCCCCAATAACCATTAATTGCTTTTAGGAACTAAATAAATTAGTCCTAGCAATTAGATTATTAATACCTATATTTTATTTTAACAATAATTAAAATGTGGTTAACTAATTCGACTAAAGGGTCAATTAAATCCATAATGTAAATTTTCCTATAAAATTTAGTTTGGAATAGCCTAAATTTCGATGGACAAAATAATCCCCTAAAGTCAAAATAGTATTATAAAGTCAATAAATTCGTTATAAATTTTCTAAGGGATTAAACTCCACAATAATTGAAAATCTAAAACACCAAATTTAACTATTTATATAAACGTTTATAAATTATGAATGTTTAAATAAACTAATAAAATTAAAGTTGAATTTATACATTCATAACTTTAAAATATATATATATATATATATATATATATATATATATTAAACACCTATATATTTATATATAAGGATATTTATTCTAAACAACAATATTATAAAAATACCCATGAAACCTAATTAAAAATATTATAAAATGCCCCTTTCAAACCATTTTCTTTTATTCCTTTCATAATTTCAAAATACCCTAACCCAAATCGGGTTAGGGTTTCATATTTTTTGTTGCAGGGAGGAGGCCGAAGGCATGGCGTAGGGTTTTGGTTTGTAGGTGGCGATGGTGTCGAAGGAGGGGAGAGGAATCCATGGGGGGAGGCTCCCCACAGGGACGGCATCAACAGTGCTACGAGTCGTGGACTAGAGGCGGCCTTGGCCGCCGCTATGAGACGTGGCCCACAGCCCGACTACATCGTCGCGGTGGGGCGCCACCCACAGGGGGGGTCGAAGCCTCCCTGACTATGGGTTGCGGCCCACAGTGGCGGTTGCGGCTGCCGCTGGGGTTTGCAACCCACAGTGCGGGGGGGCCGTCCTGCGGGGGTTCCGTAGGGGTCGAGCCTCCTTTTTTTTTTATTATTTATTATTTAAAAAAAAAATATTTTACATTATATTTTAAAAATATATATATAGAGGTATATATATATATGTATATAATATATATATATATATAGGTATATATATATAAATATATATATATATGTATATAATATATATATATATATATATATATATAATTTATATATTTGATATTTTTAAATATACTTTTGATATTTTAGGGCAAGATTTAATATGCAGATATATATATATATATATTTTTTGAAACCAACTTGCAGGATATTAACAAAATAATGATAGTAAAAAAAATAGCAAGTTTATTTGTTTATTTTTGTTTTATCACGATCATTTCTTTGATAACTTATAAACAGATTTATTTAAAATTTTCAGATTTAAACCCATGTATTTCTATTTATTTTAAATACCTCGTTGCTAAAATTAGAGATAGACTAATTAACTTTAGATTTATTTCTGCAATTAAGTAAAATGACAGAATTAAATAATTTTAAGCAGTAACTATATTAGACTAGAAATCATTGAAATAAATCTTAGAGATATGCATGTTAAATTTATTAAACCATGATATGTATTTGGAAATAAATAATTAGAACTAAATGCAAAATTTTCTTTTACTAACATGCAAGCTTTCTACTTTACTCATTTCCCATTATTTCAATATGCATAAGGAGATAAAATGAACCCTTATTTTCAAAACCAACATGCATACTACAAATATTATTTTATTAACTATAGGGAACTTAATCCAAGATAAACATTTCATTTTTTTGCAACAAAATAATACTTAATAAAAATAATGCATTTCATTAAAGTGTATTTAAAATACAATATAGCCAACAATACAAATGGGTGAGATACCCAACTAGTCTCTCATTTCTATTAAATGAGGACTTTAAATTAAATAGATACATTTTAACTCTTTTTTTTTAAGTAAATACAACATGCAGCTTTTTATTTACATTTTTGCAACATGAAAATTTAGCATCCCTTTTCTTAATCTTTTTCTGCAAACCAAGTAAAAACAACAACTCCTAGCTTGAATTTTTCTTTCCTTTCTAAGCAACCTGCAAATAAATCATAAGGCTTGACCATGGAGTGCTCACCTCCCAGCCTAGGCTTACTAGAAGCCACCCCCGAGCTTGGAGAACCAAGCCCTAGAAAGGTTATGCACATGCAAACACAACAAGAAAGGGAAAAACACACAACAACACTTTCCCAACCAAGGCTACACTTCATCACAAAATGTGATGATTTTACATGGGTGGTAGTGGACCAAATACCCTGAGGAGACTGCAAGAATGGTAGATCACAAAGCCACCTCATGACCAACAAAGATATATCATAAGTTCATTAACCCCACATCCTTATGCCCCCCCAAAGGAATTCATGTCATACTTTCTCCCCTTATGACCCCCAAATGAATAAACCAGGCCATGCAGCAAGGGTCACATATACACCACTTGAGTTTTCTCTCATAATGAGAGTCTCTCACTCGACAGCTGTCAAACTCCTACCACTCGCAAGACCATCCTAGTCTCCCAAGAGTATAAGGCCTTGGTTACTCCGAAATCACAGGAAATGCATAAAAGAATAAAAGAAAGGTTGCATAATAATTTTTATAAAAGAAAATACAAGACAACAACTTTTTCATTCAAACAGTCTTTCCAATATAAACATGCAACTAAAAAAAGAAACAAGAGAAGAAGGTGAACCAACCTTCAATCTACCCAAAGGTTTGCTAGAACTAGTTTGAGGATGAGCAGCCCAAATCCACAAATCTTCCTTCTACACTTAGCCAAAAATTCTATCCCAAAACTGTATTTTTCAAAATTGCATAGTCTCCAAAAAAGGAGAGTGGGTGATTACCCACAAAATCTCTCATCCTTGCCTAAGAAGACCTCAGTGAGATTTCTCATAGGTTTCTAAAACTGAAAAAGGAAAAAGTAAGAAGAAGTGGAAAAAGGATCTCACATAAAAAAGGAAGGTCATCTAGCCTAAATGGCACCTTCTAATTTCCATTTTCGCTCACCTTAGGAAACCCACTTTTTGAGGTGACTAAACAGTCACATGGGAGTAGACACATGTCTAAAAATACTCCTAACCCATAGGTATACCTTATGGACTTTAGGAAACACCTTTAAACTACCCCTAGGAGTCCATTTTACCCCTTATAAACCCATCTGAATTTAAATTTCGGGTCAAACCTGTGTTGACCACTCCAAAGACTCTCTACCCAAGGAAAATTTAAAACCAAATTCAAATGTTTGAAAAAGATATGGTTGAAACAACTCCCTCTAAGAGACAAGTAAAAAATCAAGACATAAATCAACACGTGTCAAGTGACGTAATAAAATACATTACAAAATTACACATGGAATTTGTCTCTTGTTGTATTTACACAAATTAATAAATTAAATTTAACACACACGCATCATTTACTTTCACAAATAAAATATGGTACATACGTGGTGTTGTCTCTCCAAAAAGACAACCCCTGGTTTTACGAACGTACATAGGTCTAGGTTTGGTTCTCCATAATATTTCCATGGTCACATGTATAATTTTCCTGCGCATCTCAATTACACATTAGTACTTCTAAATAACTTCATCTAATATTTAAACACATGAATAAGAATACACGTCAAACACTCTACATACAATTGACATTAAATAAAATCAATATATTTTGTATCAAAATAAATCCACATAAGTAATTATCATAATCCTCATAATTTTTATCCATACATAAGACATGCACCCTATTTCTATCATCATAGTAAAGTCCTGCAAATCCAATAATGACATACATCATCTCAAATTTATCCTATTCTAGAATCATATAAAGTTTTATATCTATAATGCATAGAAATGAAGCATCAATATATATCAATGTTATCCAATTCATGGAATCATATAAGTTCTAAATCCATAATGCATAAAAATAAAGCATCCATAATAGTCTCAAAATTAAAATCACTGAAATGCTAGGATGAGTCAGGGTAGGGCCTCACACAAATCATATTGGAGCCTACCGGATCATGGCAGATCCAAACCAACCAGAAACTATTCAACCTACTGGGACCATAAGGGTGCCGGTAAAGAATCCAAATAGCTAGTGTTGACATCAATGACAAAACATCAATGCAAAACATAATAAATTCTACCAAATAGCCAACAGTGGCTTCACCACATCTTCCTCTTTCAAAATATTTTTCTCCCTTACGTTCTGCACTACTTCCCGGGTAATATCCATCTAATCTGCAAGTTCGTCAACCTCCTTTCTCACCTTCCTGTTCTTTTCGGCCTTAGTGAATTTCTTATGTAGGTTATGGTTCTTTTCTTAGAAAGTTCCAAATCTTTCTTCATTCGGATCTACCAGTTGACTCAGTAGATCTTGTCCATATGCTTCAAGAGTGATAGAATCAATCTCATACCCCATGGGTATGATCCAAGTTGATCTCAACTCAACAACCTCCATATGGCATTGATCTTTATCAACCATTAAAAAAAAATTCTCATATTTCTCAAATATCTCCTTAGGAATTCTTACATGGGCTTTCATAGAGGCTTGAAAGTTCTTGAAATAGCCCCATAATGTAGATATTCTCATTGTAGTGTCACCTATGCCCAACAACCTTTCCTTAATTTGCATTGCCACTGGCTCATCATAAGCCGACTAGACTTTACCAATACTGGGGATCTCATTCAAGAAATATAGAGCTAAGTATAATACCCTAAAAATGGTCATCTAAACCATGGGCCCGTAATCTCTACTACATCACAAAAGTCCTAACCAAAGGCAAATAAATCAATTTTGAGCACCTAATTAATTAATTCCTAAATCATCAATGTCACATGGAAAATTAAACTTTTCAATTAAATAAATTATCAAAATCTCTTTAATCAATTATCTTATTTATTTAATTAAATATCTTAGCATATTTAATTAATAAGTTAATCTGCCATTTAAATTAAAATAAAGGAATTCTTTTTAAAAAGGAATTAATTTGAGATAATTTGAAAAAGAAATTTCAAAAATGGAGCAGAATTGAATAAAATGGAATAAATCAAAGAAAGCTTGCTTTAACAAAGGAAAATGGAATAAATCATTTTTTCTGATTTTATGAGAATTTTAGCTCAATATTATCTCCTTCAAATCAGAAGAAAGAAGCCAATCACATCAAATCACCTAGATTGTGCTACTTCTTGGATAATCTTAACCGCTCATCAACAATCAATCTCGGCCATCGCTTTCTCTCTCGATTTTCTATAGATTTAGGCTCTCATCTCTCAATCAAGAAGGCTATAGATTTTATTGTTACCATGTTAGTTTTTCTCTAGAGTCATTGAGAATATTGTATCTTAGCTTATTGCATATTAGCTGAATCATGTTATCTTGATAGAATCATATAACTCGATATTATAGTTTTCATTCATCTAGCTTAATTTGATTAATCTTGCATTCATATAGATTAAATTCTTCGTCTTGGTGTATTCTAGTCACTAGTATTGCTCAAATAAATCTGAGAGAAAATTTATACTCGCATCTTTTAGGAGGCAATAGGTTGACTTGTTATAGTTTTACATTCATTGATTTTGATCAACTAACCATGCAAGCAATAACTTATTGAGTGTTTGTGTTTCAGATAAAGATTCCAAATTTCACAACCACATTTTTTGTGCCCACTATGGGGCTGGGAAGTTCAATTTTTGGCCTTGCATATCATTTTATTTTCATTTCTCAGATTTTGTCCGTACAATTCTTTGTAAAATTTTGTATGACTTTATATTCAGTGTCGTAGGAGTATTTATATTTTGTTGTATGGGCTAGTGATAATTGTCATATGGTATAGTGATAAAACTCGTACGAATTACTATTTTCTCTTATGAAAAACAAAGAGGTTGTTAGGGGTTTTCTGACATGAATTTTCTTATTCTAACGTCGATCCTTCTATGTTCTCTGTTAATCTGAAGTTTTGGACAACCTAACAAGTGTTTTTTTTTTCAGAACATTAATTCAAGATTTCGCTTGTCAAAGAATCTATTGCTCAAATGATATGACTACTGATACATCATTTTTCCATGTTACCTAAGGACATACAAATAAACATCATGTTTTCTTATTTATTTTCTTAGGTACTTAAATTCAATTTGGTAAAAGAACATGTGTCCATGATGTGGTTGAGGAAAGCGTAGAGGTAGGAGAGTATTATCTTGTCTGTATAGACAATCAGAATTCGAGACCCTTAAAACTTTTCTGCTTTGTTGCATGTGTACCTTTTAGAGGGCCTATCGTAGTGGGAAAAGTACTCACCCTACGAGAATGACCCAACAAATTACAGCTAGACCCAAGCATTCTGACTCACTATAATAAATAGGCCTCTTTGAGACTAAAGTCTTGGAGGATGGAGTTATTTGAGTTTTCTCTTTGAGATTTCTCATATTGGACATTTTGTAGGGCCTCATGGTCTCAATCACACTTGCGTGACAACATCTTTCTTGGTACCTTGCTGGACTATAGGCTTCAATCGTTCTTGGATGACTTCAAGGGGTAAATTTGAACGGAAACCCTTACTAAGAACTCTAGGATAGAAGCTACCCGGTTCACCTCCGAAAGGGGGATAATCTTTGTGCAACAGAGATAGTAACTCTCCCAAAATACTTGCCATATCGTACCCCCATTAGCAATTGGAGTCCACTAATATGAGTTGAGAATCCATTGTGTGAGACTCAGCGGCCGTATTTTGATTAGCTATTGGGTGTGTACCTAAGTCTGTAAGAAAAGGTTTTCTCTCTCAACTAACTTCTTTAGGATTAGTGTGTTATGATTGAATTCACTTTATATCTTGTGTGTCTATTGTGTCTTTATCCTTGAACTATTTGAAACTATCATTGAACAACCTGAAATTGAAACTGGAAAACTTGAATAATCAACTGAAGCATCAAACTCAGTAGTAAAAACCATGTTTCCTGTCAAAACTTGTTTTCTATCTAATCCTATTTCATACGAGTCAAAACCTCAATTGCCCAGTTTGTCATACTGATTTCTGAGAATTATTGTATAAGCCTCTAAGAATTATTGTACGAGCCTACAACTTTCACTATCTTCTTTGAACACTTATAACAACATCTCGTACGAGTAACCTAGTTTTTCATCTGGTTACCTTTATTTTGTTGTATGGTCTTAGGCATTTTGTCATACCAAAATTTGTCTCCCTAGGTCTAGAAAACTTTGTTTGCATGATTTTTATATCTTTTATAGACTTTTGTCATACTTTCCTTGCTAGTTCTGATACATCACAAGATAGCATATACCTAGTTTTTTTCATACTAAGCATAATATCTTGATAGTATGCACTAGCCGTTGTGTTACATGATTTTGTCCATTATATCCTAGTTGGTTCAATCAATCATCCATTAGTCTGATCTGCTTAGATAACGTCTTATACGGGATAGATTATTCTTGAAACCAAACTTGGTCTCAATCTCTTCATCCAAATCATCACCTAAAACAAAAATCTAGCTTTGATTTGATCTTGACATCTATATCACTTATAGCTCTTGGTCACATCAATTGTAAATGTCTGTTTGAACCAAGAACTCTTATAAGAAT
Source organism: Cryptomeria japonica (assembly GCF_030272615.1). Classification (NCBI taxonomy): domain Eukaryota; kingdom Viridiplantae; phylum Streptophyta; class Pinopsida; order Cupressales; family Cupressaceae; genus Cryptomeria; species Cryptomeria japonica. Next base: position 688,340,877 of record NC_081413.1, read on the forward strand.
TCTGACGAAAGTAAGAGGCATTCTTTCTCATTAAAAACTAATCCATTCTTTCAAGAACAACCAATATTTGATAAACCTTCATCCTCAAGCCAACCAAATTTTGATCAACCTTTATCTTCCAATATGTATGGGGAAAGACAAGAAAGAGAGGCTTCTAAACGTAGTGCTCGCAATAACATTAGTACTCATTCTACTGATAGTGATGCCTCATCTAGTGATTTTGAACCTTCCGAACCTAAAGAAGATACAATAGTTAAATGTCAAAACGACAAGGATTTTGGAAAAATGATGAAAATTATCATGGCCTGGGAAAAAGAAGAACATTTTCTAGAATTGGCTAAACAAGGACCCAGACTTCCCTCTGACTATAACATTGAAAACATTATCATTAAGGAAGAAGAGACACCACTATCATTGGTAACCAAACAATTGCAAGCATTGAAAAATGAGATCAAATAAATGAAAGGGAAAGATAAATCTTTTGTACAGTATTCCTTGGACACAATCTACCCATTCCCATTTGACAAGAATCTTCACATGCCTCCATTTCCTTCAAGAACGAAAATTCCTAAATTTGACAATTATGATGGCAACTCAGATCCTCAAGACTATGTCTGAGAATTCTATGCTCTATGTATGGAATCTATGCATGAATAGACATATCTTATGCATCTCTTCCCAAGAAGTCTAGGAGGACAAGCTATGGAGTGGTTTTCAAAACTACCTATGAGAATTAAATATTTGAGGAGTTGGTCGTAATATTTCTCAAACAATATTCCTACAACATCCATCTTCCAATCACCATGATTGACCTCTGCAATACAAAAAAAAAACAAGAGAACCTTTCTTTACTTTCCTTCAACATTGGAGAAATATTTTCTCTAGATATTCATGACCCATTCTTGATTCAGAAAAGATGGACATCTTTGTTAATAATTAGATTCCTAAGTTACAACATAATATTCAAATGTAAGTACATCCTTCATTTAATAAGATGGTGGAAAGTGCTCTCAAAATAGAAGATGTGCTTGTGAAGAAAGGAGAAATCTCACTTTATAAGGAAACACAACATGGCTCTAGTTCTAAAGAGAAAAACAAATACTAAAAATATGAAAAAGATAATAATAGAAATGTTGTGAATGATGTAGTAGTTGATACTATTAAACCAAAACCAAAACTGATAGTATTTAATCTGACTAGTGGCACACAGGCCCTCAAAGCTACTGAAAGTTCTTTAGAATACCCTCCTAAGAATTCGATAGAGTGGTTTAAAGATAAGCCTTATATTTTAAAGCCTAAATGCAATTTCACTCCATTGGAAGAATCCTATGAAATAACTCTTAAGACTCTATTGGAAAATGATATGATCACATTGCATGACAACTCTAAACCATATGATCCTGAAGTCAAACCCAAATGGTGGAGGGAAAATAATTACTGTGAATATCACCGAAACAAGGGTCACACAACTAATAATTGCATGAAACTAAAACATGAGATTCAAGACCTTATCGATAATGGAAAAATTATTGTTGAGAATCATGCAACCAACTCTGATCATAAAGATTTCAAAGATCCCTTTCCTACTTATGAGCAAGGAGATTCCTCTAAATCCAAGGGAGGTGCCCAAATAAATTACACCTATACCAATGACGATAACATTACCAACATGCTTGAACCTTCTCAATCAAAGCATTGCAATATAATCATAGTCAAAGAAGAGAAAAACAAACTGATAGCTGCAAACATTGTGACCTGTGCTCAAGGAAAAGTTACTCTCAAAGGAGTTGGTTCCTCATCTTCTGATCAAACTTCATCATCAAATCCATTGACATGATCAAAACTGCTAACATCTTCAAGCAAATAATCAACTTCAATCATTGCTAAGCCTTCCCCATCTAAACAGTTGGATTCACCATCTTCTTTCGGTTACAACATTGTTGAATAGCTAAAGTGAACTACTACTCAAATCTCTATTCTCAAACTATTTAAGATCTCTCTTTCTCATAGAGAGATCCTAGACAATTTTTTTCCTACTTCCAATGTCCCAAAGACTTAGATTTGGATAGGTTTCAATGTATGGTGGGTCACCTAACCTCACCTCACTACCTGTCCTTCTTTTAAGTAGATGATAATTCCTTGACTCATCCACATAATCAGCCATTACACATTGAAGCCATGATCCATAAACATCGAGTCAAACATGTTTTGATAGAGGGAGGCACTAAGCTAAACATTTGTATTTACAATTTACTCATACAATTGGGATTTTCTGAGAATGTTATAGATCCAAGAAAGAAGATAATAGTAAAAAATTATGATGAAGAAGAGAGAACCGCCAAGGGTCTGGTGCTATTACCAATCAGGGCAAGACCCACAGAAAGAGATGTTATCTATCAGGTGCTTGACCTTCCTCTATCTTACAACATTTTGCTGGGCAAACCATGGATTCATAATATGCAAGCGGTGCCATCTAGATAGATTGTCAGTGCTTGAAGTTTCCCTATAATGGAGTTGAGGTCAGTGTTCCTGTTGATTCCAGCTACACTCACAATGCATTAAAATTATGTGCTCATACTCTTGTTCCTCACAATAGATTAGCCTCTATAGCTGAGAGTTCAGAAGCTATGATGGACTTAGAAAAGAAACTGAAAATCACGGATGCCAGCATGGTCGGATACAAGATAGAACCTGTACTTTCACTGATGTCTCTTCTCCCATCACCTAGATAGTCTGGAAAACCATTTGAATCTATGAAACCAAAACATTCACCTGCAATCATTATCTATGCTGGTACTTTTGTGCAATCCACTGCTTCCTTTGCAAATGAAATAGAAGAGGCAGTTGTTCTCAAGTGACTTTACAAAGGGGAAAATGAAGATAGAGAAGTACAACATTGTGAAATTTCCCCTGAACAATATGAGAAAGGCTATTAGATAATCCAACACATAGGGTATTCAGGTATAGGTCCTCTAGGAAAATGTCAAGAAGGAATTATTGAACCCATCAAGTTGCAACCCAATTCAACAAAGAACAAAACCGTACTTGGGTACCATCTAGATAAACCATCAGGTCAAAAGCGACAATCTTATCAGCCACATCAAACACTAGAGGAAGTAAACAAACAACAAACTCAAGAAGAATATGAGAAAGAAAAAGAAGAGTTGACAATCAAAAGAGAAGAATGAGCTTATAACCAAGTTCCAAAGGTACAAGCAAGAAAAGAACTAGAAGTAGAAATTCCAGACGAAATGAGAAAACGGGTGGAAAGAATCAAAGAAATGTTTGCACCATTAAACATTCCTATCACATGTACGATAATGATGCCAGAAGAAGATTCAAAAACAAACTCAAATGAGTATGAATGGGGTCCAGAACCTCTATCAGATGCATCTACTGAAGAAAATCCTGAAGAATCCAATGATACTATAGATGAAGCTACAATGAGAACTAGAGCAAGTTAGACTAAAAATACAAGGAGCTTATGAGAAACAACTAAGAAGAGAGAAAGTGCATAAAAATCACTTACCTACTGTATCTCCATCTAATGAGACAAAACAAATCAGGTATGAGAACACAATTGAAGAACCAAAGGCTAGTCAAGAAGGACCAGTCATCAATCCAAAATAAGTTGAATGGGAAAGAAGACAAAAACTCGTAGAGTCATCAAGGATATGTACAGGTATGTCAACAATAGGTTATCATTGAACCAGAACAAGAAGGAACTTGCAATATAAAAGATGTTCATATTGATACCATACATGATTTTACTGAGTAGCTTGAAGACGAGTCAGATGCTTCATCTTCTAATTTTGATCAGCCTAAAATGAGCTCCATCTATGATATTACCTATTCAACACCAAGATATGACTACTTTGTCATGAATGTTGAAACTCTATCTAAAGAAGCCATTGTTGTTGAACCACAATACATAGTCCAGAAGTAGTAGAAGGCTCTAATGGTAGGTCTGCTAGGTTAGATTATCTAAATGCTAATGTAGGCTTCAATAATCATGTTATGACTCTTCTCGGTCTCAAGACGCTAATGCAAGGTAGTCTTCTAGAACTCAACTTGACGGTCCAAGGTTGTGATGACAATACTATGAATTCCCTTGTGATTATCGAATATTTATCCCCGGTATAACCTAAGCTTATTGATCATACTCTACAAGACCATGATGGTATGATGAAAGAATAAGTATCCGGTAGAATACTGAGAGGGGGTGGTGAATCGGTATATTGAAAAACTGATACAAGGTTCCCAAACTCAAATTTAGTCACCCAAAGTAAACATATCTCATTCAAGATCAATATTCACAGGAATACTTGACATTAACTGATTTAACTATTATGACAACATTTAATAGTAAGAACCTTCAATCTTGTAAACATCAGCAATTCTTAATCTTAGTTCAACATATTCATCTCTCAATGCTTCTACTTAACATGCCTTATCAAAGATCTAACCAAATTAACAAATAAGATCACAACCACAAAAGCATTCACCACTTGACACTGTAGACACCTAAAATTGTCCAGTCTAATTAAATAAATCTTTATTTATTTAATTAATTCATTTATCCTCTTCTAGCCTTATTTCTCATTTAAATAAATACATTTATTTATTTAAATTACCCTTTTCCTAAATTAAATAAATATCTTATTTATTTAATTGATCCCACTTCTTCTATTAATTAAATGAATATTTATTTATTTAATTAATTCATTAGCCTTTTCTACCCATGACACATGTCATTTATCTCTTAATTCATACACTACCTACCCCTCTCATTATTTTATTATTTTCTTTACCTACCCTCTAATCATAGCCGACCTCCTTTTACACCTCTCAATCTTATCCCTCCATTTCATATAGTGTCTTCTATATAAGGAGATACTTCCTTCATTATCAAACCCCCCCATTGACTACTTGACTACACTATGCTTTTGAACATAGGCGATCCTACTTGCAACCACATTCCGTTCTTTGTTGATCTCTTGTGCACATAAAATCTGAGAGCAAATATATCAAGCAAGATCAATGGAGATAGGAAGAATGGAGATCCAAACCCTATTGGACATTTGATGGTATAATCTTTGTGATTTCATTTGATTTGCATTGTCTTAGGTAATCTTCATATGTTATGGTGGATCTTTGTTGTTGTTAGGCTAGGGTTTTGTGGTTGAATTCATTTAGCCTTTCAATATCGTTATTATTGTTATTCATTTTCACCATATACATTTTGGCACACCCCATGCGACATGTATTTTTGTTAGATCTGTGTTTTTTGCAGATTTTTCTAACCCTATATTGTTGTTTTGTAAAACAATTTGGAGAATAATCTTGTGCAGCTAGGGTTTTGGACACAAAATCAAGATCTTGGAGAGATTTGATCATATCTCACAAACGGCTTGAAATTTTGCACCAAATTTTGTTTGCAAGTTGAAGAAAGTATCCGAAGCTCTTAATCCAAAATTTAGAATTTTTGGAGCACATTTTCATTTTCTATGAATTTTTTTTAATTTTTAATAAAAAATTAATTTTGAGAGAAAATGAGAGAATTTTTTAGATTTTCTTACATTTTTGGAAATCTCTCATAATTATACACAGGATCTGTTCTTTGTGATTTTAATTTTGATGCAAAATATTTCCCTAAAAATCAGATCTTTAAAAATTAAGGTTTTTCCTTATTTTGATCAGATTTCACAAACGGCTTCAAATTTTGGCATCAAACTTTTTGTACAGGTCAAGAAAAGTATCAAAAGGATTCAAAAGAAATTTTAGATTTTTTGGATCACTATTTTAATTTATATGAATTTTGTATGAGTTTTCATAAAAAATTAATTTTGAGAGAAAATTAATGAATTTTTTAGATTTTCTTACATTTTGGAAATATCCCAGAATTATGCACAGGATCTATTCTTTGTGATTTTAAATTTGATGCAAAATCATTCCTCAAAAATTAGATCTTTGAAAATTAGGGTTTTGCATTATTCTACTCATATCTCACAAACTACTTGGATTTGTTGTAGAAATGTTTTTATGCACGTTTGGAAGACCATCAAGACTCTCCAGTAAAAATTTCAGATTTTTTGGATTGATTTTGCATTTTATATGAATTTTTTATGATTTTTCATAAAAAAATTAATTTTTGGAGCAAATTAGCAAATTTTTTGGATTTTCTTACATTTCTGGAAATCTCTTGAAATTTTATAGGTGGTCTTTTTTTATGATGAATCAGATCTTGGAATTGTTCAACAAAATGCATTGTTGAAGGCCCCTATTTTACAAAGTCTTTTTGATGTAAAATTTACCTAACTTGTGTGCTTGCAGGAAGGGGTGATTATTTCAAACAATCCAAACTACTAATAAATCTTTGTTGCAGGTCCTTGGCAAGGGTTTTTGGATTTTTATTGTGTGCCTTATTTTCATAGACTAGCAAACACTTCAATTGGTGCACTAAAATTGAATCATTGTCTTTTGTGTCTTGAGCAATAGGCTCTTTTTGTTTAATCTTTAGAGGGCCTGTCTTCCCGTGTGGTCATTAGGACTACTAGTGAGAAGAGAATGACCCAAGTGGTAGCGAGGAAAACCCACCTCTTCTGAACCACTATAAACAATTGTATTCATGGTGAAAACTATGGATAACGTGTGCTGATGAGTTCATACTGACACTATGTCTCTCCATAAACCCGTTTGATCAAATTTATTTGATCAGTTGTAGGGTGTAACCCCTACCGGTTGGGAGCCTTTTGCATTTACAAAGCTGAAAGTGCCGCATGTATGGCCACATGAGCAGATGCCCTTACTAGCACCTTTTTGTTTTAGAAGCCAAAATCCTTCTAGTTGTTGAGGTAGGAGGTTGGACCTCTGGTAGCGGCCCACACATATACGGTTCTTAGTAGAGATACAAAGTTTTCCACGGGGAATTTTCGTGGGGACTGATGCTTGGCTGACCTAAGAAGTGAGTGCCGAGGGTGGAGCCAGTGAGGTCAAGCATCTAAGTATCTACTCTGAATAGCATAGCCTCAGGGGTAAAACCTCATGTGGGATCAACAACTATTGTCTTGGCCAGCCATAAGAATTGTGCTTGACTTATTTTAAACATTCAAAACATTCAAGACCAAACAGAAAAACATTGTGTCTATTGTGTCTTCAAGTGTATGAAAAACATTTTTACATCAAACAACACACTTTTCTTGGAGTCATTTTGAGTCTAAACACTTGCAAACATTGAGTCCTCATCAACATTGTGTCCTCTTGTCACGAAAAATAGTCAAACATTCAGATTTGGTCACAACCAACAACTTCACAAATTGGAAAAATTTTACAGTCCAGCAAACAAGAGCAATCAGTTTCGGAATTCTTGAGCTTCCTAGGTTGTTTCTCCAGGTTTTCATCTAGCATTCAACTTGTCTTTGGGTCTCACAAAGTCCATCATTACTTTACATCTTGCATTAAATTTACATTTATCTAAACTTGAGTCAAAAGGTCACTTGCTTGTCCTCATCATACTTTGTCAACACACTACATACAACAACATTTTGCTAAGTGGTCCCTCATCAAGGTCTATCACCTTTGGGTCTCATTTGGTCTTACTTAGAGTGAAGGTCAACTTACCTCATCAAGAGAAACTATCCTCTCTTTGGAAGTCACACCTACTCTACTACATACATACTTGGTCTTACACTTTGGACATTGCAAGTACACTTCAGATTCATTTACATTCCATCCAAACTCTTGGTCTTCCATGCTCTTTCCATTTTCATCTAGTCTCACACATCTTGGTCAATACCTAGTTCATGGTTGAAACTCATTCCCAAAAATCTAGGAGAGAAGCTAAAGAGGCTCAAGAGTCCGCAAACATGAGTTCTTATGAGTATGATAATGATATCTTTTTCAATTCTTGTCATACTACATTACTTGACATGGATGCCTATAGAAACATTCCAAATGTTGAGAACATGGACACTACAAACAATAATGATACACACAATCATGATATGGACAACTTTTCAGTACATTCAGCAGATGTGGAAGAATTCATTATGGATCCCCGTTTCAATCGATTGGTTGAGGAAATAATGAGGAGGGATAGACAATACTTCTTACAAATGATGGCACAAAGTGGAGCCAAGATACCTCATGATTTTGACATGTCTCAAATAATGGAAAATCGACCTTTGCAACAACCTCACTCCAACATGGATCAAAGGAGGCCTAATAGTGGAGGCAATAGAAGACCACATCTTGTTCCTGAATCACCATCATCTTTGTTTCAAAAACCAGAGGTCCCACATACACATGGTCAAGCATATGATACTCACCTTCACAGACCATTATGGAAGTCTTATGCAGAGAAATATGCTCAATCACATATCAATGCTAAGGATCAACCACCAAACCAATTGGATATTCAAAGGCATGCTCAAAATTTGGACACAAGGAAACCCCATGTCAAATTTGGGGGCAACACATTAGAACATGACATGCCTGTAGAGTATGGTATACATGGACAAAATAGATATTTCGTTCCTCAACATGAATCTATACCAAGTGGTCCATATATGCAGCATCACTATAGACCTCCTCCATATGAACATGTGTATGATCAATATCATCCATATATGCAACATACTTCTCCTCCAATTGGTGTCTCAAGCATGGGGTATGGTCCAAGAAGTCGATCTCCACCTAAGGGCAATTTGGAGCAACAAATCAGGGACTTACAAAAGAAAATGGATGGCATAAATACACCGAAGCCAACATACACAATGAGAGACATATGTCCTTATCCATTTGACAAGAGCATTCCAATGCCTCCTTTTCCTACACACTTTGTGATGCCTAAATTTGATAAGTATAGAGGAAAAGGGGATCCTAAGGCACACATAAGACATTTTTTCATAGCTTGCATTGAGATAGCAGCAGAAGAGACATATTTGATGAGATTATTCCCACAGAGCCTAGGTGATCAAGCTATGGAATGGTTCTCCCAACTTCCACCTAGAATTAAGTCATGGGGTGACTTAGCAGAGGCATTTATTCAACATTTCTCCTACAATATAGAGATAGACATATCAGTCACTACTTTGTGCAACACCAAGCAAAAAGAGGGAGAGTCTTTTGCATCATTTTTACAAAGATGGAGGAATCTAGCCAGCAGATGCTCTTGTGAAATTCCACAAAAACAAATGGTAGAAATGTTCACCCAAAATGTTAACAAAGAGATTGGTTATGACTTAAGGAAAGCTTGTTTGTCCACCTTCAAGGACGTCATTGAAAAAGGCTTAGCAACAGAGAAGGTCCTAATTGAACAAGGAGTCATTAAGATATTCAAGGAAAACAAAGATGACCTTAAAGGAAAAGACAAGCCAAGATTTTGGAATAAAAACAAGAACATAGTCATTGATGGTGTTGTTGATGCTAATACAATGCAACCCAAATTCATTTTTTCCAGATCAAATTAGGTGAATACTCAAACAACTTCTAAATCACGAAGGAAGTGCACTCCATTGGGAGAACCACTTGAGTCAGTTTTCAAAAAGCTAGTGGCAAACAAGGTAATCACTATTCTAGATTTTCCTCCATATGAACCAAAGGTTAAACCAAATTGGTGGAATGATGATGAATATTGTGAATTTCATAAGAGCAAGGGTCATAAGACAAAAAATTGCCATCGACTGAAGAACATCATACAAGATCTCATTGATAGAGGTGACATTGAGATTGAAGGACACTCATCCAATCAAGAACATGAGATGTTTAAGGAACCATTCCCAAAGCATGACAAGGGAAAGTCTAAAGCCATAGATGACCAAACCAATTATACCAAATTATCTTATAACTATGATTCAACTATCAATCACATCTCGATGGACAATTATGTCTCTACCATTATCATCAAGGACAAAACGCCTGAGAATTCTACCCAAAGACCCAAGATTGTCCTAAAAGGCATTGGCTCTTCTTCCGAACCTACCTCTGAATGTAATGTTACAACTCATTGAGGTAAATTCACTTTGCAAGGTGCTCCAACTAAAAACACCGCTTCCTCATCAACCAAGTCTGAGTATGATCTTGTAGAATAGTTAGGGAAGACACCTGCGCTTGTTTCAATCCTTGAGCTCTTACGTATATCCCCCACACATAAAGACATTCTTGATAAAATATTGAGAGACACTGTTGTCCCCACTGATCTAAATGTGGACCAATTTCAAGCCATGGTGGGATACCTTTCCGTTCCACACTCCCTTACATTCACAGAAGCCAATGACGCCTCCGTAAGTCAGCCACATAATGCACCACTACACATTGAAGCCTTCATACATAAACATCGAATAAAATGAGTCCTGATAGATGGAGGAGTAGGTCTACACATTTGTACATTGAGCACTATTAAACAATTGGGATATTCAGACAAAGTTGTGAATGTTGCAAACAAAATTACCATCAAAGCATATGATGATGAAGAGTGTTCATCCAAAGGTACAATCACCTTACCTCTCAGAGTTGGGCCAGTTAAAAAGGATGTGGTTTGTCATGTCCTTGATCTTGATCTCGCATACAACACATTACTAGGACATCCTTGGATTCATGAAATGAGGGTGGTCCCATCTACATATCACTAATGCATCAAGTTTCCTCACAGTGGAGTTGAAATAACAGTTAAAGCTGACCCAAATCCATTCATATATTGCAACAATATGCGACCTAGATCAGAAATAATAATCCCAGTCAATCAAGAAGTTATTCCTTCATCAGCATATGTGGATCCAGAATCATTGAAAGCTTCTACATCAAAACAAGCAGAGATAAAAGAAAATTTCAAGATTAAAGACATGGGATGTGGTGGGTATATCTTTCATGTTGATCAACTCCCACTATCTGCTAACACATTTTGTCGACAGAAACAATCTATCAAAAATTGGCAGTGCCAAGGAATTGGGTATGAACCACTTAGTGTTGTGGCTACTAAGTCTGAATGCAAATATCCTCTAGTGGTGCAAGCAACTCTTGATATCAATATTCCTAAGAGTGGTTCCAGTGAGGAATCTATTGAGTGTATCGCCAGCCCTCTTGATAACTCACATAGCCTTACCATTTCATCCACTCATTCTATTTCCACTCCACTTCTAGACTTGGATCAACAAGAATTAAAAAAGCCCTTACTCATTGGGGATGAAAAATCAAGCTATGAACAGAAAAAACTAAAAGTCAAAACTAAAGAAAAGTCCTTTAGTCCAAATCAAAATCAAAAGCTATTGGACTCTGCAAAAATCAAAGTCAAGGAAAAAAATCATATGAAGAAAAAAGAGCAAGAGATGATCTCCCCTAATATCAAAATAACTGGGGGCAAAAGTTCTAAAATTTCAAGCCAAAAAGCATACTTGTTGATCCTAAGTCTCCATCATGCTATCCTACTTTCACTTCTTTTCACAATCATAAGCCTTCATTACTCATCTACTTGTTCCATGGATCCTTTCCCTTCTGGCGATACATCATGGACCTATAATGGAGCTTCCTCGAAGGACTTTGTTATTAGAGGTGCCCAAACTTCTTTAGGTGACATGTAAATGGGCCTAAGTAGTCCACACGCTAGTAATTCTATCTCAATTTCTTCATCAAGGAAGACAGTCACTTGAGATACACATCATTCAGTCAAGGAACAATTCAGCTACAATCATAAAATAAAGCCTCTTACATTTGAGGTAGGTGATTTGGTTCTCAGAGAAAATCCTAAAATTCAGCAAGATAGAGAGAAGAAAGGTAAGTTCGAACCAAATTGGCTTGGTCCTTACATCATCACAGCAACATATGGATCTGGTGCATATCAGCTCTCAACCACAGAGGGTGAACCTTTGGAGGATCCTATCAACAACATGCACCTTTGCAGGTTTTACACATAGCTCTTCAGAGTATCCTAATTCAAAAAATACAAAAAAATTCAAAAATTTCAAAAATACAAAAAAAAACAAAAAATACAAAAATCAAAAAATACAAAAAAATCATAAAACATAAAAAAATCGTTACTTGGTGAAAACCTAGTAAACAGGTGCCTTGTGACACAAAAAAATTGAAAAAATAAAAAAAGTAAAGAGAAATAATTTCGTCCAATGGTGAAAACCACTTCGGCGGCGCCCTGGGCAAGTACCATGGTCAAAACTGGGTCACCAGTGCCATGAGTAGAGACATTGCTCCTCCCTCCTTTAGGATTCCATTTCATCCTTTCACTTTGCACACACTCACAACCTATCCATTCATAATAAACTTCCCCATTCCCATCATGGCTTGTTATTGATCTAGCCAAGATTGGTTAGCCATTCATAATAACCCCTTTTTCACTCCTTTCCATCCATAATAAATCAGATCCTATCTGTGGCTAAGGAAAATCCTACGTCTAGTGATGGGTGTGGAACTGAGAACATCACATGTTTCGAGGAGTACAGTTTCTTCCAGCTTCCTTCAGTCTTTCCGTGCACAATCCGCAATAAAGCAGCATCTGCATCATCAATCTCTAATAAAGTTTCATCTTCTCCGCAATAAAGTATCAGTTTCATGGATTCAGTCAGTTTTAGATGAGACACAACAACAACAACGAGCTTCAAAAAATCAAATCTTTCAATAGACTCAAACAACATATGGTTTCGTGCTATCTATCCTTTTTGTGAAAGTAAACATTGTGACCACAATCAAATAAGACTTATACAAGTGACAAGAGACACTAAATTTGAGAACTATAGTGGATGTTGGTGTCAAGTCTTGGTTTTCTTTTGATTTTATCTTTTAGTGACATATCTTTTAGCTTTTCTAGGATGTCTCTAACTAGAGATTTTATCTGCAGGATGTCTTTGACTAGAAAGGTGAGGATGGGGTATCGTCACCTATTTGTATTTCATGTCTGTGGATTGTCTTTTAGTAATGCTATGACTTGTCCAAGGATATAAGGACACTGTGAGTCTAGTATGAACTGGGGCATTCTTTGTTTGTGACTGTCTTATCTCCATGCAAATAGGTACAATGACTTTCTGGGCCAAACATATGCCTCGATTGTCATAACCTACTTGCCATAATAAAGCTCAATGATGATAACACACAAGAAGCTCTTTCACTTTCATATCTTCTGTCTTCCATCCCCCTTTCTTGATTGACTTCCATCATCCTTCTAAAGTTCGCGTAGCCTACTATCACATGACTGAGTATAATGACACACCAAAAACATTTGCATTTCATGTAGTTGCACCTGCATTACCACATATAAGAATTTCATACATACATATATATATCACAACTACATCACATCCTGCACACAACACCTGTTAGCACAATTTACATTTGCATTATCATATTCATCTACATTACATACATTCACATTTGCATCATGCATACACATATAAAACATAAAAGAACAAAAAAATAATATATTGCATGGCATCATATACATATTTGCATGCATATTATAAGTATCACATAAGAACATCTCATCGCCCCAAGATCATCTCTCCTGGCCCTTGTGTCCTCTGCAACCACCCCTTGTGTCACCCTATCCAGACAGAGGAACCCACTGATAACTCCTGCCAACACTATTGGTAGTGCTAATCCTGTCCATGTCATGGTATCCCATGCCACATGTCCCACCCTCATCTCCAGTCCCAGATCCTAGAACACTCATCTAAGGGCATCCCTGTCTCCATCTTGATTATATGAAATCGGCTCCCCATCGATCGGTATCCATAGAATCCTATATACATCCTCCAGGGTGACTGTCATCTCCCCCATTGACAAATGAAAAGTGCAAGTCTCAGAGTGCCACCTCTCCGCCAGTGCAGTCAGCAATCCCATGTTCACTCAAAACTCAGGCACATACAGAATATGTCTCAATCCCATAGCCTCAATCACAGCTTGATCCTCAGCTATCAACTCAGGTCGCAACCTCTGAGTCGATGGGAATCTCTCCCATGATTCCAGCATAGGCAAATACTCCTACAGTCACACAAATCAATCATCTTAGTCCTAGTGACACTCACTGTTCATCACAAAGTGTTGCTTCTATCCTAGTGGTACTCCCTATTCATCACAAAGTACTACATGTTTGGCACTCCCTATTCATCACAAAGTGCTACTCATATTTTAGTACTCCCTATTCATCACAAAGTACTATATCTTGGTAGTCACTATTCATCACAAAGTGCCTTGATCTATCCTATCCTAGGGCCTCTGCTTGAGTGAATCCTCTTGAGAAGTTTCCTAATTGGAAATGTATGTTCTATCATAGAATTGTCAATCCTAGCCCTATTTGCTATCCAGTTTTCCCTAGAGGACCTACTTGAGTGTATCCTCTCAGCAGCTTATACAGTCGACAGTGTATGTTCATCACAAAACTACCAATTTGACCTAGAAGACACAAATTCACATTTTTGGACACAAACATGCTTTCATAACATAAACACTCTTTTAGACCGCATAAACGTGCCTGGCACCAACGCAGACATGCCTACACATTTTTGACATTTTTTGGACCCTATTCTATGCATATTTATTACATTACCTAGCATGCATTAATGACAACAATAAATGCATCAAAGTACAAGGAGGTTTTGTGGTACTTACTGGCTCTCCTGCCTCTGCTGGCCTCTGGAATTAGCGAACACGGTCGAATCTGTGAACCAAAGCCATTGCTACTGACTGTTGCTGCTCTTTTCTCTCTCTGCACTCTAATCTCTTGGAGGTGTAGATGACAATGAGGATTTATTTCCCTCATGGTCTATCTTATAGACTACCCTAGCCCTCGTTTCCCAAGTCAGTCTTCATTATCCCGTGACTCTGTCACTTTATCTGGTCAGTCCATTCTATCCCGTCTTTCTTATCCAGAGATTGTCTATGATCTTTTCAAACATTTTTTCATCCAATCTCTCGAGGGGGCATATCATTCCCATCTTGGGCCAACTTTGTATCAGTTCATATTATCTTCTTTGAAACAACACAACAAGCTGCATTATCTCAAAGAGGGGTAGAATGTAGACACCTAAAATTGTCTAGTCTAATTAAATAAATATTTTATTTATTTAATTATCTAAGCTTAATTCTTCTATTAATTAAATAAATCTTTATTTATTTAATTAATTCATTTATCCTCTTCTAGCCTTATTTCTCATTTAAATAAATACATTTATTTATTTAAATTACCCTTTTCCTAAATTAAATAAATATCTTATTTATTTAATTTATCCCACTTCTTCTATTAATTAAATGAATCTTTATTTATTTAATTAATTCATTAGCCTTTTCTACCCATGACACATGTCATTTATCTCTTAATTCATACACTACCTACCCCTCTCATTATTTTATTATTTTCTTTACCTACCCTCTAATCATAGCCGACCTCCTTTTACACTTCTCAATCTTATCCCTCCATTTCATATAGTGTCTTCTATATAAGGAGATACTTTCTTCATTATCAAACCCCCCCATTGACTACTTGACTACACTACGCTTTTGAACATAGGTGATCCTACTTGCAACCACATTTCGTTCTTTGTTGAGCTCTTGTGCACACAAAATCTGAGAGCAAATATATCAAGCAAGTTCAATGGAGATAGGAAGAATGGAGATCCAAACCCTATTGGACATGTGATGGTATAATCTTTGTGATTTCATTTCATTTGCATTGTCTTAGGTAATCTTCATATGTTATGGTGGATCTTTGTTGTTGTTAGGCTAAGGTTTTGTAGTTCAATTCATTTAGCCTTTCAATATTGTTACTATTGGTATTCATTTTCACCATATACAGACACAAATGTTTATACGTGGAAAACCCAAGTAGGTAAAAACCATGGTGAGATGAGACTCACAAGGATAGCTATCTGAAAGCTTTCGAAGTTCACCTTGTTAGGAGCCAAAGAATGTTAGAGCTTTACAATAAGTCTTGTTAAGAACTAATTCCGGTTAGGAATCACCCTGTTAATGGATTTACAAATATGCCTTGTTAGAAGCACAATACCCTATTAGGAGTAACCTTGCTGGAGGATTTAAGAATCCAAGCTAATGGACCACCTTGTTAGAGGATTTAATGAGTAACCAAGCTTGTTAAAGCTTACCCGGTTAAGGGATTTTACTTCTGATGTAATTGTTAGAAAACAATAGGTTTTCTTGATATGTCTGAGTAGCACTACATTTGATTGATCAGATCCTTCTAAGCTTAAATATTCCTTCACTCAAAGTGCAAATCCATTCACTAGTTGGGAAACCACACACTCAACAGGTTTTCTACCAAATTAGCCAACAACCTTTACAAACAACTTCATCGACCTTAAATACAAATCAATTAGGTCGGTAACACAACAAAAAACTAATTCTCATCATTGAGATTACAAACAAGTTGGTTCAATCTTGACCATTAGAAATCATGACAATCACTTCACATTCTTCAAGATAGTTCCAACCGCTCCATGATCACCACTCCATTAGACTTTGTAACTCATCAAACATTATGCATTAAACACAATCCACTTTGCTCCTTCCCTAGACAATAAGAAAATACACTAAACTAATTTGAATTTATCCTCATAAAATTATCACACAAGTCTCCATCATTACTGCTCATAAGATAATAAACCAACAAACTTGGTCGGTTAGGGTTTAACAATTAATAGGCTTTTACCAGTTACATTACATAGAAAGGTTTAACCCTTTGCACTGGTTCACTGGTTCAACTTACAAACTTAACATACTGGTTATAAAATCTTGTAATACTCTCCTCTTACCGGTTATCAGCCAATATCTAAAACAACAATATCAGTACTAACATGAATACCATTTACTAGTTCAATTGACATCAATGACAACATATCAATAATGGAAACTATATGAAAAATGCCAACAATCTCCCCCTTTGGCATTGATGACAATACAAATATCAATGCCTCTGATTGCTACTGAGATTGGTGAATAGGAATCCTGGTTTACATTACCAAATATTCACCTTGCTTTGTTTTTCTTCGGCCTACCACTGGTGAATAGGAATCCTAGTTTACATTACCAAGTATTCACCATATCAGACACATAATTCTTCTCCTCAATCACATAATTCTTCTCCCCCTTTGACAATAATGCCAAAGTGAAATTAAAACATGTAATTCTTCTCTCACTATGCATCAACATCATTCTGCAACTTGATGCTCCCCCTGTGGAATACATCCACTCCTTCAGCAATCCATGTAAGATTCTACAAGTAGCTCAAGGACTAATGCAATCAGCATCATGTTCAACTAACTTCATGAAGAGGGACAACCCCCAATTGACTTCTAAGATACTCAAAAGTGGTCTTAGGAAGAGGTTTGGTAAAGATATCTACAAGCTACTTCTTGGTAAAAACATGCTCTAAGGTAGCATCTTTACTTTGAAATTTTTCCCTCAAGAAGTGATATTTCAGTTCAATGTTCTTAGTCCTTGTGTGTAAAACATGTTTTTTAGACATGTTAATTGCACTCGTATTATCACACAAAATCTTTATAGGTTCTGAGATTTTCATCTTCACACCTTCCAAAATGTGCCTCATCCACATAGCTTGTGTGCAATTCATATAAGCTGCTACATATTCAGCTTCAACAGTAGATTGTGAAGTGCAACTCTGCTTTTTACTACTCCATGAAACTAGCCTTCCTCCTAGAAAGAATGCTCCACTAGTAGTACTCTTCCAATCATGAATATTTCCTGCCCAATCAGCATCTATGTATACCTTTAAGTGAAAATATCCACCATATGGATACCATAATCCATAGTCAATAGTACCTTTTAGATGTCTAAAGATTCTCTTAGTTGCCATCAAATGTGCCTCCTTTGGATTATTCCAAAATCTAGCCACAATACCAACTGCATGGGCAATATCTGGTCGACTGTGAACAACATAGTGTAGTTTTCCAATCATTGACTTGTATTCCTTTTCATCTATAGACTTAGATGCGTCTTCCTTGGACAATCTACAACCTATAACTATTGGGGATCTATCTTGTAACAACTTACCTCCTTCACATACTTGGATTGAGTAATGAAAATATCATTCTTCATCTGCTATATCTATAAGCCTATGAAATTTTTTATTTCCCCTACTAATGACATCTGCAAAACAATTACTCATGTCATCATTACCTCCAAATATAATGGCATCTACAAATACTTCACTGACCAGTATATTATCTCCTTCAGACTTGAGATAAATGTTGTTGTCATCACTAGTTCTAGAAAATCATATCTTCATCAGATGAGTATAAAGTCATTCATACCATCTCTAGGTGCCTGCTTTAATCCATACAAATCTTTATGCAATTTGCATACCATGTATTCCTTTTCTGTCAATGCATAACCATCAGGCTGCTCTATATAAACCTCTTCTTCCAATATTCCATTCAAGAATGCAGAATTGACATCCATCTGCTATACTTTGAACTTCTTATGAGATGCAAATGCAAGTAGTGTTTTGACACCTTCCAATCTTTCTATTGATGCAAAAGTTTCTCCATAGTCTTCTCCTTCTTCTTGCACATAACCTTTTCATACTAATCTTTCCCTATTGTGAACTACAACACCATCTTCATTTAACTTCTTTCTGAATACCCATTTAGTACCTATAACATTCTCGTTTACTGGTCGGGGTACCAGGGTCCAAGTGTTGTTCTTCTCAATTTGTTCCAACTCCTCATCCATAGCTTTCACCCAATGATCATCACCAAATGCTTCCTTAGCATTTCTAGGTTCAAAGGTGGATATCATGCAAGAGTTCTCTCTTATTCTACTTCTAGTTAGTACTCCAACATCCTTATCCCCAATTATCTATTTAGGATCATGATTTAGTCTCACACACCTAGGAATAACATGATCATTCTCTTTAGGTTCAGCTTCTTCATTGTCATCGTCCTTTGAATTTATTTGTTCTGGTTGACCAAGTACATCAAGATTTTCTTCACTCATTTTTTATTTAACAGTTTTAGGTTCTAAAAGAAAAATGCAAGGATCTTCATCCTTCTTCTCACAACTGGTTCCTTCTGAAATTTCAGGATATTCATCTACATGAATATCAACACTCTCAATAATTTTCCATTTTCGGTTGTTGAAGCATTTATAGGCCTTACTCTTGGTGGAATAACCAATAAATATTCCTTCATCACTCTTAGCTTCAAACTTGCTTATGTAGTCACCTTTTTTAATAAAACATTTGCTACCAAATATTTTTAAATAACTAACATCAAGTGATTTCCCATACCAGTACTCATATGGGGTCTTGTCCTTACCTCTTTTTACCAAAACTTGGTTTATTATGTACACAGTTGTACTTATAGCTTCTTTCCAAAAGGTTTTTGATATACCTCCTTGTATCAGCATAGTTCTAGCATCTTCAACCACTGATCGATTGTTCCTCTCTACTATGTCATTATGTTGTGGTGTCCTTGGTGCAGAAAGTTGCCGCTTGATACCATTATCATCATAGTATTTAGTGAATTTTGTAGAAGTGAATTCACTGCCTTGATTTGTTCTTAGACATTTTATCTTTTTGTCACTCTCTTTCTCATCTAAGGCTTTGAATGCTTTGAATTTGCCAAAAGCTTCATTCTTATCCTTCAATAATGTGACCCACATCATCCTTGAACAATCATCAGTAAAGATCATGAAATATTTGTCACCTTGAATGCTTCTTGTTCTTATTGGTCCACATAGGTTTGTATGAACCAAATCTAACAAGTTCTCTATTGATAAGGACTTTCTCTTGAAAGTTGAAGAAGTCATCTTTCCTAGTTGACATTCTTTACAAAGAGCATTAACCAGTTTGTCTAGCTGAGGCAAACCTCTTACTCTCTTAGACTTGTTTACTTAAATAATATTGTCAAAATTTATATGGAAACATCTCCTATACCAAATCCAACTATCATCTATCTTTGCAATCAAATAGTTGCTACCTTTAGGATTGAGATGAAATAGATTACCTCTGGTCTATTTCCTAGTTGCGATCAATTCACCTTTGTTGTCAAAACTTTTGCATATACCATTTCTAAACTCCAGTGGCTAACCTTTTTCATTAAGTTATGCCACACTTAATAGATTGTGTTTTAGGCCTTCAACCCAATAGACAACATCAGCACTGCTCTTCCCATTAAGAGAAATGACTCCCTTACCTTTTACCATACAAGGTGATTCATTACCAAATCTAACAACACCGCCATCAAATTCCTTTAGGGAAAGAAATTTGCTCTGATAACCAGTCATGTGATGTGAACAACCACTATCAATGATCCAATCATCAGAGTTATCCATTCTGGATATTAGTGCCTTTTGGTCTGATACTTCTTCCTTAATTGATACAAACACAATATCTTCACTAGCATCATCATCAGACTCATCATCAATAATACCACTGTCAATAGCCACAAGACAATCTCTCTTGCCTTTACCCTTTTACTTTTTAAATTTGTCTCTCTTGTAATCATTTTCACCATTAGGGCAGTTTGGTTCTATATGACCAATCTTGTTGCATGCAAAACATTTTAAAGGTAGCTTACCTCTATATTAACCAATACCTCTAGGCAGTCGTTTTGCCAAAAATGTTTCAAGTTCCACTAAGTTGTCTTCATCATCAACATCTCTACTAGATCTAGATTCATAGCTATTATCAGTATCTCTACTTCTTCTCATAGATGGGTTAGAGATAGAAGATCTGAATGCAGATTTTGATTTTTGTACGCTACCATCATAGCCATTTAGTTCAAAAGTAGTAAGTTTGCCAATAATAGAGTCAAGAGTTACCTTTATCTTGTCAACGTATTTTAGCTTCCGAATAGCTATAACTTGGATAGCATAGACCGGTAGCAGGGTTCTCGGTACTTTACTGATTACTATAGCATCTTCCACTTTCCCTCCTGCACTCTTTATCTCTCCAACTATCTCTTTAATCCTTTGACCATACTATTGGATGTTCTCACCTTCAGACATTCTCATGTTGTCAAACTTGCCTCTTAAACTCTCTTCTTTAGCAATCTTAAAATGCTCATCACCGCTATAGATCTCTTCCAGTTTCTTCCATACTTCATATGCAGTTTAAAGACCATGAACATCTACATATTCAACATCAGACAAAGAGCTGATAATAGCTTCAAGTTCTTGGTGATTTTCTTGTTGTTCTTTCTTCTGATCATCAGTCGGGGATCTAGTAGGTGTAGTATACTTATTTTCTATATGCTCCCAATATTGACTACCAAGACTCTTAATGTAAATCTTCATTCTATCACTCCATATCCTATAGTTATCTTTGTTAAACTTTGGACCTTCTTTCTTCATCATGATCTAGAAGATCTTTTCCTCAAGTTGTTAGGCTTTTAGATTAAGAGGACCTGAGATGCTTTGATACCAATTGATGGTATGATGAAAGAATAAGTATTTGGTAGAATACTGAGAGGAGGGGGGGTGAATAAGTATATTAAAAAACTGATACAAGGTTCACAAACTCAAATTCAGTCACACAAAGTAAACATATCTCAGTCAAGATCAATATTCATAGGAATACTTGACATTAACCGGTTTAACTGTTATGACAACATTTAACAGTAAGCACCTTCAATCTTGTAAACATCAACAATGCTTAATCTTAGTTCAACATATTTATCTCTCAATGCTTCTACTTAACATGCCTTATCAGAGATTTAACCAAATCAACAAATAAGATCACAACCACAAAAGCATTCACCACTTGACACAAATGTTTATACGTGGAAAACCCAAATAGGTAAAAACCGCGGTGAGATGAGACTCACAAGGATGGCTATCTGAACTCTTTCAAAGTTCACCCAGTTAGGAGGAAAAGCATGTTAGAGTTTCACAATAAGTCCTGTTAAGAACTAATTCCGGTTAGGAATCACCCGGTTAAAGGATTTACAAATATGTCTTGTTAGAAGCACAATACCTTATTAGGAGTAACCTCGCTAGAGGATTTAAGAATCCAAGCTAGTGGATGACCTTGTTAGAGGATTTAATGAGTAACCAATCTTGTTAGAGCTTACCTGGTTAAGGGACTTTACTTCTGTTGTAATTGTCAGAAAACAACAGGTTTTCTTGATCTGTCTAAGTAGCACTACATTTACTTGATCAAATCCTTCTAAGCTTCAATATTCCTTCACCCAAAGTGCAGATCCATTCACTGGTCGAGAAACCATACACTCAATAGGTTTTCTACCAAACTAGCCAACAACCTTTACAAACAACTTCATCGACCTTAAATACAAATCAATTAGGTCGATAACACAACAAAAACCTAATTCTCATCATTGATATTACAAACAAGTTGGTTCAATCTTGACCGCTATAAATCATGACAATCTCTTCACATTCTTCAAGATAATTCCAACTACTCCATGATCACCGATCCATTGGACTTTGTAACTCATCACATGCTGTGCGTTAAATACAATCCACTTTTCTCCTTCCCTAGAAAATAAATGAACGTGCCAGACCAATTTGAATTTATCCTCATACAATGATCACACAAGTCTCCATCATTACTGCTCATCAGATAATAAACCAACAAACTTGGTTGATTAGGGTTTAACATCTCATAGGGTTTTACCGGTTACATTACATAGAAAGGTTTAACCCTTTACACCGGTTCACCGGTTCAAATTACAAACTTTACATACTGGTTACAACATCTTGTACAACTCTCTTCTTATCGGTTATTAGCCAATATAAAAAACAAAAATATCAGTATTAACATGAATACCATTTACCAGTTCAATTGACATCAATAACAATATACATTAATGCAAACTATATGAGAAATACAAACAATCTCAAAATTCCAATAGACCAACCCATGGATATCCCTACTTTTTCCAATGACTATGCCTTAGCATGTTACCTTATTACAGTTGAACTCTATAATTCTTCCATCAACAAACATAGTGTGAGCATGATAGAAGTGGATGTCAAGTATCTTAGTATCAAATATCAAATGAAAAAAAAAAAGTGTTCTAATCGCGAAAACCACACTGTGGCAATTTCAAAACCGAAAAAGTAAAAATAAAAGACGTATCTAATGGTGAAAACCTCCCTGAGGCACCTGAAGGTGAGATGCTTGATATTCTACCTAATCACTTTCAAGAGTGATCATCAGTCTTGATTGAACCTACACAACCCGTGAAGATTGGAACATAGGAAATTTAGCATATAATACATGTGGCTCAATCCCTATTAGTTGAAGAATTGAAATAGTTTACTGATTTCTTCATAGAGAAAAAGATCAACTTCGCATGGAAATATTCTGATATGTGGGTCTAGATCCTGACCTTATAATGCATCATCTTTCTATTTCTCTTGGAGTCATACCCGTTAAACGAAAACTCCAAAAAATGCATCCTCATGTTTCATTGTTTGTTAAAGTTAAGCTAGAGAAATTACTTAAAGCAAGATTCATACTAGCAATTGATTATGTTGAGTGGATATCCAACATTGTCCCTATTTCAGAACTCGATAAGTCAATCCGTGTCTGCACAGACTTCTAAGATTTAAAAAAGGCATGTCCAAAAGATGATTTCCACTGCTTAACATTGACATGATAGTGGACATGACTACTGGTTATGAAATGTGCTCTCTAATGGATGGCTTTTCTAGCTACAACTAAATCAAAATCGCACCTAAAGATCAAGAGAAAACAAAGTTCACATGTGCCTAGGGAACTTTTTGCTGGAATTTCATGCCCTTTGGCTTAAATAATGCAAGTTATACCTATCAAAGAGCTGTAACTACCATCTTTCATGACATGATGCCCAAAAACATGGAAGACTATGTTGATGATACCTTGGTCAAACTATGAAAAGATCGACACATCTCTCAGAATTGGGTCTAATCCTAGATAGAAGGGAAAATTTTAAACCCAAACTAAATCCTAAGAAATGTGCATTCGGAGTTACATCTAGAAAACCACTAGGATACATTGTTTCAACAAAAGGGATTGAAGTTGATCTAGAAAATGTTCAAGCTATAATGAAAATGCCACCTCCAAAGAGTGTAAGTCAAATGAGAACTCTACAAGGGCAGAGCCAATCAATAAGACACTTCATTTCTCAGCTAGTAAATATGGCTAAACCATTCATGAAAGAATTATGGAAAGGAGTTACATACAACTAGGATGGAGAATGTGAACAACACCTGAAACATATCAAGGAATATCTTTGCAATCCACCCATTTTGATGCCACCAATTCAAGGCAAACCTTTGATTCTCTATATATTAGCTATTGACACATCACTAGGGGCACTTTTGGCTCAATAAGATGAGAATAACAAGGAATGAGTTATATACTATATAAGGAGGACGTTGGTGTCCTATGAGGTGAATTACACTATCATTGAGAAAGCTTGTTTGGCAGTGGTCTTTGCTTCATAGAAATTGAGACATTATATGTTGGTACATTCTATCAAACTGGTTGCTAAGATTGATCCTCTGAAATATCTTTTAAGAAAAGAAACACTCATAGGGAGATTGGCTAAATGGGTTATGATACTCATATAATTTGACATTGATTATGTAGAATGCAAAGCTATATAAGGACAAGTCATTGCAAATCAACTTGTTCACACTTTGCTTGAAGATAATCAACCTTTTAAAATAGAATTTCCAGATGAATCCATAATGCATCTTACTTAGCGATCCTGGAAAATTTTCTTTGACGGATCTTTTACTCAACAAGGTTCTGGTGCTAGGATCCTTTTTATTACTCCTCATAGATACTTGATTCCAAAGAAGTAAAAGATCCTCTTTCCTTTTACCGATAATATTGCAAAATATGAAGCCTTGGAGAATGAAATCAAACTGGCTATTGAATGAAAAGTTGTTGAGCTATACATCTATGGTGACTCTCAACTGATAATTAACCAAATTAATGATATGTATCAAACTTGAGATAAAAAAAAAATGCCCTAGAAAAGAATGGTTGACGACTTTAAGAAATACTTTGTCTTTGTTTCATTTCAGCAGATTCCTAGATCAGCGAACAGAGCAGTAGATGCTATGGCTACATTGGAATCTATACCATAACTACAAGAAACATAGTTGCACTATGAGTTCCTGGTGGAAGAGTTTCACTATCCTTCTTATGATTCCCCTGATTCCCTAATGGCCTATTCTATCATTGGGTATAACTCATCTCTCTATAACCATATCTATTGCTACTTACATGACCAAGTCAGCCCTGATAACCTTACTCACAATGAGAAAATAAACCTGATCTGTAATACATCATGGTGTGTTATCATCGCTAATGATTTATAGGCAAGGTTTAGATGGTACTTTTCTTAGGTGTCTATAACTTGAAGAGTCTCAACATGTGTTATCTGAAGTCCATAAAGATATTTGTGAATCTCACTCAAATGATCTAACTCTAGCTTGGAAAGTGCTAAGGGTTGGCTACTATTGGTCAAGTATGGAAAAAGGTACTGCAAAATTTGCTAAAGATTGTAAAAAATGCTAGCTTCATGGAAATCTCATACATGCTCCAGCAAGGGAGCTCATATCTTTTATCACACATTGGCCTTTTTAACAATGGGTGTTTGACCTCATTGGCTAGATCTATCCTTCATCATCCAATCGACATAAGTTTATCATAACTGCCACTGAATACTTTACTAAGTGGGTTGAAGCAGTTCTACTAATAAAAGCAACTGACAAAAAATGTGGCTATGTTCATTCTTAACTACATCATATGTAGGTATGGGATCCCCTCCTCAATTGTAGTTGACAATGGGGGGCAATTCAAAAAAAAAGATATAGATGATTTTTATGATAAGTTTAAAATCAAACAACATTGGTCTTCCATATACTACCCTCAAGGTAACTGACAAGCTGAAGCATCTAACAAAACTTTGCTGACCATCCTACATAGAACAATCAACAAATTTGGAAAGGATTGGCATCTACAACTCAATCTAACACTATGGGCTTATAGAACAAGCATTAGAACACCTACTGGGGCTACACCTTTTTCTTTGGTGTATGGGACCGAAGCAGTCTTTCCTATTGAGGTTGAAATTCATTCTTTGAGAGGTTCTTTCCAAGGTCTTATCACTAATGAAGATTGCAGAATATCTAGATTGCAAGAACTCAAGTTGTTGGATGAATGTCGACAAGTGAAGTTTGACCATCTAAGAGATTACTAGAAGAGAATGTCCAAACGCTATAAAAAGAAAGCTCGACACAAATAATTTCAAGTTTGAACCCTAAAAATCAACAAAATCAGGAACTAAAAGGGAAGTTTGAACCCAACTGGTTGGGTCCCTACATTGTTACCTTAGTTTTTGGCTTTGGTGCTTACCAAATCTCAACACCGGAAGGAAGATAGCTTGGTGAACTGATCAACACCATCCACCTATAGAAATACTATAGCTAAAAATTCCTTAAAAAAAAAAATCTCTATGAAGAAGGTGAAAACTTGGTAAATAGGCACCTCTTATACTAAAGTGCTCCATCTATCAATGAAAATATGGCATTTCCTTCTTTATTTCCCAGTTTTCTACATCTTTTCTTTATCTTGTACATATCCTTGAGTCACTTTTTTGACACCTTGGTTCTTCTTGGAACCCTCATGGCTTGAAATCGATCAACGTCATAGTCTTAGGGCATTAGACTGATCAATATAAATGCCCTAAGTAGTTTCACCAAGTCATCTTTATGTCAGTGGTATTGGGTCATCCATTCCGAGTTAGTTACCTATCTCCTAACCACTGCCATGTTTTTCCATTGATATCTCATCAAACACACAAAGCAAGAACAACGAAAGCAATCACTAAAATTGTTTGAGCTATGATTCAAATTTTCTTTGTATGTTGTCCTTTAAATTGGTTTTTCGCTTATTATTCCCTCTAAGTAATGATGATATGATGAAATAATAAGGATCCAGTAGAATGGGTGAATAAGTATTCTCAAAAACTGATACAAACTCCCAAAATCAAAATAAACTTAGCAACAAGATAATGTCTCAAAGATTACCAACATCAACTAATCATCAATTGGTTTAACTGTTATACCAACTCAATCGGTTTAACAGGGTATTAGCATAGCCAACCAGTAAACCATGATTAACCTCATAGCTCATATCTTCCATCTCTTCCTCTCTAGGCTCAATTGCTTACATCAAGCAAAAGTCAATGGTAACAATGAAGACTATGTCTTTTGCAAAGTGTTTTACCACATCTTCAGGTAATCTCATTCTCATGCTCATCTTTTTCTGAAATTCATTAAAATACTTAATCAAGGTAGGTGAAAAAGTATTCTTCACAACCTTAATGTTGTTCTTGATCTGTGCATTGACCATTAGGTCTTTTGACCATTCAATATCCCCAATTCCTGGTAGGAAGTTCTGAAAATAGAAAAATAATCCAGCTAATAGCTGACCATATTTGAACTTTTGAGTGTTGTCCTTCTTAATAGATTGCATATTTTAAAATAATTGACTTCTAATGGCTTCACAAATATCATAATTTGCATTATCAACAATCATTCTATGTGTTGTATGATTGCTGCAGATGGAACACTGTTAAGTCTACTAGAGTAAAATACCTGGTAGCCTATCACCATTGCTGCTAGTTTCACTACAGGGTCTCTAATATTGTTGATAGAAAAAGCACTCTTATCAGATGTAGAACTGGTTAATTTGAAGACAATATCCTTTGAAATTCATCTTAGCACATGAATTTCACTAATTTGAGAAATAACCAGTTATAGCCTGAATAGCTTCCTTGGTTATTGTGTGAGTTCTTTCTAAATACATTTTCTCTCCGTGGACTCGACTCAAAATTATTCTGATGTGATCTTCCTAAAAATATTCAAGAAAGTAGGCGGCATTATGAAAACCTTTTTCAAAAACCCTAGCATATTTAGTTTCAATCTTTCCGCTCTTATCACAGAGTGATTTCAACTATGTATGAATGTGTAGGGTTCCTAAATCTTCTATCTTGCAATCTATATAACTGGATAGGTCACCTTGACCACAACACCGCTCGGGACTTGCGACAATGCATTATAAGACATAATATGATCTTCCTTTAGAGTTTCCTCAAGCTCAGCAGTGATCATCAACCTCTCTACAGACTTAGAAGTAGATGCCATTCTAGATAAGCAAATTTCAAAGTAGTATACTCAAAGAAATACCTTGTTTCTTACACATCACTCCATTTCCCGGTTGAAAATGCCTAGATGCACACCAGTTCACCGCTCTGCAACTTTCAATTCAACTTTATTTCTCTAATCACAAAGTAGTTCACCAATTGACAACAAGACAATCTTAAGTCATAAAAAATTCACAAAAATTCATAACACGTCAACAAAAATTCACAAAAATTCATGATTCAAAAATTCTTTCCCACTCATTTTACAAGGGGTCTGAAGATGTTTTACCGTTAAGCTCCTCTTAGCCATGTTAAATAGGCTTAAGTCATCGGTGTTGGGTTCTCTTCACTAGGTGAAGGAACAGTTTCCTCTCCAGGTGAATCATCATGTTTCTTCTTCCAAGTTCGGTTCATATCCTGTCTGGATTTCTCAACATCAACTTTCTGCTTGCCTTTCTAATCCTTGAAAGAGTTGATCGGTTTGCTATTTCTTAATCTACAAAATTTTGCTAAGTGCCCTGATTTGTTGCAGTGATAATAGACCATACTAGATGATCTCCAAGGTCTTGCATTTCCTCTTCCTATTCTTCTTCTGCAGTTCATAGCCACATGACCAAAGTTATTACAGAAGGTGCAAACAACATGTGTTACCTTTTCCATTTTGAATGGACTAAACCGATTGTCGTAGGATCTTTGCCAGTTCATGTTTACCTGGTTATCAAAGTTCCTTATCCGATAACCATTTGGTCTAGGATGCATGTGTGGTACAGGATTGTTTTCTCCATATCTGCACTCAACATGTCTATGCCTATACATTCCACATGTGAAGCAATGACCTTCAAACTTTCTTGACACATACCTAGCATTAGTATTGTAATTTGACAAGATAATCACTATTGCATATTAAGAAAAAGGAACTCTTCTTTGTCTAGTGTGTTTGAACGTAAGGAACATTTAAGTCATCCCAACTCTTTATGCCTTGGTGCTTATGTTCGCTTGCTAAATCAAAAGGACATGACATTCAGGTCATCCTGGCTCTTTGTGCCTTGGTTCTTATGTCTATCTCCGACATTTTAAAATGGTCAGTGATGATAAATAGCATAAAAAATCCAGTAAATAAAGTCGTAGGTTTCATTCATACTAAGCTTTGTGCATTTCATGAAATTTCAGCATGATAACTTTACTTTTTGTTTCCTTTGAATGAAGCTTGAATCTGAAATGATCATCATTTCTTTGTCAAGTGGTCAACCTCATATCATTATCTTTGACATGATTGAGTACCTGTGTATTGACATAAAAATTCCTACATGAGATGTTAGCTGCATTATGAGCATATCATATAGATCCATGAATCCATTGCATATTCATTTACATCCATATTATTACATTGAAAAAGAAAAAAAATAAACATGGCATTCACATTTGCATCATAATCATTATATTTATCCATTAAGTCATTCATTTGCATATGAAAAAAAATAAAATTCATGATTATTAGCATTAGAATAACACATATCAAAACCATCTAATGAATCATCCTATATCAATCATAAAATGTTTTTTGAACTTTTTAATTTGAGAGGTAAAAATTAATTGAAAATGACTCCTTCAACCCCTTATATAGGTGAAACCCTAATTTGCAAACTTGCTCCGATTGACAAAATTTGTACCCCTAGTTAAATTGACCATTTGGAGTCCATTTTTGGGATTGAAACTGAAATTTGACATCACTTTTCAAGTCAAATTCTCACAATGTTGACCACTTGGCACATTCATCTTTAGGTCAATCTTTACATCACGTTGTGCTCAAATCTTTTCCAATCAACTCAAAAGTCCTTTAATTTATCTCAAATCTATTTTTAAATCATTCTTCGTGCTCAAATTATCATTGCTAAATCTTTTTATCACTCGAATTGCCTTAAATCACTGTGGTATCTCATCATCTTTCAATTTCACTCCTGAGGGGGCATACTTATTACATCATCATTATCAGTGATTACATCATCAAAAGTTGAGATTTTTTTTTTCAAATTATCAATCAAATATTAGCAAACAAGGCCTCATTGATAGGGGCATCTCAACTTCATCACATCATATCAAGTTGAGGTTTGTCAAATCAAATCAATCTCTAGGGGCATATCAATTTCATCTCACCAAACCAAGCTAATATTGTCTTCATCAGAATTAGTCTCTTAATGGTGATTAGTTTCATCGCACCTCATCAAGTTGGTTATTTGTTTAAACCTAATAAAGGGTTTAAAGAGTCTTTTTAATAGTGATCACATGCTCAATCCAAATAGGCATTCAGTTTCATCACATCAAATCAAGCTTGACATTCTATTTCGCTAATTGGTTCTTATTCAATAAAATTCAAAATTGGTATTATCTCTTTGCTCAACCGATTCTAGTTCAACCAAGTTCTAGATTGGTACCCACTTCTTGATCCATCAAGTTCAAGATCGGTATATTTGCTCTTCATCAGTCCTAGTTCAATCAAGTTTGATATCGGTATCACTTTGATCAATCTGTTATGTTTCATCGCTTCAAATCAAGCTGAATATCTTGCTTTTCATTTGTTTGTGATCCATCAAGTTCAAAACCAATATTTCTTCAACATCAAATGTTCTTTGAATTAATATGCTGCTCACACATCAATTCAAAGAGGGGCAAATGTAATACCCTAAAAATGGTCATCTAAACCATAGGCCCCTAAACTCGACTACATCACCAAGGTCCTAACCAAAGGAAATTAAATCAATTTTGAGCACCTAATTAATTAATTCCTAAATCATAAATGTCACATGACAAATTAATCTTTTCAATTAAATAAATCATCAAAATCTCTTTAATCAATTATCCTATTTATTTAATTAAATATCCTAACATATCTAATTAATAAATTAATTTATCATTAAAATTTAAAAAAGAAGGAATTATTTCGAGAAAGGAATTAATTTGAGATAATTTGAAAAATAAATTTCAAAAAAGGAGAAAAATTGATTAAAAGGAAATAAATCAAAGAAATCTTGCTTTAAGAAAGGAAAATGGAATAAATCATTTTTCTGGTTTTATCTCAATTTTAGCTCAATCTTATCTCCTTCAAATATGAAGAAAGTAGCTAATCACATCAAATCACCTGGATTGTGCTCCTTCTTGGAGAATCTTGAGTTCTTATCAACAATTAATCTCAACCGTCACTTCCTCTCTGGATTTTCTATAAATTCAGGCTCTCATCTCTCAATTAAGAAGGCTAGATATTTAATTGTTATCATGCTGGTTCTACTCTAGAGTCATTCAAAATATTGCATCTTGGATTATTGCATATTATCTTAATAATGTTAGCTTGATAGAATTATATAAATTCATATTATAGTTTGCATCCATCTAGCTTAATTTGCTTAATCTTGCATTCATATAGATTAAATTCTTCATCTTGGTGTAGTCTAGTCACTGGTATTGCTCAGATAAATCTAAGAGAAAATTTATACTCACATCTTTTAGCAGGCAATAGGTCGACTTGTTATGGTTTTACATTCATTGATTTTGATCAACTAACCATGCATGCAATGACTTATTGAGTGTTTGTGTTTCAGATATAGATTCTAAATTTCACAACCACACTAAGTACACAATTAAAGTTCCAAAATTGAAAGTATGTTTCTTGTCTTGTTTAATTTTCTTCAAGTTGCTCAACAATTCACTAAGAAGTACAAAACAAAGATCACACCTTTTAATCTCCTTCAACATCTAATATGCAGTGAATATTGTAGTACCAGAGACTGAGTTTTGCTTGCTAGATTGATATACTTTATAGCCCAACAACAATGAGACAAATATCACATCATGCTCAACCATATTGTTGATTTTCATGGACCATGTATCATATTGGGAACTACTAACAACTACCACAGTGGTATTTTGTACTTTCCTCAAGCTCGGGATTTCACTGGTTGCACTCAAGCATGTGACTGTCTGAATGGCCTTCTTTATAACCTTATGTGGTCTATCTAGCCATATGAATTTATCATGACCCTATTGAGAATGCACTAGACCTATTTTGCTTCATCAAATACCGAAAAATGAACAAACTAAGCGAAGCCCTTATCGTGAAGAATCTAGTCTTTCGGCTTCAGATCGCCTAGATTATTTGGCATATGCTTTTTGTAGAGCATAAGCATGTCTGCATTTCAAATTTCTTCAATGGCACAGTGAATGTATTCCCTTATCTCTTCATTGTGATTAACATCATATGAAACTGAAGAAAATGCTCCTTCCGGATCATCTTCAATCGATTTGAAAGGATGTCTCTTGAAAATGGGCCTTGCCCTCTCAAAAATATTGAAAAACAAAGGGCTATCAATTTCAGATGCAGATGCCATGATGATTATATGGTTTTAAAGTATATCTTGTGAATAGATAAATACCTCTTTAATTCACAACTGAGCGCCAAAAATCATTGAATGATCGCTTCAAGCTTGGTTTCGCTATCAAATCTCTTTCACTCTTCACCTCTACTCTTTTTTCGTGATCATATTATGAGAAATAAACCTTCAAAATGATCTTTTAACCTTTGAAAACCTAATTTCTATTTGTAATAAATGCTCAACCTTAATGCTTCCAGTTACACTATTTTTCATCATTTCTTCCACCAGATTGCTGAACTGCTACAAAATATTTCGGATATCAACTTCATGCTCGATTTGAATCTTCTACAACCTTTTGGAACTAGTTACAGATCTTTGCAAGGGGGTTCTATTGATCTTCATGAAAAACTCCCCTTGAGGCCAAAATGTCGTAATTATCGGTTGAGGTTCCATCACCAAATTCAGGTGTGGAGACATTCTGCACATTAGAATATTCCTTATTTACACACAATTTATTATGTTGATCTTTGATTTCATCTACCTTTCCTTTGCCTTTCTCATTAGATTTGTTCTTGTTCACTGATGCACTCTTGCTTCTACAATATCTTGCAATATGACCTATTTTGTTACATGCATGATAAACAACATTTCTTTGCATAGGCCTAAATTTCATCTGATTTGGTCTCATCTTGCATTGGTTAGATATATGTCAAAACATCCCACATGAAAAAAATCTCTTATTCTGGAAATTGATCATCATTCTACACATATTTGACTTATGACCAAAATTATTGCATTTGAAACATTGATCCGTAGAGTTAGGACCATTATTCATCACATTATTCATCATGCCATTATTCATCCTACTTCTACATTGATTTTCCACATGACCAAATATATTGCAAGTAAAACATCTACCATTGAATTTATAGGCATTAGGTTGTCTTACCAAATGTTTCTTGCTCTGGTGATGATTATATTTTGTATTGCTCTGTCTAGAATCGGAGGATTCTCCTTTCTCATATCCAAGTCCTCTTGTGTCTTTCCCATGTCTCTGACTATCTAGCATCTCATCCAAATGGTTTGAACTGGCTTTGAATTTCTCTATGTACTCATTAGCAATAGTCAGCTCATCTCTCAGAATTATAATTTGTCTTTCAAGTTCTTGCCCATCAATCTTTGTCTGCACCAATTCAAGCTTTAACTAATCATTCTCATATGTCAATCTGCAATATTCATCAGATTTGTCCTTCAAGGATTGAGTCAAGATTTCTTCATTCTTCTTCTGGTCTTCAATCCCCTTAGTCAACTTCATAACAATAGATTTCATCTCATTCTTCAAGACTGCATTCTCCCTGGCCAACTTCTCACATTCATTTATCTTATCTTGTAGAATTTGATTGTTAGCACTTTGTTCTTATTTTTCCTTCAACATGTCCACTAGCTCCTTTCTCTTTTCCCAAGAAGTGTTTATTTGATCTTTTAGGGTTTCAATGAAGTCTTCACGTACATTCAGATTTCTTTTCAAGTTACTCTTTTCCTTCATTGCTGCATCAAGATCTTCAAGTGCCACAACAAGTTGTCTCTACAAACTAGAGTCCATTCATTCAATCTTCTAGATCTTCCTCAAGATGTTAGGCTTCTTCTGAGGCACAAAGCTTTGATACCAATTGTTGGAATAAATGAACACTAAGAGGGGGGTGAATCAGTGTTCCATTATTTATAAATTTTTTAATCTAATTCTTAAGCAACTAGATGCATACATAAGAAACCGAAATGCAGAAACACAAAGCAAACAAGCACATAACTATAACACCAATATTTTTACGTGGAAACCCAAAAAAGGAAAAACCATGGTGGGATTTGAAACCACAATATTATTATACTATGGCTAGTAGTAAAAAAATATTATGAGTTGGAATGCACATGCATTCAAGCACACTACCTAGAGCTCACTGCTGAATTACATAAGGGCTACAACCTAGAGGAAGTCTTACTGCGTTACAAGCAAATAGAAAATGATTACAATGAGTAGTAAACTAAATAAAAGCATCTGACCATAGGGTATGTGCAGGATCATGGTGTGCCAAAATAGGCCCTTAAGTGCCAATGAAATTTTAGAAAATCAGAGTTATGCAACTTGACATGAAAATTTGAATAAGTTGTGAACATTATTTTTAAAATATGTAAGAAGAGAATCTATAGAAAATTGAATCTAGTTTCTAAGATACTAGTTGTTTTTTGAAAAAAAAAATCCTATTTAATAAAAATTTCAAATTTCAATGGAGTGGTACTAAAATTCGAGGAAAAAGATAAGAAGTAGACGTATGTCTGATCACCCTAATCACAATCAAATCATAATACCTTTTTATAATATTTATAATATAAGTATTAGACTCATGTTCAGATGTGACACATATTCTTTTATAATTTTTTATAAAGTAAATAATTATTTATGATTTTTTATTACAGCTTTTTAGAAATTCAGAAACTCCTACGTTTGACCACCTTAACTTGGTCAAAACCTTATGAATTTTTTATTATTTTTTATTTTTCCCTATAGTAGACAAAGCATAGGATGTGTTGCATGTTTCGGATTCAAAAAATGTTATACTGTTTAAAAGTTATGATTGTTTTTCAATCAGTCTATCAATTAGGACTATTGTTAGAATTCAATTAGAAAATAAATAATAATTATTTATTAAAGTCGAAATAAGACAAGCCTTGTATTGATGGAAATATGAGAAAATTCTTAAAAAACCCTTTTCGTTTTATCAATTTTGGCTGCAAAAAAAGTCGTCAGCCACCAATGTAAAGTCTGGAAAATCAAGGAATACTGAAAAACACATTTTTTTAGTTGAATTTCCAAGCTTGTCACTTCCAAACCAAATCCCAAAGCATTCCTGATCCAAAATTTGAAATTTGTACAAAAAAATTGTATATCCGGTACAATCAGATATCCGATTTTAATAAGTAAATTCACTAACTAAATTTGCACATAATTAATCTATTGTTTTTTTAATATATTAATTTATAAATAAATTAGTATATGATATTAGAGAGAGGGAGAGAGAGAGAGAGAGAGAGAGAGAGAGAGAGAGAGAGAGAGAGAGAGAGAGAGAGGGTGAAGGGGGAGAGAGATGGGGAGAGGGAAGGGAGAGAGAGATAGAGAGATAGAGAGATTAGGGGAGAGGGAGAGAGAGAGAGATTATGGCTCCTATAGTGTCCTAAGTGGTCATATTATGTCCTACAACCCCTTAGGACACCATATAACCCCTTAAGACACCAAATTGTGTCGTTATTGGTCATATTATATTCTAAGGGGTCATATTGTGTCATATGACCCCTCAGGACACAATATAACCCTTTATGACTATATATGGTGTCGTTATGGGTCATATGACCTCTTATGACACTATATGGTGTTGTTATGGGTAATATGACCCCTTATGACACCATATGGTGTCGTTAGGCATCATATGGTGTCCTAAGGGGTCATATTGTTTCTTAAGACCCCTTAGGACATCGTATGACCCCTTAAGACACTATATTGGGTCATTATGAGTCCTATGGTGTCCTAAGGGGTCATATTGTGTCATATAACTCCTTAGGAAACCATATGACCCCTTAAGAAACCAAATTGTGTCATTATGGGTCATATTATGTCCTAAGGGGTCATGGGACACCATATGACCCTTAAGGACAACATACAATCCCTTATGACACCATATTGGATCGTTATGGGTCCTATGGTTTCCTAAGGGGTCATATTGTGTCCTACGACCCCTTAGGACACCATATGATCCCTTAAGACATCAATTTGTGATGCTAGGGCTCGTATGGTGTCCTAATGGGTCATGCGACACCATATGACCCCTAAGGATAACATATGACCCCTTATGATACCATATTGGGCCGCTATGGGTTTTATGGCATCCTAAGGGGTCATATTGTGTCCTAGCAGCCCCGAGAACACCATATAAGCCCTTAAGACACCATAGTGGGTCATTAGGGTCCTATGGTGTCCTAAGGGGTCATATTGTGTCCTATAACACTTTAGGACACCATATGACCCCTTAAGACACCAAATTGTGTTGTTATGGGTCATATGGTGTCCTAAGGGGTCATGAGAATCCATATGACCCCTAAGGACCACATACGACCCCTTATGACACCATATTGGGTCGTTATGAGTCATATGGTGTCCATAGGGCTCAAATTGTGTCCTACGACCCCTTAGGACACCATATGACCCCTTAAGACACCAAATTATATCCTTATGGGTCATATTGTGTCCTAAGGGGTCATAAGACACCATATTACCCCTAAGGTCAACATACGACCCCTAATGACACCATATTGGGTCATGATGGGTCCTATGGTGTTGTAAGGGGTCATATTGTGTCGTACGACCCCTTAGGACACCATATGACCTTTTAAGACACCATATTGGGTCATTATGGCTCATATGGTGTCCTAAGGCATCATGGGACACCATATGACCCCTAAGGACAACATACAAGAACTAATGACACCATATTGGGTTGTATGAGTCATATGGTGTCCATAGGGGTCATATTCTATCCTACAACCCCTTAGGACACCATATGACCCCTTAAGACACCAAATTTTGTCGTTATGGGTCATATTGTGTCCTAAGGGGTCATAATATTCCCTAAGGAGTCATATTGTGTCCTAAGCGGTCATGGGACACCATATTACTCCTAAGGACAACATACAAGCCCTTATGACACCATATTAGGTCATTATGGGTCATATGGTGTCCCAAGGGGTCATATTGTGTCCTACGGGTCATATTGTGTCCTACGGCCCCTTAGGACATCATATGACCCCTTAAGACACCAAATTGTGTTGTTATGGTTCATATTGTGTCTTAAGGGTTCATAGGATACCATATGACCCCTAGGAACAACATACAAGGCCTTATGATACCATATTGTATCGTTATGAGTTATATGGTGTTCATAGGGGTCATATTGTATCCTACAACCTCTTAGGACACCATATGACCCCTTAAGACACCATATTGGGTCGTTATGGGTCCTATGGTGTCCTAAGGGGTCATATTGTATCCTTCAACCCCTTAGGACACCAAATGACCCCTTAAGACACCAAATTGTGTTGTTATGGGTCATATAGTGTCCTGAGGGGTCATGGGACACCATATGTCCCCTAAAGACAATATATGACCCCTTATGACACCATATGGGGTCGTTATGAGTCATAGGGTATCCATAGGGGTCATATTATGTCTTACAACCCATTAGGACACCATATGACCCCTTTAGACACCATGTTGTGTTGTTATGGGTCATATTGTGTCGTAAGGGGTCATGGGACACCATATGACTCCTAAGGTCAACATACGACCCCTTATGACAACATATTGGGTTGATGTGTCCTATGGTGTCCTAAGGAGTCATATTATGTCCAATGATCCCTTAGGACACCATATGACCCCTTAGGACACCATATGACCCCTTAAGGCACCATATTGGGTTGTTATGGGTCATATGGTGTCCCAAGGGCTCATATTATGTCCTGCGACCCCTTAGGAGACCATATGACCCCTTAAGACACCAAATTATGTCGTCATGGGTCATATGGTGACCTAAGGGGTCATGAGACACCATATGACCCCTAAGGACAACATACAACCCTTTATGACACCATATTGGATTGTTATGAGTCATATGGTGTCCATAGGGGTCATATTATGTCCTACAACCCCTTAGGATACCATATGACCCCTTAAGACATGAAATTATGTTTTTATGGGTCATATTGTGTCCTAAGGGGTCATGTGACACCATATGACCCCTAAGGTCAACAAACAACCTCTTACAACATCATATTGTGTCCTTATGGGTCATATGGTGTCCTAAGGGGTCATATGGTGTCCTAAGGGGTCATATTGTGTCTTACGACCCCTTAGGACACCATATGCCCCCTTAAGACACTAGATTGGGTTGTCATCGGTCATATAGTGCCTAAGAGGTCATATTATGTCCTACGACGCCTTAGGATAGCATATGACCTCTTAAGACACCAAATTGTGTCGTTATGTGTCATATTGTGTCCTAAGGGGTCATGGGACACCATATGACCCATAAGGTCAACATAGGACCCCTTATGACACTATATTGGGTCGCTATGGATCCTATGGTGTCTGAAGGGTTCATATTATGTCCTACAACTCCTTAGGACAACATATGACTCCTTAAGACATCATATTGGGTTGTTATGGGTCATATGGTGTCCTAAGGGGTCATATTATGTCCTACAACCCCATAGGACACCTTATGACCCCTTAAGACACTAAATTGTGTTGTTATGAGTCATATGGTGTCCTAAGGGGTCATGAAACACCATATGACCCCTAAGAACAACATATGAGACCTTATGAAACCATATTGGGTCGTTATGAGTCATATGGTATCCATAGGGGTCATATTGTGTCCTACGACCCCTTAGGACATAATATGACCCCTTAAGACACCAAATTGTGTTGTTATGGGTCATATTTTGTCTTAAGGGGTCATGGGACACAATATGAACCCTAAGGACAACTTATGACCCCTTATGACACTATATTGGGTTGTTATGAGTCATATGGTATCTACAGGGATCATATTGTGTCCTACGACACCTTAGGAGACCATATGACCCCTTAAGACACCATATTGTGTCGTTATGGGTCCTATGATGTTCTAAGGGGTCATCGTATGTCCCAGGACCCCTTAGGACACCATACAACCCCTTAAGACACCAAATTGTTTTTTATTGGTCATATGGTATCTTAAGGGGTCATGGGACACCATATGACCTCTAAGGACAACATACAACCCCTTATGGTCACTCTCTCTCTATCCCCCCTCTCTCTCTCTGCCCCCTCCCTCCTCTTTCCCCTAATCTATCGGCTCCCCCCCTCTCTCTCTCTCCCTCCCTCTCCCCACACCACCCTCTCTCCCCTAATATCTCTCTCTCCCTCTCCCTCTCCCCTAATCTCTCTCTCTCTCTCTCTCTCTCTCTCTCTCTCTCTCTCTCTCTCTCTCTCTCTCTCTCTCTCTCTCTCTCTCTCTCTCTCTCTCTCTCTCTCTCTCCCCCTAAAATATGAGTAATAAAATCAGATATTGAATTTTATTGGATATTCGATTTCTGTCATTGCCATTAATGTGGCAACAGTAAAAAAAAAGGCAGCAATGGGAAAATTTTTTGGGACCACAAATCTATACATTAAAATCAAATATGCAATTTTATTGGATATCTGATTTTTGTAAATAAAAAAGATCCTTGTGGGCCATTTTGTGGGTTCCAATGGCCCACAATCTTCACATTCTATTTTTTGTCGACGATCGCGGGTGAACAAAAAAAAATTGAAATCTGATTTGTATGCACTGTTTATTGAACCAAGAACTAATCAACCCCTACAAGGTGCTTCGAGGAGGTTACCTGTCCATTGGTCCCATCATGAAGGGATTAGGGATAATTTTTGGGATAGGTGGTGGATGGTTTTTAACTATCCTCTATGCGATAACAATGAGGTCCCACAATACTTTTTGAGGAAACTCTATTGCGAATTCATTCTCAATGAAATCCCTAATTACTTTGACGTAGGGTCCGAGTTCTAGGGTAGAGGTGGGTGCTCCACACATGATAGAGTAGGGGCACAATGTACTCAAAATTTGGCACCAATATCCCTAGGTAAACCAAAGATTGCACATATCACTATCCCTTCTGTTGTAAAGGAGGGTGTTGAGGTAGAGACCTTAGAGTTCATTAGCTCACTGACTCAAACTCTTATATATCACACTAGGCCTCTAGCACAGGGGGATGTGGTTGAGTCTTCTGGGAATCGAGTTCGACCTCACTTATGTCAAAATTGTGGGTCTCATTGTGTTTATTATCATGAAGATGATTCAAATGCACATGGCTAGGACACATCTGCAATAGATCAAATTGTCATGATAGATGATCTATTGAATCAAACATTTGATATTGATAGTCAGGTAAATTTGAACAAGTTCAAATTCAATTTTGAAACATAATATTAAGTAAATTACTAGAATGATTTTATTTTGAAATCTAATATTAACTAACTTACTAGAGTGATTATAATAAAATTTCAGGGTCAGAGTGTTCACCCTCAGCCTAGTGGCCCTCCGCCTTTTGATTGCATGATGATGTCAAATCCACAGGTTTGTAACTAGTAAAGACATTATAAATATAATATGTGTGAGTAGTTTAACCTTATGTGAGTGGTAATCTTATAACTCACATTAGATGTTGAATAGGTTAATGTTGGGCCTTCAACATCAATACCTACTAGTCAAGGTGGTCATTGAACTTTCACTCAGGTAACCTTGTCTATTTTTATTCATTAATGGTTTGTAAAATAAAGTCAGTTAGATTTTGGCAATTGAATAACATTGTTTCATTTTTCAAATACTGACATCAGATGCACCTAATATTAACTCGACAATGGAGTATGGTGTTCTCTAGCAGTAGCATCTTTGATGCCTTTGACAATAGTATGAGTCAGATTAGTAAATTTCACATTATATTTGTCTTATTTATCTATTAATTGAAATATTGAATAATATTCATTTGTCGTTTAATTTCTATTTTGATTCTTGCCATAGGGCTTTCCAACTTCAGATTGTGAGTGTGCCCCTGTTACGAATGAATTGTTGCAAAAATTGATTGACAGAGGTTATTAGTTTGCGATAAGTGATTATGCTCTCATTTGTTGATTGTATAATTCAATTTATGTATATTAATGTGTGTACTTTTTATTGTTTTAGTTGAAGGTCCAACAAATTTTAGAGAGGAGTTCAATTCAGCAGGTTTGAAAGTAACCATCATATACATCTCCCTCCACTTGACATGAAAAGGTGGCTCGTGATCTCTTTCCTTCCCCTAGAGGAAAGTGACTACATTAAGGTCCTTTGTTGTATGCCTATATGGCATTTTTGCATATATATTTCCAGATATATGACAATATATGTCTATATGGTTTTTTTGTAAGACTATATGGTTTTATTACATATATTGTACTTTAATCAACATATAACAATGTGTCATGACTTACT
Organism: Cryptomeria japonica; assembly: GCF_030272615.1. Lineage (NCBI taxonomy): Eukaryota > Viridiplantae > Streptophyta > Pinopsida > Cupressales > Cupressaceae > Cryptomeria > Cryptomeria japonica. The sequence continues at coordinate 688,382,496 of NC_081413.1, forward strand.
CCTACACAGTATCTATAGACAAACAATTTAAATTTAAAAAGATAAGAAAAAAACAGGAAAAAATGTTGTTAATAATTTCCAAGAAAGTACGAAATTGTTTTCCTTTCAGAAAATCTAGGTCATATTAGTCTGAAGAATAAGAGATAAAGGGAAGACTGAAAATAATAATTACAAGGGAATGCTGCCATCATATTTTTAGAAAGATTGAAAAGAACCTAATTGAATTAATATCTTTTTATTTTAGATTTGTCTACAAATTCTTCCTTCCTATGTAGACGATAGGGATACTATAGCTTTAATTTTCTTACAAACAAGTATATTTTATATTTATTATTGTTAGTATGTTGTTAATAGAATACTTCATATCCAAGTAGTTTTTGGCATGAGCTTGAATATGGTAAGTTGTATGCATCTTGAAGTTGAATATGATATGTTGTATACATCTTGAAGTTGAACTTTGATTAGACTTCGTAAGCATTTGATGAATCATAAATGTCATTTCATCATTAATCTTGTGAGTGTGACATGTAGAAATAAATATCAATTACTTTGAAAGTCATGGGTGATTGTCCTGATATGATAACTACCAGATGGTTGTTCCTTATGAAGAAAAGATGAACAGATAATAACTAATTGAGGACATCAATTCAAATCCATAATATAGAAGATACTAATAACAAATCTTTGTATATTTTGTCTGCCTAGTTTTTCAACCACTAACCTTCATGTATGTTTACATGTTAAGCTATGTGGTCATTTCCTCTTATAGTTTTGTTCAACATCTTGATGTTCTAGGATTAAAATTTCTTTTCTTGGACATTCAAGTGAGTTTGGCCTAGAGAATATCAATGTAGTCTCTTTTGTACTAGCCATGAAATGGCCTTGGGTTATTTTGGCAACTAATAGATATTAAATTAGACTTTAGTGTAGTGTGGAACTTATTTATTTTTTCTAATAATGAAATAGGTACAACTGTATTGAGATAAAATGAAGCTTTTTGCTCATATGAAGATGTCGCATTGGCAAATTGGTCTTTATTATAGTACACAAGACATAAGTAAAATCAAAACACTCTCGTCAAATCCTACCAGATGCTATGTTAACTTGTGACTCATTAGTGTATGCTAGGAGAGGGAAGAGTGTGTGGTTTTAGGGTACAGTTTTGGACTTGAACCATATTGCATAAATCTCAAGGCTTCAACTTGATTATCATTAAAGGTTTCTGATTGTTTATAAAATATCCCTTCATGGATGTCACATGCAAGTGTAATGGTAATTATGTATATACAATACATGGAAATATTGATGATCATTATGTTGGTATTTTGGATATGTTGATATAGTTTTATCATTGATGTCAACACTTATCAACACTTGTCAACTTATCAACACTTGGAGATTTGGTTATATTGTTCACTGACAAGCAAGTGACTTATGCACAGTCACCGGTATTTGGTTCACTGGCAGGTTATGTTGTTCACCGGCACTTGAAATCACTTGGAGACTACTTGGTTATGTCAAAGACATCATTTGGACACTTTGTCTTTGTAATTTGTTCATTGGTATATTCGAGTTTGCATATTTGTTGTTACCAGCAAATAGGTCCAGGATATACACCGACAGGCATATCTATTCTAGATCAACACTACACGTAATGGAGATGATTTGTTATTATTGTAAATGCATTGAGCCGACATCATGCATTGGATATTGTTTCATTTCTAATTGATTTTATCATAATATCTTTTAGTGAGCTGACCTACTCAATTGGTCTTAGGTTATGGTATAAATGTAATATCTCATTTGTGAGATTGATATATGCAAGGTAAGAGATTGTAATAAGGTATATGGGAATAGAAGCAGAGCTATACATGCAAAAATAATTCAAGATTGAAGGAAGGTTTGAAGAAGGCATATCTGAGCTAAACCGATACTAAATCCAGCATATGAATATGCTATTTTGAATAGTACATTATCATTGGATTTAATCATCCAATTGTAGTCAATTTGACTCCCATTTGTGATTGAGTAGTGAGCTCTAGGTGCTTGGACTTTCTACATGTGCAAACCCCTTATTGTACACACATACTATCTGCAGTAGTATCATCTGATTGTGGGTAAGGTTTCCCACCATGATTTTTCCCCTTACAGGGTTTCCAGGTACAAATATTGGTGTTATGTGTTGTGGATGTTATTGTCTTTCTGTTTCATGCATTAATATTTACCAGTACTATAATTAACTAATAAATTGTCTACCAACATAAATTTTGGTTTACCAGTATTAAGTATTAAGTTTTGGTTAAGTTGTTTTTGGTTTGAATTTATTGGACAACTGATTCACCCCCCCTTCTCAGTTGTCTCTGGGACCTAACACATTATGTGCCTACAATGTAATTCTTGTTTATCTATTATTTTCATTGAATGAGATTAACGATTTGTTTGCCAACTTTGCAAAAAATGCTGCCCTAATAAAACCAAAGGGAAACTTGAAAAACCAAGATAGTCTTTTGTAGGGACCCCTCTCATGAACTTGTAAGTTCAAACGAATTGTTTACAATTGCCACAGATTCCAAGTTAGGGCCCTTCAAAGTTTGACAAATTTTAGCACTTAGGGTGCTCAAGGGATGACGTCGGTAGGGTATGACCCCGAGCGTTTGACCGAGTGAGGGGGGAAAATAGGAGAATGCATAGGGTAATAATGCCTAACTAGACATGTATTAGCTGATGGTTCATTATCACGATGAGCGGAATGAGAAATTGGCCATGCGACAACATTTGATTGAATGAGTCTGACGATTTTTTTGCCAACTGAAAAATTGCTGCCCTAATAAAACTGTAAGGAAAATTGAAAAACCAAGATAGGCTTTTTAAGGGAACCCTCTAATGGAAACATAGGTTCAAACTAATCATTCATAGGTGCTAGGGATTCTGAGTTCGGGCCTATCAAAGTTTGACAATTTTTAGCACTTAGGGTGCTCAAGGGCCGACGCCGGTAGGGTATTACCCCGAGCGTTTGATCGAGTTGGGGGGAATGTAGGAGCATTCATATGGTAATAATGCCTAATTGGAAATGTAAGAGCGACCAGTTTGTTATCACAATGAACAGAATGAGAAACTGGCACGCGACAACATTCGATTGAATGAGTAACAATTTTTTTGCCAACTGAAAAAATGCTGCCCTAATAAAATCGTAGGGAAAAATGAAAAAATGAGATAGGCTTTTGTAGGGAACCATCTCATGGACCTGTAGGTTCAAAGGGATCATTCATAGGTGCCACAGATTTTGAGCTATGGCCCGTCAAATTTTGACAATTTTTAGCACTTAGGGTGCTCAACGGACGACGTATGTAGGGTATGACCCCAAGAGTTTGACCGAGTGTGGGGGGGAAATAGGAGCATAAATAGGGTAATAATTCCAAAATGGACATGTCAGAGCTGACGGTTCATTATCATGTTGAGCAGAACGAGAAATTGGCCATGCGACAACATTCGATTGAACATTTTGCCAACCAAAAAAATGATGCCCTAATAAAACTGTAGGGAAACTTGAAAAACCAAGATAGGATTTTTTAGGAACACCTCTCATAGACCCATAGGTTCAAATGGATCATTTGTAGGTGCCACAAATTCTGACCTAGGGCCCGTCAAAGTTTGACAATTTTTAGTACTTAGGGTGCTCAAGGGACTTCACCGGTAGGGTATGATCCCGAGAGTTCGACCCAGTGGGGGGGGAAATAGGAGCATGCATAGGGTAATAATTCCTAACTAGATATTTCGAAGCTGATGGTTCATTATCACGACAAGTAGAACAAGAAATTGGCCATGCGACAACATTCGATTGAATGAGACTGACGATATTTTTGCCAATTGAAAAAATGTTGCCCTAATAAAACCGTAGGGAAAATTAAAAAACCAAGATAGGTTTTTGTAGAGACCCCTCTCTTGGCCAAGTAGGTTCAAATGGATCATTCATAGGTGCCATGGATCTAAGTTAGGGCCCGTCAAAGTTTGACAATTTTTAGTACTTAGGGTGCTCAAGCGACGACGTCGGTAGGGTATGACCCCGAGTGTTCGACCTAGTGGGGGGTCAAAATAGGAGCATGCATAGGGTAATAATACCAAATTGGACATGTTAGAGCCAATGGTTTGTTATCATGATGAGAAAAACAAGAAACTGGCCATGAGACAACATTCGATTGAATGAGACTAACGATGTTTTTGCCAATCAAAAAAATGTTGCCCTAATAAAACCATAGGGAAACTTGAAAAACCAAAATACCTTTTTGTAGGGAACCCTCTCATGGCTCCATAGGTTCAAATGGATTGTTTGTAGGTGCCATGGATTCTGAGTTAGGGCCCATCAAAGTTTGATAATTTTTAGCACTTAGGGTGCTCAAGGGATGGCGTAGGTAGGGTATGACCCCGAGAGTTCGACCGAGTGGGAGGAAAAATAGGAGCATGCATAGGGTAATAATGGCTAACTGTACATGTCTAAGCCGATGATTCATTATCACAATGAGAAGAATGAGAAATTGGCCATGTGACAACCTTTGATTGAATGAGACAAACGATTTTTTCGCCAACCGAAAAAATATTGCCCTAATAAAACCGTAGGGAAAGTTGAAAAACTGAGATAGGATTTTGTAGTGACCCCTCTTGTGGACCTATAGGTTCAAATAGGTCATTCAAAGGTGCGACAAATTTTGAGTTAGGGCCCATCAAAGTTTGATAATTTTTAGCACTTAGGGTGCTCAAGGGATGATGCTAGTAGGGTATAACCCCGCGCGTTCACCCAAGTGGGGGAGAAAAATAAGAGCATGCATAGGGTAATAATGCCTAACTGGACATGTCAGAGCCAATGGTTCATTATCACGATGAGAAAAATGATAAATTGGCCACGCAACAACATTCGATTGAATGAGACTGACGATTTTTTTCACCAACTAAAAAAATGCTTCCCTAATAAAACCATAGGGAAAATTGGAAAACCGAGATAAGCGTTTGTAGGGACACCTCTCATAGCCTCATAGGTTGAAATGGATCATTCGGAGGTGCCATAGATTCTGAGTTAGGGCCCATCAAAGTTTGACATTTTTTAACACTTAGGGTTCTCAAGGGACGACGTCGGTAGGGTATGACCCCAAGCGTTCGATCGAGTGGGGGGGGGGGGGGGGAATAGGAGCATGGATAGGGTAATAATGAATTATATTTGATTTTTTGTTAAATGAATTGTATTTTATTATTCATTAAATGAATTTTATTGTTCATTAAATTAATTATATTGTATTGTTCATTAAATAACCATTATTAACCATTGTTAATTATTGGAATGAAGATTAAATATTTCCATGATAACACCATGCATAGATGAGCAACAATTTATATGATCAAATGTCAACTTCTATATATATAAAAATGTCAAATGATTACAAGTGTATGTCCATACACAAATATGGCACAAACGCCAACTCAAACAAAATGTATGTCTATATACGTGAATGTATGTCCATATCAAAAATATACATGCCAACTAGACATGTAAGAATCCCAAAAGTATCTATAACATCCTAAGTTGCTGATGGATCATCAAAATCGATCCTCTTCACCACATTTCTCAGCTCTGAAGGATCCTGCACAACAAAAGACAAACCATGATTAAGATTAGTTATATTATATAACTCACATTCAAAAAATTAACATAAAAATGAACTATAATTGAACTATTCTTGTTTACCTCATCTCCACATTTTCTCTTCAACTTTGTAGGATGCTTGATGTATGTCTTCAGTAGAGGAGGTATGTTATCAATATTTTCATTCACAACCTACATATGTTCACAAACATGACATTGATACAAGAGCATATAATTGTCACTGCTAATAACAAATTATATCTACTAAAAACAAAACAAAATAAACACACATGTACTTGAGGCATCTCTTCTTCTTCTTCATCTTCAGGTATACTAGGTGTAGTCAAGAAGGATGTGAAGCCAAGAATTCTTTGTACATATACACAAGTATATGAAACTATCAATCTATGTCTAGACGTGTATAATAACTATAAGTTATTTAAACTATTCATTCAATCATATTTGCATTCAATTACCTTTCCCTTGTCTCCAATGGCACTCTCAGATCCTAAATCACACAGCCCTGCACTTGTGTTGCTTGTTCCCTACAAGAGTAAAATAAGATATACATGCAAGTTACTACATAATAATATAAACGATGAGCATGTATGTACAATAAAATATAAATGACTAGGTGCAATAATATATGTACCGTCAAGCTATCAAGGCAAAATGAAATGGCTATCAAGGTGCCCTCTTGGATTTGTGTCAACTCCTCCTCGGTCATCAACTGTTAAATAGACCATGTAAATAAAAATTAGTACTTAATATTATCTAGATTATAAATATTCATTTAAAATATAGAATGAACTGTGAAAATACAAATCTTACCACTACATCATCAATGTATGATGAAGGTGCCTCCTTGCCTCTAGCATGCAATGACTCCCCAGGGTATCCTCCAATCTATGTCATAATATCTAGTGCATTGTGCATCTCATGCACCTCATAATTTGCACTATGCGCAGGAGGATCAACAGGTTGTCCAACTAGAGCCAAGCATATGTGCCCGCACATGACACAACTATGGGGCATGCAAATGTGTGGAGCCAAGGAGGACATGTCAGCACCACCAGATACACCACTACCATTAAAAGTAGGCCGAGCTACTGACCCAACCTGAGAAACCAAAAGGCTACTCAAAGCGTGAATAGCCAATATGGTACATGATGTCGCCTGACAAATGATATATCGATACTTCACTGGAGGTGGGGGATCGATAGGAGGAGGGGGGACATATGGGCCATGTACTACTCTAACTACCCTAGGTCTATTTTGGGGCATACCTAAACCCACACACTAGAAAGGTTGGATGTCAAAGTAGTTCACATATTTTCCTAAAACAACCTCAACATACATTTTTTTAATGAAGTAGAAGGGGACATCAAGATTGTTATTGGGTGGTTTGTCGAAAACCATCCACCAATGATCCCAAAATTCTTTCACAATACCATCATTTGTGTACCATTTAATAGAATTTTTTTTTTTTTTGGGGTCTACGGGTTGACCAGTGCGGGGATTCACAAACAATGCAGCGATAGCAGCTCTGGATATCTCAAGATCCTTGATCTCCTTATAGGACAAGCCATCCACATATTGTTCCCTCATAGAATATTGCCACAAAAGAGAAACATTTTTCTCCTTAGTGATGGTTTCCATACTCTTTATGATCGACGTGAGGGGATCAAACATTGGGTTTAGGCGAAGGATCAAACGATAGAAATCTACAATCCCCCTTAATTGGTTCAAATTTTGTGCAATTAAATCTTGAATTAAGGGGGGGTTTGGCAAAGGAGGGTTTGGTTGTTGCGGTTGTGGTTGATCAATTTTTTCAACATTATCCCTCATTTTTAACCTAATTGAATGTAAACAATTGAATTTAGTTAACAAATTTGAACAATTTTGTTTTTTATTTAAAAAAACCTAGTTTTAATAAAAAAAAATATATTTTCAATGAAAAATAAATAAACATTAAAAAGAATGCAAAAATTGAATCAAAATGATTGAAAACAATAAAAAACCCTACTTTTGAAAGTATTTTTTAGCAAATTTGGGTCCAATAACTGGATATCGGGTCCAACCAGATATCATATTCCAAAAATATCACGCAACTCGTGGGTTAAAAATAAGTTATTAGTTGTCACAGTCTAATTATATTATCTAAGAAAATCGGATATCTAATTTTTATACTTAAATTATTTTAAAATAATTGTTGGTATTTTGGTATGCTTTTGTCTTTGATGTCAACACTTGCTAAATACACCTACTTTGGAGATCAAGCAACATTCACCGGCAATTAGTAAACTGTTCAAACAATCACTGGTATATGGTTAACCGGTAGGATATAATGTTCATCGGTACCTGCAATGACATGGAAGACACTTGGTAATGTCGAAGACATCATGTGGACACTTTTCCTTGAAGTAATATCATTGGTATATTCTTATTTGCATATTTGCTTTTATCGGCAAATAGGTCTAGTTTATCTAGGGTTACACCGGCAAGTTTATCTTTTCCAGATCAGCATGGCACGCTATGGAGATGATTTATTATTGTTATAAAAGCATTAAGCCGACATGTTCAATCGGTTATTGCATTGGATATTGTATTATTTGTAAAATGTTTTATTGTAATATCTTGTAGAGCCGACCTACTAAAATTGGTCTTAGGGTATGGTATAAATCTAAGATCTTATTTGTAAGATCAAATGTGGAATGCGAAAAAGATTTAAGGAAGGATATATGTGAGATCAAGTAGAGATATACATGAAGACATCATTTGAAGGTGAAGTTAGGTTTTTGTAGAAGCATATCAGCATTACACTGGTACTGAATCCAGCATATGAAGATGCTATTTTGTGCAGTACATTCTCATTGGATTTAACCATCCAACTATAGTCAGTGTGACTCCCATTTGTGTTTGAGCAGTGAGCTCTAGGCTGTTGGCCTTTCTGCATGTGCAGACCCCTCTTTGTACACTTACTATCTACAGTAGTATCATCTGATTGTGGGTAAGGTTTCCCACTATGGTTTTTCCCCTTACAGGGTTTCCACGTACAAATATTTGTGTCATGTGTTGTGGTTGACTTTGTGCTTATGTTTCATGCATTAATTCTTACCGATACAACATTTCCTGTTAACACTGTTTACCAACACATTTAACTGTCTTACCAGTATTAATCATTAAGTTGGTTAATAAGATTTTGGTTTGAATTTATTAGACAACTGATTCACCCCCCCCCCCTCTTAGTTGTCCCCATGACCTACAATTGGTATCAGAGCCTAGTCCTTTTTTTTTGCAGAAGTTTAACAACTTGAGGAGATCCAATGTCTACTAATTATTTCAGAAAGGATAGTCCTAAAATTGATGGAACCAACTATGGAATATGGAAAATCAGAATGGAGACACATCTGAATTGCATTGGTAAAGACATCTGGGAAGCTACTAAGAATGGTTATACTATTGTTGTAGCTGGTCAACCTGCTCCTATTACTTTAGCTAAAGATGAAGAAAATGATTGCAAAGCAAGAGAAGCACTTTTGAGCGCATTATCAGATCAACAAATCATGGGATTATTAGATAGATCTACTACAAAAACTATTTGGGATCATTTGGAAACACTGAATGAAGGGGATTCCATAGTCAAAATTGCAAAACTTGAAAGCTTCCGAGTCAGGTATGAACATCTGAAAATGGAAGAAGATGAAAGAATTTCTGCTTTTATGGAAAGAGTAAATGAAATTGTTTTAGGTATCAAATGTTGTGGAGGAACCTTGAGTGAAGATGAGATTGTTTCAAAAATCTTAAGAGGTTTGCCACTGGCATATAAAATGAAGGTTACTGCTATTAATGAGTTGAGAACAATGCCTAATACATCAGTAACTAGGGATACATTGATTGGAAAACTTTCAGCTTTTGAAATTGAGGAATTTGGTCCTGTTGCTACTATAAAAACTGATTTGGCCTTCAAAGCATCAACATCATCTGCTCCATCTTTTGACAAATTAGACTGGAGAGCTTTTTATGCAAGAGAACTTGAAGAAACTAGGAAGGAGAATGAAGAGCTTGAAGAACTTGAAGCACTATTTGCAAGAAAAATGCCAAAAGGTCCAATTGGAAGTAAGTATGAAGGTAAAGCACCCTTTAAATGTTTCAACTGCAATAAGATTGGTCATATGGCTTCAAGATTCCCTAATAGACATGCTAGACTAAGAGAAGAAGCTAGAAGGACATACAAACCTAATCCTGAATATCAGAGATACAGATTTAAGAAAAACAAAGATACATCTTGTTACATTGCTGATGAAGGTGTGACTGATGAGTCTGATGAGGATCCAACAGACAACAGATGGGTCTTTGTTGCTATAACAAAAGATCAACCGGTACCTATTGATCAACCGATAGAACAAGCCCTAGCAGCTAAAGTTGAATCAAAGGATGAATGGATTATTGACTCAGGATGCTCACATCACATGACTAGAGACAAAGGCAAATTCTTGAACTTTCAAGAATACAATGGAGGTTTAGTAAGATTCAAAGATGACAAAAACTATTCAATCAAAGGTAAGGGTTCAATATCTCTTGATGGTAAACATAACACTGACAATGTTTACTATGTTGAAGGATTAAAACATAATCTTTTAAGTGTTGGTCAATTAGTTGAGAAAGGTTTTCAGTTACAATTTAAAAATGGAAAATGCAAAATCATGAATAGAACTGGTTTGGAAATTGCAACTGGTAATTAGACTAGAGGTAATATCTTTCATTTGAATAACAGTGAAAAGGCATGCTTAATTGCACATATAGATGAAAGTTGGCTATGGCATAAAAGACTATGTCATGTAAATTTTGATTGCATGGTAAAAATCAGTACTTCTAAGGCAGTTAGAGATCTACCTAAAATTATGAAACCTCAGAATAAAATTTGCAAGGAATGTCAATTTGGAAAACAAGTTAGAACTAGTTTCAAAAGTATTCCAGAAAAATCCAATAATGCTCTTGATTTAATTCACACTAATTTATGTGGTCCGGCTAGAACTAAAAGCTTACAAGGTGATAGATATTTCATGCTAATTATTGATGATTATTCTAGAATGTGTTGGGTTACTTTTCTCAGGGAAAAATCAGAAGCACTTGGGAAGCTCAAACTATTCAAAGCAATGGTTGAAAATGAAACTGGTAAGAAAATTAATGTTTAAGATCAGATCAAGGAGGAGAATTCACATCTAGAGATTTTAATACATTCTCTAAAGTAAATGGAATCAAAAGATAGTTATCAGCACCTCGGACACCACAACAGAACGGAATTGTTGAAAGGAAAAATAGAACTATTTTGGATGCAGCAAGAAGTATGTTATCAGATGAAAATCTACCACATGTGTACTGGAGAGAGGCTGCAAGCACTGCTGTCTATACTGTAGTGTCCTAAAATTGCGACACTTGCAATTTCGACTGTATTTCGGTCTTCACGATGGCGACGCAACACTAAACCTGAATGGAGACCCCGAAACTTGTCCACGACACCAAAAATTGCATTTTCAAGCACCCTGGCCTGAACCTCCTTTGCACCTTGCTATCCCGGGAGGTGGGACTAGAGCGCCCAGTGCCCTGGTCCCCCAGGACCATGGCGCCCAGCGCCCTGGTCCCTGGGTCCTATTTTGGGCCCAGTCTCTTTTGGACTTCGGGTCTTTATGTTTGCAAATTGGAAAATTATCTTTCCTGGTCGGCCTAAGGTTGGGAAAATCAGTCTATTAACCCTAATTGGCAAGTATATAAACTACATTTTCTCTCTCATTTTGGGTAGAGAGAAAAAGGTAAGAGGGTCATATGTGTACAAGCGTGGAAACTATACTCAAGCATTCAAGCATTCAAGCATTCCTTCAAGCAATTGATCATTTCAAGTCTCCATTCAAGGCTAAGTGTTGCATTCAAGACAAGGATTCAACCATTGAAGAGGAGATCACTTACAACATACAACATACAACATCTATACGTTCGCACATAAGGATACAAACATCCTTACAACAAGGTATTAGTACTTGTTTGACATTACAGACATTTACATTTACAGCATTTCTCATTTCTTGGTTAATTCCAAAACCGGGGTTTGACCTAAAGGCAAACCCCTAATCCCTAACCCCCTAATCGTCTTTGCTTTTCTGTGTGTAGGTTGCAGGTACGCGGCTGAAATTGAAGATCTGGAATCCTTGTGCAGAGATGAACAGATCCCCCTTTGTTTCGCGGATTTTTTGGAGGACCGTGCTGTTGGGCGCCATCGTCCCGACAACTTTTGCTCAAATTTACAGGACAGTGCCGTATCGATGTTTTACTGCTAATTCCAGGTCCGCAGCTTCATCCTATATCCCTATCTCAGTTTATAAGCGAATCTTTGTCACTTTCTATGCATTCCTAGCTTAATTCTTCTATCAACATTCTTTACAAAAGAGGGTAGCCTTGCTGTCATAACCCTTGAAACTCATTTAGCATCCAATCTTGCATTGTGTGGGATTGGATCTTGTGGGTTTCAACCCCTCTTTTGAATGTAAAGTCTCTCCCCTAAGTGAAAACCATCAACCCTAGTGAATCTCCCTTCTCTCTCCTTGGAGTTGGAAGAGGGGAGAGCAACTAGGGTTCGATCGCGATTTTCCGCTTTACATTTTGGTGAACCCGACATGAACATCCTTTCTGATTATTCATAATTAGATCTGAAAATTGGATTCCTTTATTAAATTTCCATGTTTGATCTTGTGCAAAATTTTAGAGGTTAATTGCATAAAAACCCTAAATTTTCTTTTTTTTAAGTAATTAAACTTGTGAAATGTTTAATTGTTAATGCTTGTTTCAGATCTGCCCTTCTATTACAAATTATCAATTCATATTTGTGCTTTAATTTTGAAAATTAAGTGGTTAAGTGTCAAAACCCTAATTTTTAAAACCTTCTTGATTCAACCTTTGACTGATAATTTCACTAATCAAAACATCTCCAAATCAGCTATAACTTTGGATTCCGCAATAAAATCACAATATCTTTCATCCCTGAAAATTTGGAAAAAAGTTGAAAATTAAGTGGTTAAGTGTCAAAACCCTAATTTTTAAAACCTTCTTGATTCAACCTTTAACTGATAATTTCACTAATCAAAACATCTCCAAATCAGCTGTAACTTTGGATTCCGCAATAAAATCACAATATCTTTCATCCCTGAAAATTTGGAAAAAAGTTGCGAGGACCGTGTGCACCCCGAGCGCCATCGTCCTCGACATTTTTTCCAAAATTTCGGGAGCTAGATCTTACTGTATTTTTCTGCTAAAATCCAGAATTTTGGCTGATTTTATCAATTACAACACTTTCAAAATTACAGTCAAAGTTGGTCTTGTGATTGCTTTGATTAAGGCTTCTAATCATTCAAAAATTGGTGAAATTGAAATTTTGTGTCAAAATTGTGTTCTTACAGTCCTAAATCTGAAAAGTGTGTTTGCATTCATTCGAAATTTCAGTGCTTTATTCAAATTTTTGCAATTTGTGACTTTTGAAATTAAGTGCTTAATTACAACAACTTTGATTTCCGCTTTCAAAATCGAATTTTGCGTGAAATTAAGTCAATTTTCAAAATCCAAAACTTGCATTGCTTTTGGTATTCCCTTTAAAATCATAAAATTCAAAATTTCAGTTTCCCTCTCTTTTTCAAAATTCAAATTTTGCATTTTTCGACAATCTTGGTAGGGTTCAATTTTGGGATTGCAACTTTAATTTGGCCTATCTACAGATCGTAAAATCACTCAATTTTTTCAGGTTAGCTGTAAAATCATCATAACTCTCATCCCTGCAAATTTTGAAAAAATTTGCGAGGACCGTGTGCACCCCGAGCGCCACGGTCCCGGACATTTTTTCTGAAATTTCGGGAGATTGTCCTGATTGTATTTAACAGCTTAAATCTGGAAGATTGGCTGGTTTTACTAAAATTTGCTACCTCTAAAATTCAAAATCTTCTCTCTCTCTTTAGTGCATGAGTTTTACAACAATAAGCCCTACTTACACTATTCCCGTTAGACGAAGCCTTAGAATTAAGTCCTTCCAAGGTTTAATTACTGAGGAGATGGAACCTAATTTGAATGGTCTTTTTAACGAGGACATGGGTAATTCCTCTAATCCTCTTAATGATGAAGAAGCTCTCCATGAGGTTTCTGTAGAACAACTTTCAAAATTGGATAACCAATTTGACGATTTTCGACAATGGATGTCTCAAGAATACCCCGATAGTCAAGCTCTTCCTTTAATTGAGGGTCTAAAACGTATGCTTCAAAGTGATAAGAATGGAATTGATATTTTGCGTGGTATTGCACACATTGTGGATTCGAATGTGATGCCTATGAAAAGTTGTGCCGAAACCTTAGGTTATACACAACCTCCTACTCAAGACAATCATTCTATTCCTTTGACGACTCCTATTGCTAGTATACCTACTTTTACATCAAACATAATGACTACTTCAACACAAGACATTCCTCCTATGATCACCAGTCATGGGGGCAATCCCTCTTCTTCAATTAACCCTCTTCCTTCATTCAATCCGACTTCTTCATTCATTCCTTCAATGAGTGTTCCTCTTATATCTCCACAAATGAACATGACGCAAGGGGGCAATTCATTTAACCCTTCCATTCCTCCTTGTAGTGTTCCTCCTTTCCAATCATCTCCTATGACTAACTATCATAGTGTCCCACCACCTTATTCTCTACCTTCTTTCAATAACATAACACCTCCATCACAATCTAACACGTCTAATATGAACTCTTCGACTGAAGCAACCATTAATAATCTTGCATAAATTGTCTCTTCTTTACAGCAACAAATTGCCTCTATGAATCAATCTAAGTTTAGTGTGCCCACATTTGATGTTGCGAGTCCACTTTCTCTTGACATTGTTCGAGCTATTCCCCCTAAACATGTTGAAATTCCACATTTGGAGCTTTATAATGGTAAGGGTGATCCTCTAACACATGTTAAGACCTTTCAAACAATATGTACTGATTTTGCTTATGACCAAAGGTTGCTTGCAAAATTGTTTACTAAAACATTAAGAGACAAAGCCCTACAATGGTATTGCTCGTTGCCTTCCTATTCTATTACTTCTTTCGAACAACTTGCAAATGCTTTCATTCAACAATTTCAAAACAATATAAGTCCTAAAGTTACTTTGATTGATTTAATGCATTGTAAACAAGGTGTTAAAGAAAAAGTGACTGATTTCATTGGTAGATATAAGCATTTATATTCTCAAATTTCTTTTCCAGTGCCTGACAATGATATTCAAAGAATCTTTATTTCTAATTTACAAAAAGATATTCGAGACAAACTTCTGTTTACTGAGTTTACTTCTTTCCAACAGTTGTGTGCAACTCTTCACAATTATCAACTTACTGTGAGTCAAATGGAACAATCACATCCTATGGCTCCGAGTGTCAAGGGTGATAGTAGTCAGCAACCATTTGGGAAGTTTAAACTGAATAGAGAGTCCATTAAATTCAATGAAAACATCATCCACAACAATGTGAATGCAGCATCAGGTGTGCCTCCTATTTCTAAATTTTTCAAGAAAGAAAGAAAGTATACTCCTTTGAATGAATCATTGCATAGTATTATGAATAAGTTATTGGAACAAAATGTGCTTACTCTTCCTCCTATAAGACAAATTGATCCTGCAAAGATTACTTCACCTTATTTTGATAACAAATCTTTTTGTCAATTTCATCGTCAGCCTGGGCATGATACTGAAAAATGTTTTTCTTTAAAGGGTAAAATTCAAGATTTGATTGATAATAATACTATTTCTGTTTCTGGAGTGAATGATAAAGGCAATACATCTGTAGCTCCTCCTAACCAAAATCTTCAGATTTTCACTGATCCATTACCTTCTCATACCTCTAATGCAATTGAGGCTAATGATTCCTCTTTTTCATCTGATGGTCTTGTGTCTATGACTCCGAATGTGATTAACTTTGTAGAGCAGCAAGAAAACCCTAAAGAACCTTCCATCACATTTGATTCCAGTGAAACTATCAGGGCACCTGATGGTCCTTTATATATAGTTGCAAAAGTCAAGAATACACCTTGCCGTGGAGTGCTTATTGACCCTTCTTGTATGGTTAATGTCATTACTGAAGAATTTCTTTTTACTTTGCAATTGAATCAAGTGATCTATGACAAAACAGATGTGATTGTGAAATTATTTGATGCATTCTCTTCTACTGCAATTGGTTCTATTACATTGCCTATTGAGGTCCATAACAAATCCCTTGATGTGAACTTTGCTATTATTCCTTCATCCGAACAATTTCATGTGAAGCTTGGCTATCCTTGGCTATCTTCCATGAAAGCTATTGCTTCTCCTATTCACAAGTGTTTGAAATTTCCCCATAATGGTGAAGTTGTTACTGTCAATCATAGTCTCTTTAAACCAGCTGAAAGAATTCCTAGTGTTCCTATTGATTATTTTTGGCCTAAACAATTCCAATCTCTTCCTCCGCGAAGTGATCATCTTTTTAAATCTTATCAAAAGTGGAAAAAAGATATGATCCTATCTCTAAGTGAACCTAGAACACCCAAACTTGATATTCCTATCGTTCTTGAGAAGGAAGTTCTTCCTTTGAAAGATAAAACTAATGTCTTTCCTCAAGAAGATACCCAACCCATCCCTATGGATGTGACTATGTCTATATCTAATAAACTTCCTAAAAGTATACCTATCCCTCCTCGTCATGATGGACTTGGTCTCCTTCCTAAACCAAAAATTCCTCCTTTATATGGAGCAGTTCCTCCTCCTTCCTTCTATAGAGAGAAGAGACCTTCTTCTTCTCCTATTATCCAGCCTAAGAGACCACAACCTAAACACCCAAGTGATAAGGATGAGAACATTCTTCCTCCTCAATCTTCTCAACTTCCTACTAAGACTAGATGAAATCGTTCTGCACGTGAACACCGACGAAAGCATCGTCTTAGAGCTCAAGCAGTTGCTTCTCAAACTTTGCAATCTCCAAAAACACCTTCAACAAGCATTATTCCATTTTCTCCAAAATCTCCTAAACATAAGATGCATGATGGTCTTGATCCTGTGCGAATTAAAGACCCTATTTTTATAAATCTTGATGATGCTATAGATGAAAATGTTATTCATGATGAAAATGTTACTTCTCTTGCTTCTAATAGTGAATATGAACTTGTTAATATTGATAACCATTTATCTAATGAATTTTCTAAAGCACTTATCCTAGCTCCTAGACAAGAACAACGTGGCTTGGGATATGAACATAGCCCTTGTTTGGATCTTGTGATAGCTCCATCTGCTGTGTTGGATGTTCCTCCTCTAGTGTGTTCCCTACCTTCTCGAAACATTGATCAGCAAGATTGGGGGATAGATGACGTGCTAGACTAGTTTCATTAGCATAGCAGATTCTCTCCTCCTCTCTTTCGTTACTTCTTCTATGTGTTATTCTCATTCTTCTATTTGTTGTCCTTAGTGTTGTCTACTTGAGGATGATGCAAAGCATTGAGATCTCTCGATCTCTCTCATGTTGACTCAAAAGACACATGTGTTCCCTTCTTCTAGGTGACCTTCCTTGATTGGGGAATGAAGAACAATTATGCATACATACATATGATATATATACATGAATTATCATACAGCATACTGACCCTGAGGAAAGCGAAGTCACCTCGTGCTTTGTGTTTTGTGTCTATTATCCTTGGGCTTATCTCACACTTGGGGGCTAAATCCTTGTGATAACGTGCTCCTTTCCCTTTTTCATTTTCTTATATGTATCACTACCTTAAAGCAATCACCCCCGGTGAGGCGTGTGCGATCGCTTTAATGTAGGGGGGCATACATCCCGTTCATATCTTTTCAAGATACTTGAAAATTTCTTGACAAATTCAGCTTTGCCTTGAAAATTTTTAATATCTTTCTTGCATGACTCATAGTGAGGGAACCTTACTACTGACAGTCATGGTTCTCCCTCGTGATCTTCCCTTTTACTTTGTCAATCGAAGTCGTAAGATCCTTAGTCCACTGGGGGCTTGGTGTGTCTTGCCTCCTTGACGTGGTGAAAGTCTTTCAATATTGTTTCCTTGTACTTTACCGGAAGTATGAGCATACATACTCCCGCTAAAGTGGGGGCAAAATGTAGCGTCCTAAAATTGCGACACTTGCAATTTTGACTGTATTTCGGTCTTCACGATGGCGATGCAACACTAAACCTGAATGGAGACCCCGAAACTTGTCCACGACACCAAAAACTGCATTTTCAAGCACCCTGGCTTGAACCTCCTTTGCACCCTGCTATCCCGGGAGGTGGGACCAGAGCGCCCAGTGCCCTGGTCCCCCAGGACCATGGCGCCCAGCGCCCTGGTCCCTGGGTCCTATTTTGGGCCCAGTCTCTTTTGGACTTCGGGTCTTTATGTTTGCAAATTGGAAAATTATCTTTCCTGGTCGGCCTAAGGTCGGGAAAATCAGTCTATTAACCCTAATTGGCAAGTATATAAACTACATTTTCTCTCTCATTTTGGGTAGAGAGAAAAAGGTAAGAAGGTCATATGTGTACAAGCGTGGAAACTATACTCAAGCATTCAAGCATTCAAGCATTCCTTCAAGCAATTGATCATTTCAAGTCTCCATTCAAGGCTAAGTGTTGCATTCAAGACAAGGATTCAACCATTGAAGAGGAGATCACTTACAACATACAACATACAACATCTATACCTTCGCACATAAGGATACAAACATCCTTACAACAAGGTATTAGTACTTGTTTGACATTACAGACATTTACATTTACAGCATTGCTCATTTCTTGGTTAATTCCAAAACCGGGGTTTGACCTAAAGGCAAACCCCTAATCCCTAACGCCCTAATCGTCTTCGCTTTTCTGTGTGTAGGTTGCAGGTACGCGGCTGAAATTGAAGATCTAGAATCCTTGTGCAGAGATGAACAGATCCCCCTTCGTTTCGCGGATTTTTCGGAGGACCGTGGCGCCGGGCGCCATCGTCCTGACAACTTTTGCTCAAATTTGCAGGACAGCGTCGTATGGACATTTTACTGCTAATTCCAGGTCCGCAGCTTCATCCTATATCCCTATCTCAGTTTATAAGCGAATCTTTGTCACTTTCTATGCATTCCTAGCTTAATTCTTCTATCAACATTCTTTACAAAAGAGGGTAGCCTTGCTGTCATAACCCTTGAAACTCATTTAGCATCCAATCTTGCATTGCGTGGGATTGGATCTTGTGGGTTTCAACCCCTCTTTTGAATGTAAAGTCTCTCCCCTAAGTGAAAACCATCAACCCTAGTGAATCTCCCTTCTCTCTCCTTGGAGTTGGAAGAGGGGAGAGCAACTAGGGTTCGATCGTGATTTTCCGCTTTACATATACATTCAACAAAGTTCACATCAAAGGTGAAACCATTAAGACCCCTCATGAACTATGGTTTGGTAATACTCCTACTCTTAAGTATTTCAGAATTTTTGGAAGTAAATGTTATATTAGAAGAGATGAGTATATTGGCAAGTTTGATCCTAGAAGTGATGAAGGAATATTTCTTGGTTATTCATCTAAGAGTAAAGCTTATAGATGCTTTAATAAAAGATTACAGAAAATTGTTGAGAGTACAAATGTAAAGATTGATGAACAATTCAGAGGAACTTCAAGGTATATAGACTCTGATCCGGTAACAGAAACTATGACAAATGAACCAACAGTAAATCCACCAATATAGAATGATGATCTAGTTACTTCAGTATCATCAGAGGATACCATAGTAATTGAAGAACAACAACAGACTAAGACACCCCGATATGTAAGACTGAATCATTCTGAAGATCAGATAATTGGAAGCAAATTTAAAGGAGTCATGATAAGAGGAAGATTGGCAAATGAAGAAGTATGTCTTATTTCTCAAATTGAACCATTATCTATCAATGAGGCATGTGAAGATAAATTTTGGATTAAAGCTATGGAAGAAGAATTAGGACAAATTGAGAAAAATAATACTTGGACATTAGTTCCCCGACCTGAAAATAAAAATGTAATTGGAACCAAATGGGTATTTAGAAACAAACTCAATGAAGATGGTAAGGTTGTCAGGAATAAAGCAAGACTAGTGTGTAAGGGATATTCTCAGAAAGAAGGAGTTGATTACAATGAAACCTTTGCACCAGTAGCCAGAATTGAGGCAGTTAGATTATTCTTGGCCTTTGCAGCTCACAAGGATTACAAAGTTTATCAAATGGATATTAAATGTGAATTTTTGAATGGAGATCTTGAAGAGGAAGTCTATATTGAACAACCTGATGGATTTTCTTTGACAGATAACAATGATATGGTTTGCAGATTAAGAAAAGCTCTGTATGGACTAAAACAAGCTGCAAGAGCCTGGTATGCAAGATTGGATAAGTATCTTTTAAATATTGGTTTTACTAAAGGAAATGCAGATAGCAATTTATATTACAAAGTAACTAATGATGACATTTTGATTATGGAAGTATTTGTTGATGATATAATCTTTGGAGGAGAAGATGGATTATGCAAAGAATTTTCTCTTAAAATGCAACATGAATTTGAAATGTCTATGATTGGAGAAATAAAATTCTTTTTAGGATTGCAGATTTTACAGACTGATAAAGGCATATTTTTGAGTCAATCTAAGTACTTGAAAGAACTACTCAAGAAATTTGGGATGGAGAACTCTAAACCAGTAAGCACACCTATGACTACAAATGACAAATTATCTCAAAGGGATGAATCTACACCTGTTAATCCAACTAGATACAAATCTATGATAGGAGGTTTACTGTATTTGACACAAACCAGACCTGATATTATGAATGCAGTATTTATAGTTTCTAAATTTTAGAGTAATCCCAAGGAAAATCATGAATCAGCAGTAAAAAGGATTTTTCGGTACTTACAAGGCACAACAAATCTTGGATTATGGTATCCTAAAGATGAAAATTTTGATCTATATGCATACACAGATGCAAATTGGGTAGGAGATATGGATGATAGAAATAGCACCACTGGAGGAGCATTCTTTCTTGGAAAGAGATTAGTTTCTTGGTTAAGTAAGAAACAGAGTTGTACATCTTTATCAATAGTAGAATCAAAATATGTTGCAACAGCAACAAACTGTACATAGGTACTTTGGCTTAAGCAAATGTTGAAAGACATAAAGGTAAAATGCAAGGAACCTATTACTATATATTGTGATAACATTGCAGCAATTGATATATCTAAGAATCCAGTATTACATTCTAAAACAAAACATGTTTCTATCAAACTAAATTTTCTAAGGGAAAAGTTGAAGAAAAGGAAATAAAACTGGTTTATGTGAATACTAAAGAACAACGTGTAGATATTTTTACAAAACCTTTTCCTAAGGAAACGTTTGAGTATCTCAGAGATCAGCTTGGAGTCTTACCTCCACTAGTAGAGACTTAGACAGTTGATGATTGTCATCAACCGACAGAATTAAATGGACAAATCTTTTATTCCGGTATTTGATGAGGAAGCTACTTCTCAGGGGGAGTAGTTGGTATATTGAATTGGTTGGTATTTTGTATGAACTTGACCTTTTTGTGACTTTGGCATTTGATGTCAAAGGGGGAGAGATATATGGAAAAACATTAAGGAAAAATATATGGAAAAATACATTATCTTTTTGAGGAGAGATTGGTATTGTAAATAAATCTTTGTATAAACACATATTACTCCCAGGGGGAGAATTGGTTTTTGTACTTGGCATTTCTATTTTGGCACTTTGATGGTTTTTCCATCTTGTGTTGCCATCAATGCCAAAGGGGGAGATTGTTGGTATTTTGGTATCATTTTGTCATGGATGTCAACACCTGCTAAATACACCTACTTTGGAGATCCAGCAACATTCACCGACAATCAATAAACTGTTCAAACAATCACCGGTATATGGTTAACCGACAGGATATAATGTTCATCAGTACCTACAATGACATGGAAGACACTTGGTAATGTCGAAGACATCATGTGGACACTTTTCCTTGAAGTAATATCATTGGTATATTCTTATTTGCATATTTGCTTTTACCGGCAAATAGGTCCAGTTTATCTAGGGTTACACCGGCAGGTTTATCTTTTCCAGATCAGCATGGCACGCTATGGAGATGATTTATTATTGTTATAAAAGCATTAAGCCGACATGTTCAATCGGTTATTGCATCAGATATTGTATTATTTGTAAAATGTTTTATTGTAATATCTTGTAGAGACGACCTACTAAAATTGCTCTTAGGGTATGGTATAAATGTAAGATCTTATTTGTAAGATCAAATGTGGAATGTGAAAAAGATTTAAGGAAGGATATATGTGAGATCAAGCAGAGATATACATGAAGACATCATTTGAAGGTGAAGTTAGGTTTTTGTAAAAGCATATCAGCATTACATCGGTACTGAATCCAGCATATGAAGATGCTATTTTGTGCAGTACATTCTCATTGGATTTAACCATCCAACTATAGTCAGTGTGACTCCCATTTGTGTTTGAGCAGTGAGCTCTAGGCTATTGGCCTTTCTGCATGTGCAGACCCCTCTTTGTACACTTACTATCTGCAGTAGTATCATCTGATTGTGGGTAAGGTTTCCCACCGTGGTTTTTGCCCTTACAGGGTTTCCACGTACAAATATTTGTGTCATGTGTTGTGGTTGACTTGGTGCTTATGTTTCATGCATTAATTCTTACCGGTACAACATTTCCTGTTAACACTGTTTACCGGCACATTTAACTATCTTACCGGTATTAAGCATTAAGTTGGTTAATAAGATTTTGGTTTGAATTTATTAGACAATTGATTCACCCCCCCCCTCTCAGTTGTCCCCGGGACCTACAATAATATTATATTATATAATATAATAATATATTATAATATATTATTATATTATATAATATATATAATATAATAATATATTATATAATACGTATTATATAATATATAATATTTTATTATATTATATTATATATTACATAATACATAATATATAATATAATATTAGATTATAAAATATTATATATTACATTATATATTATATAATTTATTTTTTAATTTAAAATTACCTATACAAATTGGATATTATCGGATATCCGATTTAATTAGATATCCAATTTTATCCGATATCTGATTTGCTTAGGTGTTTACCATGCCAAGGTGTACTGACACCTAGGCCAAGCAAAAATTCAACATAGATTTTCACATTTTTAGGCGAGTGGAGAATGTTGGTGTAAATAATTATTCATCTTGGATATTATTACACTATACTTAAGTTTACTTAGGAAATGCATTTCATAGTAGTTTGGGTATGAGACACTTGGGTGTTTGTGCCACATTGGGATAGTGTGTGTAGAAGAATTTCCACCTTTTGTGGACTTATCTTGTTGTTACATTCCACATTCAATGGGTGATCCACCTCATGTGGAATATTATATTTTTTCTCCTACCTACCCTTGTTTATTATTGAGCCACATGTCATGTTTGTGTGCTCACATATCCATATAGCCTTGCTTATATAAGCAAGCTCATATTCATTGTATGTAACGCTTGATGATCCAATTGATCAGTATTTTCATCTTCATAGAATATAGTTTATTTCTATCATCTATTTTGTTTCTCTTATTTGTGCTTTCCATTTCCTCTTTATCTTAGCAAAATCTCACATGGTATCTGAGCCATTAGAGTGCAATTAGTTTGCTAATTGAGAGAAATTTGGGGTTTGCATTTTGGATCTTTCTATTGCAGGTTATTATTGAAGCTTGATGGGTCAAATATGAGATTACCATTGGATTAAGGAGGTCCAAGAAAGTCATTTTTGCCTTTTGTTTCATCCAAATCGGACTTCAGAGGCCAAATCTAGAGGCATTTGAAGTTTGAAGCTACAATGGAATTTTTCTAGAATTTATAATTTTGCAGGCAATTTTTGAATAGTGATATATCACTCATCCAGACTCCTTTCTTTGAGCAATGTTTTTTGTTTTGGTGTATAATTTCATGATCTATACAGTGGTGCAGGATTTTTCTGATTTTTGGATACAAGTTTTTATGAAATTGCGAAATCCCAATTTTTACAACTTTGGAGGCTTCGTTTGGGGTCATACGACCTCCTTTTCAAGTGCCTTTTTTTTTTAAAGTGCATATTTTTTCGTCTACTTTCATAATCTGCCATTTGTTTGTAGTGATTTTGAGTAGAAACTGTACTTTCAATATTTGGTCATTTTTTGGCCTATTTGGTACTTGTATTTTGTTTGGATCTCAGTTTAGATCACTAACAGTATTTGTTGAAGTCTCTTATATCTCATTTTGAGAAGTTGTAAATTGAAATCAGAAGTCCACTTTTCCTTGTTTTGCAAGTGGCTCATTGTATATGCACTAAGTATAAAGTGCCAAATCACCATTTTGGGGGGGTTTCTTGATTGAGTATTTTGGGGGGTGTCTTGTGTGATTGTGTGGTGTTTTTTCATTCTGGTGCTATGGGTTCTCTTAAATTTCCACTTTTATCTCCTCATAATTATGCATCATGTAAGATTAATGCATGGAGTAAACTAATGGAGAAAGGACTCATTCATTATGTAACTGGTGTTAGGATTCCCAAAGATACTGAGAAGGGGGGGTGAATCAATATCTAACCGGTTAATGGATTTTCTAAACTTATTAAATGAATCGTATGCCAAAATAGTGTAGTGGTAAACCAAAATAATGCAGTAAATAAGATCAATAACCACAACATAGAAAGAACACCATAACATAATATTTTTAGCGAGGAAACCCAGTGTGGGAAAAACCTCGGTGGGATTTGTGACCCGCAATATTCACTCACTAGCCAATAAATAAATATTACTTACAAATGTGGTGCATGCACATGCAGGAAGGCTTGCTGCCTAGAGCTCACTGCTCAAATATAAAAAGGGAAGTCTCACTGACTTACAAAATGGATTATGTAAATCCAATATCATGTATTGCTTCAGTTCAACATTTGCTATGCCAGGTTCAATACCAGTTTAAGCTCATACAACTTCCATAAACCTTATTCCAAAATCTACCTTAATATTCACATCTACCTATTACATTCCATATATGCTTATACAAATGATTTACAAGATCTCATACTTATATGATTCCTATTACAATTCACCTTGTCGACTTTACAAAAAGATTTTACAATTAAATACAAAATATAATAAACAAAATCCTGTTGGCTGGGGTGTCGGTAAACATCTTTGTCAGTGCCAATGTCGGTTACTATCCCTGTGTCAGTGCCATAGGATTGTAAGGTTGCCATCAATAAAAATACCTTCAATCACCTACAATTTATCATTGGAGTGTGCATTTGCCAACAATATCCCCCTTTGGCATTGGCGGCAACACTCATGAGAAAAAGCCAAAATTGTATCAAAAAAGTGTTTGTCCCAAAATCTTACCAAAACTGTCTACTCCAAAACTATGTGCTCCCCCTGATCATGTGCTCCTTACTCCTTTTTCTCATCCTCTACTACTCCCCCTTTGACAACAATGACAAAGGTTGTCATTCAATGTCAATTGAGTGTAGTTCTTGTCTGGATCCTTGTAACTGATGGGTTACAATCTGATAAAGATCCGCTAATGCAAAATTTAGGTTGTTATAGAACCTCTCACTATCCTTTAGTGCTACTTCTGTCCTTTGGATTGTACCAATGAGTATGTGCATTTTCTCTTTTGGTGTCTTAAGTCCTGGAACAAGAGTCTTAGAAATCTCTTTTCTCAAAGAGATGAGGATATCTAGTTTAGGACCCAGTCTACATTTCAATTCCTTTGCCTTAAACTTTAATCTCTCCTTATCTTTTTCAAGTTTTTCAATTTTATCTTCATAGTCGGTAATTTCTTGTTCTACTTCTGATATAATGTCTGATGAACCTATTAAATTATCAACAATATTATTGATTTCCTTCTGTTCTTTGCTGATCTCTGTATCTATATCCTCTATCAAAATGCTTGTCTTACATGTATCTCTATACAATTTCTTGAAGTCCAAAATTGTATTTCCTAGTGCCAGTAATAATGTATCAATATGTTCCTTACTCTTCTTTACTGTCTCCTCAAATAATTTTTCCTTCTCTTTATTTATTTTCTCTTTGAAAGTCTCCTCATTGATCTGATCAATTGTTAGTAGATTGTTGGTTATATACTTAGACAATGTGTCTAATTGGTTTATAGAATCTTTGTTTTCTATGTTACACTTGGGTGCAATCATCTTTAAAATTGGTATGGTGTCATTAATTGCCTTATATGCAAGTGCATTACAATCAGTTATTTTCTTAATTGAATCAAGAAATACCTTTGTTACATTGGTTGGCCGGAACTCTATTAGTGAAGAATCAAATGATTGACCAACTATCTTAACAATTTGTAATCCACTGGTGTGAGGAACCTCTTTGCTTATGGTGACCTCTGGTAGGTTAGTTTGAGTCTGCATTTATACTAGCAAGGGTTTAGTTTTCTCAGCTAATGTCAGTGACATAGTCTCTATCTAAACCTTTAGCTCATCCTTCTTCTCTTTTGATTTCTCAATGTGTACCTCAGTCTGTTTCTCAGAGCTTTTCACTACCGATTTTTATGATTGTGACTCTATGTTTGCCTTTAAATTGTCTATAACTGGTATCTCAACATATTTTTTAGTACTATCAGCTGCCGGTTGCTTAGTAGATACATCGGTATGTAGACTAGTGGTATCTGCCTTTCCTGTGTCCAGGGGGTTAGTTGACTATTTTGTTTGTTGCTCATCCCCAATTTTAATATTTCCATCTATGTCCTCAACATTTGTCTCAACTGTAATGTCTTCTACCGGTGGCTTAGTTAGCACATCTCTCTTCTCTCTTGTCTCCTTATCAACCACAATGTTGACTTCCTATGTGTCAATATTCATTGTATACAACACCTCTAAATTAGGATTTGTGTCCTCATGTGTTGTCTCCATACTCTCAACATTATCTGTTGCTAGTGGTGTATCAATAGTTTGTGCCGGTGGAGTATCAAAAGAAGTTGGGGGCAAGTTATCTATTATATTTATGCTCGGAGGTCCACCTACGTTACCTTTACCTTTATCCTTTTCTTTTTGATAGAATTTAAAAGTCTTTGGTTGTTTAAGCTCTTCTTTTTTTTCCTTTTCTACAAATAATATATCCCACTTATCCGTTGTCTCTTCTGTGATCTCATTTACTCTGCCAACCATTAATGCTACACATTGGTGACCGGTTGAAAATATTGTCTGGTTTGCCTCACTTATTAGTTCATCAATCTCTTATGTTGAATTTACTGGGTGAACTACAAGTAGCTTTTCTATCTTAATTTTCTTTTCTAGTTCCACAATTGCTAACCTTTTAGCATCTAACCTTCTGTACAAGTCATTGGGTAAATCATCTACAACCTCAATGAAAAATTTCTTGTAGATATCCAAGTGTAGGATAACACTATTTTCTATGCTTTCTTTTTCTTCGTTTGAAAATGTGTTATACAACTTGGTAATGTTTGATAAGTTACCATCTTCATTTATTTCATGTAGAAGATTGTCAAGTGGAGGGATAACTTGTTTTTCTTTCTTCTTTCTTGGAGCCATCTTCTTTGCCGGAGGCCTAACTTCCTATTGTTTCTGTCTTGTTATCTTGGGTGCAGGAGAGGGTACCGTTGAGGGTTTTCTTTTTCTTTCTACCCTTTTAAACTATGTCAGTATTTCACTGTCAGAGGAGGTAGCAACCGGTGAAAGATGTGTTTCTGGTTGTAATCCTTCCAAGTCGCTTTCCTTAATACCAGTTTTATTCAATATGTCTTCCTTGATTTCTTTTGCCTACCTTATTCCTTTTCTAACTATTTGTTCAGTTTTCTTTATTCTTTTCTATGACTAAATTTTGCTTTCAATTGTTTGAGCACTTCCAAATACTTTTTCTATTGGTTCTCTGGGGGCTTCTAGAAGGGCTTTTGCATAAGTTTCTATTATATTCTCATCAGCCTCGTATCCCATCTCTATAACCCAAACTGTCCTTGGGACCACTGCCTCCATCCAGATTTCATCTTTCTTTATCACAAAGAATATCTCCTTTTGATACTTATCAACTATAGCTTGAGATAGCCTTATCCTGGTTTTCATCCTACCCTTTAGTGCCTGAAAATGTTCATTTATGTTCTTCTCCCTATCATCTCCCATGTTGTTTAGAATATCCAGAAGTTGTTTTCCTACCGGTATGTCAAATCCAAAATCCTTTTTACCAATACCATGAACTTTCTTGGTGATATATAGCAATAAGCATACACGTAAGTTGCCAAATCTGAATGTCCCTTTCTTGTCCCCTTTGATTTTCTTTAGATTGTCTATTAGCTCATCTTTTAACCATTCACATATGTCAATCTTTGCATTGTTGTGTACCATGTCATAAGAACTTTTAATACATAAGCTAGAAACGGAGTTTAATCTATTGGCATGTGTAACTTTGTATTCAAGAATCATGCTAATTAATCTTACATTGATATCCTTTACATCATTTACTCTTAGGGATCTCTTGTCAAAGGTTGCACTAGTTAGGGTCATTATAGTGTCATTTGGAACCTTTTTAGTTTTGTCAGGCCTGCTACTAGTGGAAGGTAAGCCTGTCACTGCCCTAACTACCTCTTTTGTTATCTTGTGAATGGAATCCAACCAAAATAACTCCCCATTACTCTCCTTAATACAATCCTTATAAAATCCTTTGGAAAATCAGGGATACTAAGAATCTCCACAAAACCTAGGGTTTCAACTATCTTATGTTCCAATTTCACATTTCCATTAACAGCACAAATTATTGTTCTATACATGTTCATTATCTCTTCAACTCCTAGTTCTTCAATATGACAATGTATATAAATTCTAGGATCCTCAACATAAGCAACTCCTTTGGGTATTTTACAAAATTCACCTAGGGTATCATCTTTCTTTGCAATTTCAGGAATGATTTTAAATACGGGTCTAGGGCGCTTAACAACTTCAATTATAGTAGGGTTTATAATGAATTCAGGTGCAGAGGAGGAATCCATTGTATACATACCTTAATCTGCCTTTAGGTTTGAATGCTTGAATTATTTGCTTTACTTCTCACTATGGATGCCTTCGCTCGGGATTTTTGCGCTCTAAGGAAATTTCAATGCTTGGTGAATGAAAAAAGAGCCAAAACACTTGCTTTACAATGTCATTTCCTTCAAATACCACATTAAATGCTTGTCGAAAGAGTGAAACTTAACACATCTACCGGTAAAGAAGTATTTCAACTTCTCACCATCAACCAAGGGTAAATTAGCATGTTTTTCAATTTGTTTCCATACCCCCAAAAGGTTTCTTTTTAGTTAGATGAAGAATCTCCTATCGGTGGAGTGATACTCTGTTCTACCAATGAAAGAATAGCTTCATTAACATTCTGATTTGACTTTCTAATCCATTGTTTTGAAAATTCTTGTTTTACCTCTTCAACCTTCTCTTTACCTTTCAAACTGGGTCCTTTGTTATTTTATGGTGATGCCTTACTTCTATATAATTTTGCAATATGTCCAATCTTGTTTGAAGCATAACAAGTCACATTGTTTTTCTGAATAGCTTTTCCATATCCTATGCCGGTATGTGTCCAAATCTTCCACAAACACAAAATCTTACATTCATTCTGCAATTTTCTGAATTATGACCAACTTTGTTGCATTTAGAACATTGAGCAGTGGGTGTATTGGTGTTCTGATAGTTTCTAGATCTACATTGATTTTCTCTATGATCATACTTGTTACAGTTAAAGCATTTTCCATTGAATTTGTAGGCATTAGGTTGTCTTACTAGTTTACTGTGATCATGATTATTTGTAGTATCAAAGCTTTCACCAATTTCAAAGCCAAGGCCATTTGTATCTCCATTAGGTTTCTGATTTTTCAACATGTCATCAAGTTCCTTTGAACTTTTCTTGAATTTTTCTCTGTGTTGATTTGCAATAGCCAACTCATTTTCTAAGAAATATTTCTGTCTCATGAGTTCAGTCTTATCATGCTCCAAGTGAATTATATCTATCTTCAACATATCATTTTGCATGACTTATTCTTAGATTTTCATTTCCAGCATCATTGATTCTCCTAGCCAAATCATCTTCATCCTTTTTTCGGTCTTTAATGTCTTTACAAAACCTCATAGTCATATCTTGCATCTCATTACTCAAGGCCATGTTTTCCTACTTCATCTTGCTTACAAGATCATTAAGAGTTTATTTTTCATCATCATCACTCTGTATCTTCTCATGAAGTTCTCTTCTTTTGTTCCTAGAAATAGTGAGATTTTCTTGAAGGCCTTGAATGATTTCTTATGCATCTTCAAGTTTCATATTTTTTAACTTCTCTACATCATAATCTGGTAGAGCTATTTCCAATTGCTTTCTCAAGCTTTCCATCTGTACCAGTGTCAGAATCTTCCTCAAGCTATTAGGCTTTTGAAAATAGAGGACCAAGCTCTGATACCAATTGTTAGGATTCCCAAAGATACTTAGAGGGGGGGTGAATCAGTATCTAATTGGTTAATGGGTTTTCTAAACTTATTAAATGAATTGCATGCCAAAACATTGTACTGGTACACCAAAAATAATGCAGTAATTAAGATCAATAACCACAACATAGAAAGAACACCATAACACAATATTTTTAATGAGGAAACTAGGTGTGGGAAAAACCTCTGTGGGATTTGTGACCCACAATATTCACTCACTGGCCAATAAATGAATATTACTTACAAATGTGGTTCCTGCACATGCAGGAAGGCTCACTACCTAGAGCTCACTACTCAAATAGAAAAAGGGAATTCTCACTAACTTACAAAATGGATTATGTAAATCCAATATCATGTACTGCTTCAGTTCAACATCTGCTATGCTAGGTTTAGTACCGGTTTAAGCTCATACAACTTCCATAAACCTTATTCCAAAATCTGCCTTAATATTCGCATCTGCCTATTACATTCCATATATGCTTATACAAATGATTAACAAGATCTCGTACTTATATGAGTCCTATTACAATTCGCCTTGTTGGCTTTACAAAAATATTTTACAATTAAATACAAAATATAACAAAAAAAATCCTATTGGCTGGGGTGTCGGTAAACATCTTTGCCAATGTCAGTGCCAATGCCTATGTCTGTGTCAGTCCCTGTGCTTGTGTCGGTACCATAGGATTGTAAGTTTTCCATCAATGACAATACCTTCAATCACCTACAATTTCTCATTGGAGTGTGTATTTTCCAATAACTGGAACTATTACAACACCACCTGATCCTAAGGCTAATTCTAATGCTCAACTTGAATGGCTCACTAAAAATTCTATGGCAATTGGAACTCTTAGAAAGTATGTATCAGATGACCTCATTTTTCACTTTGATAAGTGTACTATGATTAAAGAGGCTCGGGATATTTTTCAGAAATTGTATGGTCAAGTTGATGAGATTAAGGGCTACAAGCTTGATAGTGAACTCACAACTTTGGATCCCAAGGATTTTGATACAATCCAAGATTATGTTAGAAAATAAAATGAGCTAAGAGAATTTGCTAAAGGATTGTGGAATTGACAAAAAGGATGCTCAATTGGTTTATAACTTGTTGGACAAGCTTCCTTTACAGTATGAAAGCTTTGTATCTAGCTTTCACACCCATAGGTTAGCTCAAGGTTCCTCATACACTTCTCCCTCATTTGATTCATTCACAAAGATGTTGATACTTGAGCAATCTAAGTTGACCATGATAAGGATTCTCAAATCTTCAAATTCATAAGATTTGGTGGCTAAAAAAGGGAATCAAAGAAATCAAGAAAAATGCAAGAATCAAAAGCAACCTAAGTCAAAACCACAACAAGATGGAGCACAATCTTCTTGTCCACAACAAGGTGATTCACCATTCCCACCCAAGAGGAAATCATATAAGGACAATCTTTTTTTGTGGATATTACAAGAAGTCAGGACATGATGAACATCATTGTTATAAGAAGGATATTGATGAGTTAAAGAATATTCTTGAGAAGAATAAAATCAACCTACCTTCTAGAATGTCTACATCGACTTCTTCTTCAAGGATAAGGATAAAGGAAATGATCAGTTTTTTGGGACAGATAAAGGAAAGGGACAAGATATTTGGGCTACTACAAGTCATGATTCAGGGAGATGGCTTCTAGATTCAGGGGCTTCTCATCATATGACATCTTTGCAGTCTATGTTTTCTGCATTTGAGCCTTGCCACATGCTGTAGATTTTGATGGGCAATCATACATACATGGATGTGATTGGGAAAGGATTTGTTACCATTCGGGATAACTCCTTCAATGATGTGTTGTGTGTACCCAATTTGATGAATAATCTTCTTTCCATCTATCAAATCACACATGGGGAAACTAAGAAAATTATGGACTTCACACCTGATTCAATTATCATTAGAGAATTAGAGAGTATAGCTATCATTGCGATTGGGGTGGTTGATCATGCATCTCAGTTGTACTATTTTTCACATTTTGGTCCTATTGATGAGGTTGATACTTCCTACATTGATGATTTAGATTTTGAGGAGAACTTTGGGCATTTGATCTTGAGGATTCTCACTTGTGACCCCATTATTGAGCCTTGCATTTCATCTCCTTCTCTTGATATCACACCACCTATTGCACATGATGATGCAGCTAGTGTGACATTTTTTACTTCTTGTGTGTCAATGTAGTAGGATATTTCATGTCTTCCAACTTCAATTCATTTGGATGGCTACTTAATAGACATTCCAGGTTTGTTTGTGGAGTCCAACATTGCAGATTTGGGAGACATCATTGATGACATTCATCCTCTCTTTGATGAAGATGATCCTTCTTTGATTGTTGCGAGGGATCACTCTGACCCTCTTGTCCATTCTCTACATAATCAATATTTAGAGGTTGACATGATTGTGGATACTTTTGTCCAATAGTTGGAGGAGGTCTCTTTATTTTTTTGAGCAGACATGTGAGTCTTTGGATATTGTTCTCCATTTTTATCCACTAGATCTTGGAGTTCCTTTATCAGCAGTGTGGAGCAGTTTACCACCTTTGGAGGGGGTAACCTTCAACATCAACATGCGGATACTTGAGCAGTTTTTAGAGATTCCTTTCATCATGAGTATTTTTGCTTCATCTTCCCTTCATGATAGGGGATACTTCATGGATCCACCTTTGGTTTTCTTTCTTCCTAAGGGGAGGAACATGGTTCGATGTTCATGGAGCATTTTCTTCATTCATCATCAAGCTTCTATCATTGGTGTAGATTCCACATTAAGGGGGGGCTTCCTAGTCTCTCTTCTTCTTCTCTCATATGGGGGGGCTTTTTCCTCACATGGGGTTTTGTCCTTCACATACTTCTATGAGAGTTCTTTGTATCTAGTTTTCATCTCTCTTTTGAGGGAGGTTTTTTTCCCATTGGGCTTTTCTCTCTTTCCCTACTTTGTGAGAGATTTCATTGCATTGGTTTTCATGCATTTGCATTTGTACATACCTAACATGGCCTCATAGCCCGGACCCATCTTGCATTTCTTAGTTACATTCTAGACTTTAGTGCATTCCCCTAAGTTGCACTTAAGGGGGGTTGTTGGTATAAATGATTATTCATCTTGAATATTATTACACTATACTTAAGTTTAATTAGGAAATATATTTCATAGTAGTTTGGGTATGAGACACTTGGGTGTTTGTGCCACATTGGGATAGTGTGTGTAGGAGAATTTTCACCTTTTGTGGACTTATCTTGTTGTTACATTCCACATTTAGTGGGTGATCCACCTCAGGTGGAATATTATATTATTTCTCCTACCTACCCACACCTATTAACTACTTACCCTTGTTTCTTATTGATCCAAATGTCATGTTTGTATGCTCACATATCCATATAGCCTTGCCTATATAAGCAAGCTCATATTCATTGTATGTAACGCTTGATGATCCAATTGATCAATATTTTCATCTTGATAGAATATAGTTTATTTCTATCATCTATTTTGTCTCTCTTATTTGTGCTTTCCATTGCCTCTTGATCATGGCAAAATCTCATAGAGAAGGCTATTTTTTTCACATTGCCACTTTTTGCCCCCCCATGATCCTGCACTAACCCCATACCAAATAACAATTTTGGTTAGGCACAAAGTGATCTGATGCACTATTATGATAAATTGCTCTATTCTACCCTGTTACTGATTACCAGATCAACAAAATTTAAGGTGTGTGTTAGTCTCAAATTTTAATTTCCCTTCTATCCTTCTTGTAAGAAATAAAATAACTTTGTCTGCATATGAAAAGATCAAGGAAATAGAACTCAAGAGTAACACATAATAAGGTTTTGAGACCTTCTACACTTTGAACTTATCCAAAGTTCAGGAGGGTATACCTTCTGTGAATATTTTCACACTTTAAAATTGAGATCCATAGTAAACCAGTGCTAAAAACCTATGGATTTCATCACCTCAATGAAACTGAAAAACTAAAAGAAAAACTTGTATTCATTTTTAGTATTGATCTTCAAGAAAAGATAGAAAGAAATCCTACAATCGGATACCAGTGCCTTATCCAAGCCACAGGGTCACCTAAATCAAGCAAGAGTTTTCAAAACTAAACATTCTCATACATTTCATCACTTCGGCTTTCATGAACCCCATACATGCCTAACATATACATAGGTCCTTTCCCACTTAACTAACGCAGTTCATCAAATTCAAAGCAGCAAACAATTGATCTACTGATAGAAATATTTCATGCACATTTAATCCCTCTCCTAAAGAGAAAAGCCAAAAATATATCTATAATATTGCCTTACAGTCCATGCTCATTTGAATAACCCTAGATTACTCAAATGAAACCAGAAAATTAACAAATGCACACCAGAAGACAACACAAATTTAGGCCTGAAAAAGTATTAATCTGTATTTTCGTATTCATTTTTGAAAATGTTACATAATTCAAAGTAATCTCTCTGAGAGAACCAAAAAAACCTAGATAATTTTACCAGAGCTTCTTTACAAAATTCTTGTGATCTCTTTTTCTATTAGTCCTGGTATCTATTTATAACATTATGGATGCATACAAGCTTTGGACAAACCTAAGAAAAGTTTGTTACAAACCACAATGTTCTCCAAGAAACAATTACAAGTCCTTTTCGGTATCAATGACCTCTTCAACTTGTTTTTCCACTGCAACATCTTCTAACTGTTTGGGAACTCCTTCTCTTTGTTCGAAATATTTGTCCTTCCATTCCTAGAACACGTCATCATTTGGCCAAGAAAAGCTAACAATCTTCTTCTTCATTCCTTCCAGCCTTTTCCAAGTGACTCTCAACTACCCAATCTTTGTTTCTATGAAACCATAATGTGATTTTACCTTTTCAATCTCCTCTATTGTCTTGAAAAATAAGGACGTGTCATCAGTATTAATGATTTCATTTACCCTTTTGGACAAGTTGTGGTCTAGCTCTTCCAGCCATGCTTTCTCCTCTTTTAACTGAACTGGACCAACAAAACCCCCTGGAAACATCTCATACTTGTGATCAGAATATTCTTTCCTATATAATTGGGCTTTTCTCTTCACACCCACCCTTTGTTCCGAGAGTATATTCATTTCTTTTATGAATTCACAAGTTGATCTAAGACTGTCATTTGCTTCTGCATCTACATGAACTGAACACATAAGCTCTAACTCATTTCCCCTAGGCATCCACTTACTCAGAATTGGTTCCAAAGTGGCCTCATCTTCTCTTAATTCAGTCAAAATATTCAGAACCCTCTTCATAGAAATATGCATGACAAAGGCCCTAACTAAATCACACAAATTTTAAAATTGTGGCCTTTACCTTCTCCTCATACTTACTTGCAAACAAGGCCTGAGCATGTTTCATTATTTCCAACTCATGTTGAATAGTTTCAGCTGGTTGAATTCAGAAGGCATAGGAGAAGGGGGAAATTCTATGATAGGAATTGTAGGTGGAGGTATTGCTAGAGAAGAAGCTATCATAAGAGTAGAGGATTCACCTTGATGGTGCTGACTTGCCAACTGACTCTGAAGCCTAGAAATAATGCTATCTCGGTTGGTTATTCCTTCTTTCGCTTCATTATAAGCCTTCAAGATTGTTTCCAATTTCAACTGGAGATTAGCCTTTTCTTTTGCTTCCTTTTCTCCCACTACTACACTAAACTTTGTAGTTTCTAAGACTGTGCTTGCACCTTCCACCACCCTTGTATCTTGGACTCTTTTTACAATCATACCTCCTAGGAAACTAGAATCTGAGGCATCTTTCCTTCTTTTTTCATCCTTTTTCAATGACCACATAACTAAAGCAACATTATCTTTGTTGAAGGTCACTCCTTCCATGGGTTTAGTTTCCTTCCTGACTGCTTCAAGTACCAGAGCATCAACTATATCCCACTCAGGGAGGATCAAAACACTAGCCTTTGATACCATCTCTCTTCCTTTTTCAGGAGTAATAGTCTTGAACTCTTCAATAATTTCTTGTTTAACCTCTTCCTCCACCAGAGTTACATCTTTGTGAGGTTGCTCACTCTTCCTTTGTTCACATTTGGCTTTAAATTATTCCATGTTTTGTTTTTGTACAAATTGCATGAAGGCCCCTATTGTAACAAAGTTACTATCAGCCAAGAACTCCTCACTGGATTGCTTGACAGTAGGGTCTAACTCTTTAACTTTGAGCTCACCTTCAGTCAAGTTCATCTCGACACTATGTGGCTCTTCTGGCATCCCCTCTTGTGTCTCCTCATATGTGTAGGCAATGTCCTTGAGACTCCCTAATTGTAACAACTGTTCAACCAACGCCTGCTCATCTCCTATGTGGATAGGGGACTCAGATGGAGAATACAAAGGCTCATTTGTCTGCACTTCCTTCCCCACTCTTTGCCTTTTAGGAGAGTCTTGGATGTCAATGACATCTTCAATTGCTCTTTTCCCTCTTGAAGTGGAAGGCTCACCTATTACTAGCATCATCACACTATATTTTGATTTCTTGTGCATTACATAATCACCAAGTGGGATAGCCTTAACAACGGCAGGCTTAGCTAGAACCAATTTAATCCTATCAGGATCATTTCTCATTATTGTTGGCATATGCAAGAAATAAGAGAAGAGAACTTTGTGAAAAGATGCAAAAGTGAGAATGATGAAAAGGAATCACTTAATGATCAAATAAGCAAGCTGAAACTGGAGAACATAACAATGAAGAATGAGATGTAAGATATGACTATGAGATTTTGTAAAGAAATTGAGGATAGGAAAAAGAATGAAGAAGAATTGACTAGAAGACTAAGTGATGCAGAAAATGAGAACACAAGACATAGCTATGAAAATAATTTAATGAAGACAGATCTGATGCACACTCAGAATGACTCCAATGAACTGATGAGGCAGAAAGAAGTCTTAGAAAGAGAACTAGAAACTACAAATCAACATAAAGAAAAAATCAAAAAAAGCTCAGAGGAAATTGGCACCTTGCTGAAGAATCAAAAACCTAAGGGTGACACTTCTGGAATTGGCTTTGAAGTTGGTGAAAGCTCTGGTACTACAAATACTTAGGATCATAGCAAACTGGTAAGGCAACCTAATACTTATAAATTTGTGGTTTTGGCTCCATTTCACTTCACCGATATTTGCAAAGCTAAGGGATTTCAAGAAAAGAGGCAAAGCACTTCAAGCAATCAATCGATCCAAAGGCAGATAAAGGTATTTATCATCATGGCATCCACCTTTGCACTTGAATATATAGAAAACCCTATTGTAGTCAAGGTTATAAAATGCCCTAGGCCTATATTTCAACTAGTTCCTGAGTTACTATACACAGTAGATGTTGATAAACAAAAGATCAACATTGTGGTAGATAAAGATACAACTGGTATGATAGACATGGCTAGTGAGCCACCGGTAACTGAGCAAACTGATCAAACACAAGAGAAATCGGCAGATGATAACACACAACAACAAACATGAAAAAAAGAAGAGAAAAAGGGTCCAGAATAGGAACAGGTATAGGAATAGTCATGGGGAAACAATACAACCGGCAACAGGAGAAGTACACAAACCATTGCTTAAGGAAATGCAAACACAGATTGACCTACCAAAGGTCACAACAAGCTTTGTTACTTCCTCCACCAGTGAAATTCAGAATGTTGGTTCCTCCTCAGCAGGCCACACATCAACAAATGTAACTGAAGTACTTTTGGATTCAATCAAAAGGATAACAGATTGTAGTTCACGGGCTTATAAAGCTATAGATGACACAATCCCAATTTTGAAGGTAATAGCTCCTAACTGTAACATAGACAATAAAGATTCTTTAGGACAACTTGATACTTTGTGTAAATACATCACTAAGAACATAGTGACTATTGAGAAAATAAAGGAAGAGACATTGAAGGACAAAGTAGAAATTGAAAAGCAAAAATTCCTTGAAGATCAAATAAAGAAGTGTACTAGAGATTTTGACACACTTCTACCGGAACTATGTAACTTATTGAAAGAGTACAAAACTCTGTACAATGATACTTGCAAAACAAACTTTTTGACAGTAGATATAGATAAGAAGATGAGCAAGGTACAAGATGAAATCAATAAACTTGTTGATAATTTTGTTAACTCACCTAATACATTATCAGTTTTTGAGCAAAGGATAACAAGTTTTGAGGAAGAGTTACTTAAGCTAGGAAGAGAAAAGGAGAGAATAGTAGATAAGGCAAAGAATTTGAGACTAAAACTAAGTCCAAGATTGGACTATCTAGCATCATTACGGAAGGAAATATCTGAGGCACTAGTACAGGGACAGAAAACACCGACAGAGCATATGCAGCACCTTGCCGGTATAGTTAAAAGAATAGAGACAACAATAAGAGACTGTAGTCACATAAATCTGTCCACTTAATTAAATGAATACTTAGTATTTATTTGATTATTTAACCATCAATTAATAATTAATTAAATTAATATTTAATTAATTCATCTTAACCCTATTCTCCTATTAATTAAATAAATTATTCAATTTATTTGATTTAATTCACTTAACCAAATTCAGACCATTAATTAAATAAATAAATCATATTTATTTAATTAAATCTTCTCTCACATTTAAATAAATTAATATTTATTTAAAACCCCCAAAATCCCACCTCTCACATTTAAATAAATAAATCATTTATTTAAATCACCTTTATCCTCCACCCACTTGCATTTTCCTACAAATGCAAGTTGCACAATTATTTTAAATAAATAATTTATTTAAATCACCTTTATCCTCCACCCACTTGTATTTTCCTACAAAAGCAAGTTGCACAACTATTTTAAATAAATTATTTATTTAAAATCCTATTTATCCTCACCCACTTGAAACCTTTAATGGTTTCCCTTAAAGTAGTCAAACTTGATGGCTTTAAAGTCTTCAAACTTGATGGCTTCCTTCTATAATCTTCTTAAGACTTTAATGGTTTTCCTTAAAGTCTTCAAGCCTTTAATGGTTTCCCTCAAAGTCTTCAAGCATTTAAATGCTTTATCTTCATTTTCTCATTTAAATAAATTAATATTTATTTGAATATTTATCCAAATGCAAATTACACCATTTAATTGAAATAAATGATTTTATTTTAATTGAAAATACCAAAATTTCTCCCACTTGCATTTTCCTACAAAATCCACTTGTATGCCTAAACCCCTTCTAGATTCTTCTAAACCCTTCCTAATTAGCCTAAATTCATCCCTTAAATATTGTCACATTCCTAAGCAAATTGGAGTCACTTCTCAAAGACTCCAAAGTCTTTGAAAAGCAATTAATGCTTTGTGTGTTCAACAAATTAACCCTCAAAGTCTTGGATAACCTTTGAAAGCTTCCAACCTTCAACCACTAAATGGCTCAAAGTCTTTGATAACCATTGAAGGCTTTCAACCTTCAACCACTTAATCCCCAAAGTCTCCAATAACCATTAATGGTTACCTCAAACCCTCCCACATGGTTAAAACATTTGTTTTGACTCAACCTCTACCCAACCCAAAGGTCTCATCAGGCCATTAATGCTTTGACCATGATTATCTCTTAAACATTTGCACAAAGGTTTATCCTTGGATTAACTCTTAATCCAGTGGGTAATCTTAATTTAGACTTGACCCTTGCCTTCTAGATAACCATGAGGTCTTCTCAGGCCTTTAATGCCTCCAACCTCTTCTCTCAACCCAATCCTATGTTGAAACTTGTCACCATTTTATTGGTGCCAATTGTGCACATGGATCCCCAACTTTCAATCCTAACCCTTGTTAAGATTGCTCAATCTTAACCCTTCATTTCCCTATTTCTTCTATAAATAGAACCCTTCTCCTCAAGCAAAAGGAGAAGCATTTTAGAGTATTGTTGTTATACTGGCATTAGCATAGAGCTTTTTCATAGCATCACTATCTACTCTTGCATAGTATTTTCTTATCATATTCAACCATCTTGAATCTCCATATGGCATCCATGGCTAGTGCTAAAAGCTGAGAGCTACACTCGTTTGGGACTTGGAGAGGAGAGGAACAAGGGAGGAGCAACTATGAGCATCTTGATTAGCTATTTCATTTTATGTTTATATGCTTTCTATTTCATGCTTAATATCTCTCTTGATATGCCTGTTTAGGATAATCTTTTGTTGCTAACACTAACGTTTGTTTCTTGTGCTCTTGTGTGTGTTGCCATCAAACAGATTTTCTAATCCTCTTTGCAGAGCATCATTTGGTGAACCTGACGTGAATCGAACACGCAAAAAAAAAGAACAACTTTTTTTTTAACCAATAACATGTTTGAATGTTGAAAATGTCACACAGGTTGCGCTTTTGACACTGTTTTGGTGCGTTTGACATTATTTTGGCGCTATTCACCCTGTTTCAGTGCTTTTCCCTTCTTTGTCTTTCCCTTTCTTTTAGTGCGTTTGTGTTAAATAGTGCCTCTGTTCAAACGCAGACTAGCGCTATTGTAACAAAACGTTGTAGAAATCACCTTGTAACCAAAAAAAAATAAAAAAATTAGGCTTGTAGAAGCCCACCAAATAGGCGGATTTTACTAACTATTTTTCTCTTTTGTGCAGATTTAAATTAGATTAAAAAGTAGATTTATATTTTTTACTAACTTGTTTCTTGAAGTTGGTTTTAAAAATGAATTCACTTTTTATTTTGGTTTAAAATTAACTTCACATTTCAAATTTGGGCTTTTAAAAAAGAATCACACATTTGTTTGGGGCTCTTAAAAAGAATTTCATTGTTCAAAGGTAAAAAGAACCACAAACTTATACAAAAACAACTTTATTTTTTTTTGCAAGTTAGGAAACAAACTTCGTTTTGGTGCTTAAAATCAACAAGGCAAATTTTATTTCTTGCATCAAGATAAAACTCACAATCCACACTTCCATTTTTGGTGCAAATAAAATTCACAATCAACTTGTCTCATTTTCAAAGCAATTTTACTTCATGCAAACGTGTTTTTCATTAAGTTGACCAGGATTTTCAAATTCTAGTTTACTCAAACAATTGCCTTTGAAAATTAAAAAGAACACCATGATTGTTGGAGCAACATCTCCAAATAGTTAGATCACATTGCAATGACAGATTAAAAAGAACAAGTGTTTTTCGTGCTTGGCACACTTGTGCAAAGAGTTGGTCGAGTGGTCCTACTTCTAACACACACTATCCTCTCCCTTGGCTTTCGTGGTCCTAGGTGCAAGAGAAAAGTGTTAGTAACACTCACATTTTATCTTTTTAAGAGAGGCCTGCCAAGGGATCGATACTCTTGGGAACGACCTCGAGCGGTAAATCCTTCGAGCCGCTATAGAAATCAGGTGAGAGCGAAAGCTGTAGCCTTGGGTATAGCTGTTCCTACAGTGTAACTGGCCGAAAGGACAAATGGGCCCCACCACCAGTTACAAGGCTCTTAAGTGAGTCACTGCAGAATGAACTTATGTCCAAAAACATCGAACATGACTAAACACCTTTAAGTAGTAGCCCACCTGTTCTATTGATTGAGGATATTTGAGATATAATTTAGTGCAAGAGCATAGATGGTTTTGCTCCCAAGATACTCACCATACATATTTCCTTGAGTAGAAACATAGCTTTTTGAAAAGTCACTTGTGACTTGATAAAAGTGGTGACTCCCCCATCATAGGGATCATCTATTTGTTATGCTCGTGCAAGACTTAGTATATCACATCCTTACCTGCCATGGCGGGATTCATAAGGTATGTAGTACCAAAGTCGAAGAAATATCAAGATGTGGGCTAAATTTATCACAACTGGCCATTTGACCTTAGGGATAAAAAGTGTTTGAAGTGTGTTCGTTTTACAGACCTAGTGCGAATTGAGCCGACTTCAGGCTTTGGAAATACACCTTAAAATAAATCTAAAGGAAGGGTCAAAAACAAGTCCAAGGATTGGGTTGATCTAGACCCATACTCATTTGTGCCTTTTGAGGCAACATTATTGTGTTTGTGTGCTTGCTTTGTTTTCTTGTCAAAGAAAAATCAGAAAATCAATCCCAAAAACAAAGTATTCATCCAACATCTGTCAACACAACCAAAAACATCAAAAACAAGGTACAAACAAACAAAGAATCAAAAATTTATGACCATTCTTCACATCTTGCGAAAGAAGAAGTGTCATCAGAATATCACCTTGAAAAGGAGACCACTAAGCTCAAAGGCTTTGATCAAAAGGAGGAAATTCTTCTATATCAATCGACAAATCTTTGTCTCCCATAGAGTCTTTCTACATCGCATGCATCTCTATCTTCAAGGTAAAACAAACGAGTTTGATTCCAAATCATTGAACTGCAGAGCTTTTATGCAATATAGAGCTCTGAGTTATCACAAAAATCAAGGAGGAAAGATTAATCCCAACTTCTTCCCAAACATCTGTATCACCTACAACACAGCTCGAGAAGTGCCACCAACGCCTGAAAGGGAAGAAGTAGAGTTTGTTCCATTTGTAACACAAAGTTTTTATTAAAGTTGAAAACAAAACATCCATCATCTCATTCATACATCATTTTTCCATCATCAATTCATCCCAAAACTCTCAAAACATTAAGAGGTTCTTGTCCCAAGATTCCTTTTTTAGATATTGCTTGAAATCAAACACATCACATCACTTTTAGATTGTTTCTACATCTAGGATAAGCTCATCCTAAGAGACACATCTATGCAGGTTAAAACTAGTTCATGAGTGAATCCTCTCATTGCTAGGTAGTCAAAATCTGTAACACATCTCAGATTTCTCTACACCTTATCACATCCAAACTCATCAAAACAAACAAGCAATTCAAAGAAAGAATTCTGGTTACATTTACCTTTAGAGTGCTAGAGATCTACAATCCACTAATCATCCATCTTTCATCGAACAACTCATCATCATCTTCAATCAACTTCAACACAAACTTGCAAACAAAATGGCTCAAACCCGATCGCGATCAAGGCAACGAGAAATAGAAATTGAGGAAGAAGAGGACAACCTCAATGAATTTCAAGAAGCACTTGGAGGAAATGTAAATGATGAAAACCCAAGTAGTCCCACTCCTTCAACAATCGGAAGGGTTCAGCATAACCCTCACTTTAACAGATTATTTGATGAAATTCTCAGGAGCAATGCGGATGCTCACTTCTTAAGACTTGCTCAAGAAGGAGCCAAACTCCCCTCAGACTTTGATCTTGCCCAATTAAGACAAGCATCAGAAAGACAAAGTTGCCATGAGGAGGAAAGACGTAGAGATCCCATCAGATATAACATCCCTCGAGGTAACCCACCACCTCCTCCTCCAAATGAAATGGAGATGTTGCGGCAACAAGTCGCGAATCTCGCCCAACAACTTCATAGTGGTGTTAAGACCAATCAATTTTCACTTAACGACATCTGTCCCTATCCGTTTGATAGGAATCTTTATATGCCACCCTTTCCACGCGGGTTTGAAACACCCAAATTTGAAAAATATAGAGGAAAGGGGGATCCCCGTGATCATGTCCGAGAATTTCATTCTGCTTGTCTTGAAGTAGCTTATGAGGACACATACCTAATGCGCCTTTTTCCCCAAAGCTTGGGAGGAACAACCACATCATGGTTTTCCCGACTTCCAGGTGGCATTAGAACATTTGAGGAACTCATCCAGAAGTTCCTATCTCATTACTCTTATAATATTGAACGCGACATCACCATGGCTGATCTATGCAACACCAAACAAAAACCAGGTGAATTATTCGCAGTATTCCTGCAACGATGGCGCCAAATGTCTAGCAGACGTTCTCTTCAGTTACCTGAACGAGAACTAGTGGAAATTTTCATTTCCAACTTAAACGAAGAAATGGAATTTCACCTGGATGTCAAAGACACAGACTCTTTTAACGATATGATCACCAAGGGTATAAAATGTGAAAGGGCACTCATCAAAAAAGGACTCATCAAAATCTTTAATGAACCAAAAGATACTCCTCGCCCGCG
The DNA here is from genome assembly GCF_030272615.1 of Cryptomeria japonica. Taxonomy (NCBI): domain Eukaryota; kingdom Viridiplantae; phylum Streptophyta; class Pinopsida; order Cupressales; family Cupressaceae; genus Cryptomeria; species Cryptomeria japonica. The sequence goes on from NC_081413.1 coordinate 688,426,701, forward strand.
CTTCAATAGCGATAAACCGAACTTCTGGAACAAGAATAAGAACATCGTCAATGATGGAGTTGTGGATGCTCGGACTGTCCAAAATGCACAACCTGTGGTTCGGTTTGCAGGACAAAATCCTCCACCTCAAAATAACACAAATGTTCCTCTTAATCAAGGTCGCATCACATCTCATGATGAACCAAGACCTTGTCCACAAAAACAAAAACGCACATACACTCCCTTAGGGGAACCCATTGAAACAGTGTTGCGACAACTCCTCTCTCAAAATTTGGTCACTCTACCTAAGCTATCAAACTATGAGCCTCAAGTCAAACCAGCATGGTGGAAAGATACTGAACACTGTGAGTTCCATCAAGGAAGAGGACACAAGACAAGTAATTGTCACCGATTGAAAGATCTCATTCAGGATCTTATTGACCGAGGAGAAATTGAAATTGAAGGGCATGACCCAAAAACAACCAATAATGATCATCAGATGTTCAAGAATCCACTTCCATCGCAAGATCAAAGGGGTCCTTCGACGTCCAGTCGAGGTCCTGATACCACTGATTATACGCAAGCTGCGTATAATTACACTGTAAATCACCTGTATGATGCCAGTGAACAAATTGCAACCATAACCTTCAAAAATCCCACCTCAAATTGCAATGTTGTTACACGTCGTGGCAAGGTCACCATCAAGGCAGCTCCACAAGGCACCACCTCCATCCCAAAGCAGTACAATCTTGTGGAACAATTAGACAAAACCCCTGCACTTATATCCATTTTGGAGCTTTTGCGTCTGTCACCCTCTCATAAAACAATCTTGGATCAAGCACTCCAAGAGGCGTCAGTCCCTGCAAATCTAAATACGGACCAATTTCAAGCCATGGTTGGAAGTCTAAAGTCATCACCTTGTCTCACTTTTTCTGAAAGTGACAACTCTTCCTTCCAGCAACCTCATAACGCCTCACTCCACATTGAAGGCTTCGTCAACCAACACAGGATCAAGCGAGTCTTGATCGATAATGGAGCAGGCCTAAACATTTGCACACTACAGTTGGTCACAGCATTGGGATATGCAATAGAATCAGTGGATCCTCGTAAGAAGATCACCATCAAAGCCTATGATGATGCAGAGCGTTCATCCAAAGGAGCTGTGGTACTACCAATCCGAGTGGGCCCTGTGGTAAAGCATATCATTTGTCAGGTTCTGGACCTTCCTCTGCCATATAATCTATTATTAGGGAGACCTTGGATACATGCCATGCAAGCTGTTCCATCTACCTACCATCAATGTATCAAGTTCCCACATAATGGTGCAGAGATCACAATCCTGGGCGATGCAAATCCCTTTGCATTTTGCCATAATATCAGCCATCAACCAGAAATTACTGTTCCTAATAATAGGGAAGCCATTTCCTCCACATCATATGTAAATCCCGCCTCTCTTGCTAGTTCAAACACCCCTATACCCAAGCAAGAAAAGCTTAAGATGAAAATCGCAGAGGAAGGTCCTGGAGAATACAACTTGAGTCAGCTCTTTTGTGTGGGACAAATGCCCACTTCTCCTAGAACACATGGTAAACCACAGCAGTTGCTCCAGCAACCACTAATCACGCCTCCATGTGCCTTAACGCCTTTCATTCTTGGAAAGAGTCAAGAGGAAGAGACACAAGATGAGGACCTGGCGGACTGGATCTATAAAGATCCCATCACCACTGACAAACCGCAAGTTACACTTTCTACGGAACAATATGGCAAAGGCCTCCTCATTATGCAAAGAATGGGATATGATGGTCAGAGTGCTTTGGGATACTGCAAACAAGGACGACACGAACCTCTACTACCAGAATTCAAGCCCAAAGGTAATACAGGCCTTGGCTTTGAAAAAGAGATCCTTCCTAAACTCAGATTCAAAGGAAAACCCAGCAAACCATTTTGCCCACCTACTGCAAAGAGGATACCTTTCATAATCAAAGCACCATCAAGCACTATCCCCACTGCCCCCTCAAGGCTCACAACTCCACCATCACCAATGTCACTCATCCCATCAAACGAACCAGTAATCCTATCAGCAACACCATTTGTAGCAGCAACTATATTGGAACCCGCAGCAGCATCTATGGCACCAGTAGTTCCAGCAGAAGCCACTGAGTCACCATTACCGATACTTCCAGTGACAAATCCATTAAACCCCATCACAATTCCTGCAGCACCGATCACTACAAGGATACATAAACCAATCACACCTGCCGTGTTTAACTCCAAAGACATCCCAGTATGGTATAGCAATCGGATGCTGGAGAGTGATTCAGAGACCGACTCACATGAGTGGGAATTCGATTCAGTGCAACTTAACACTTCAGATGAGGAAGACACATCACCACCTCCACCCCGCAAAGACATCCCTGTTTACGGAGAAGCACAGATAAAGACCACTTGGGTACCTGAGCTGGAAACATCTTCCACAGACCCTACGTCTCATCCTACGCCTGATTCTGACAGGGAGAGTACCATCAACGACCTTCACCACACTGTCTTAACCCTCACTGATACATCTCCCGCACTTAACTTAATTGATGAAGTAATGCCCATTATCCACCCTGAACTCATCGAATGGAACCAACCAAATCCCCCATGTCTTGACCTCTTCCAAAATGATGAGGCTATCATTGACTTTTTGGAATTAAGGGATAATCTACCAAGCGGGGATCACAAAGCTGGATTCGCCATTGAACTTAATAGCGCAGCATACTTCGGGGCGGATGCCAAACCCTTCAGCTGCAAAAATATAACAATAAAACATGGATCTTCCAGTGAAAACCACACTGTGGCACTGTTTGATCCCACAAAAGTAAAAAGAAAGAGTGTATCCAACGGTGAAAACCTCTCTGAGGCGCCTGAGGATGAAGGGTTTGACATTCTCCCTGCTAGTACACAACAGGAACGATCAACTATTCTTATCGAGGAAACCAAAGAATACAATGTGGGGACTCCTGAAAACCCTCATATCATACATCTGGCATCTCTTCTCACTCCAGAGGAACAACCTCAATTCATAGAGTTCTTCCAGCAGCGTCAGATCAACTTTGCATGGTCATATGTAGACATGCCTGGGCTTGATCCGGATTTAGTTATGCATCATCTCACAGTAGCAAAAGGAGCCAAACCTGTCAAGCAGAAGCTTCGTAAGATGCATCCCCAGATTGCAGTGCTAGTCAAAACAGAGCTCAAGAAACTCCTAGATGTTGGTTTCATTAGGCCAATTGATTATGCAAAATGGATCTCCAACATCGTGCCAATTGGCAAACCAAAAGGGGGCATCCGCATTTGTACCGACTTCTGAGATCTAAATAAAGCTTGTCCTAAGGATGACTTCCCCCTACCAAATATCGACATCATAGTGGATTTGACAGCAGGACATGCCATGCTTTCACTCATGGATGGCTTTTCAGGATACAATCAAATAAAGATCGCACCAGAGGACCAACATAAGACAGCCTTCACATGTCCATGGGGCACATACTGCTGGAATGTAATGCCTTTTGGTCTAAAGAATGCAGGAGCGACCTATCAAAGAGCAATGACCACCATCTTCCATGACATGATGCATACTATACTGGAAGATTATGTGGATGATTTACTAGCAAAATCACTTACTAGAGAAGGACATCTTCACATCTTAGATAAAATCTTTGATAGACTGGAACAATACCATGTTCGACTCAACCCAAAGAAATGTGTCTTCGGAGTGACCTCCGGGAAGCTTCTAGGATACATTGTCTCAAGCAAAGGTATTGAGGTCGATCCAGCAAAGGTTAAGGCAATAATGGACATGCCACCTCCAAAGAATATCAGTCAGCTAAGAACACTACAAGGACGGCTTCAATCTATCCGCAGATTCATTGCACAATTGGCTGATAAGTGTCACCCATTCACACACCTGCTACACAAGAACATCCGCTTTCAGTGGGATGACAGATGCCAGCAAGCATTTCAGGCGCTTAAAGACTATCTCATGAATCCACCATTGCTGATGCCACCAAATCCAAGTAGACCGTTGTTACTTTATATTTCAGCAACAAGTACAGCATTAGGTGTATTATTGGCACAACATAATGCAGAAGGCAAAGAGTGTGCTATATACTACATCTCTCGTACACTGGTTGGCTATGAACTCAATTACACACCTATTGAGCGAGCTTGCCTAGCAGTAATCTTGGCAGCCACTAAACTGAGGCACTATCTGTTAACACACAAGGTGCAACTCATTGCAAAGATTGATCCACTCAAGTATTTACTTAGCAAAGCAGCATTGACAGGTCGCTTAGCCAAATGGGTGATGATTCTAAGTGAATTTGATATTGAGTATGTGGACCGTAAGGCTATCAAAGGTCAGGTTATTGCAGATCAGTTGGCCGATGCACCTCTCATAGGCGATCATCCTCTCATTTCCAATTTTCCAGATGAAGAGATATTCATGATCACAGAAGTACAACCATGGAAACTATATTTTGATGGTTCATACACTAGGCACGGCTCGGGGGCAGGCATTTTGTTTATCACACCTCAGGGTGATAGCATCCCGAAGTCTTACAGGCTCACATTTCCATGCACCAACAACATAGCAGAGTATGAGGCCTTGATCACAGGACTCAGATTAGCCATACAATGGAAATTAAAAGAATTGCAAGTATATGGCGATTCCCAACTAGTCATTCGACAAGCAACCGATGAATATCAGACCAAGGATGATAAACTCATGCCATACAAGCAAATGGTGGACAATCTAAAGACATCATTTACTACTATCACTTTTGAGCAGATACCAAGAGATCAGAATCGAGCTGCTGACGCTATGGCTACCATCGCATCTCTACTAGATCTTCCACAGAATTCAACACGCTACGAGTTCTTGGTAGAACAGCTTTGGATTCCCGCTTATGATATCCCCGAATCCGAAATGATATGTCGCCTTGTCGGTTCTGAATCCCCATGGTATGGTGAGTTCTACACTTATCTTCGTGATCACACCCTTCCTCCCAACCAATCAAATAATCAACGTAAAACCTTCATTCGCCAAACTGCTCGATATACCATTATTGCTGAAACCCTATACCGACGTAGTCTTGATGGTACTCTCCTTCGATGTCTGGAACAAGATGAGATAACAAAGGCTTTGGAAGAGGTACATGAAGGAATTTGCGGGACTCACTCAAGTGGTCCGTCACTAGCCAAGAAACTCATGCGAGCTGGATACTATTGGCCATCTATGGAAAAGGATTCCTACTACTTTGTCAGGAAATGCAAGAAATGTCAAGTTCATGGCGACCTGATACATGCACCAGCACAGGAACTACAACCAATCACAACACCATGGCCTTTTTGTCAATGGGGCCTTGACCTTGTGGGTAAGATTCATCCATCTTCATCCAATGGCCATAAATTCATTATTACCGCCACTGAATATTTCACCAAGTGGATCGAAGCTGTTCCACTTACCCAAGTCACCGGCAAGCAGATCGCCTCATTCATCCTCAATTACATCATCTGCCGGTATGGTGTGCCCATGTCCATTGTCACAGATAACGGTCTTCCTTTCAAAAATCAGGATGTTCGTGAGCTTTGTGAGAAATTTCATATCCAACACCGCTTTTCCACTCCCTATTACCCACAAGGCAATGGTCAGGCCGAAGCATCCAATAAAAACATATTGAGAATCCTAAAGAAGACAGTCAATGATGCCGGTCGTGATTGGCATGTTCAATTGAATCCAGCATTATGGGCATATCGAACTAGCATTCGAACCCCTACAGGTGCAACTCCTTATTCATTGGTCTATGGTGCTGAAGCTATCTTACCTATTGAGGTCGAGATACCATCCTTACGAGTTTCCTTGCATAATCTCATCGATGATGAAGCCTACAGAGTATCCCGTCTTCAGGACTTAGAGTTACTTGATGAGAAGCGACAAGCTGCATACAATCACCTCAAAGCCTATCAGCAGCGCATGAGTAGAAGTTACAATCACCGAGTTAGATCTCGTACATTTGAGGTAGGTGATCTTGTTCTTCGAGAAAATCCTCGCAACCAACCAAATAGAGAACATCAAGGCAAGTTTGAATCAAACTGGCTGGGCCCATATGTTGTCACTGCTGTATTCGGGTCCGGGGCATATCAGTTGGCTACTTCAGAAGGAGAACCGCTTGCAGATCCAATCAATAGCATGCACCTCAAAAGGTTTTATACCTAAGGTGTACAGAGCATCAGGCTCCACTGCACATCAGAAAATACCAAAAACATTCAGAAAATGTCCTGAAGAAAATACAAAAACATTCACAAAAGTAAAGAAAAAAATCATGCATCCAAACGGTGAACAACCACTCCGGTGGCACCTTGGGTAAGTGCGATGGTGAAAACCTGGTAAACAGGCGCCACTCGTAAAGGCAATGGCTCCAGTATCTTTCAGGCTCATTGCGATCACATTCATGCACACATACATCCATCCATCCAAACCATGGCTTGTTATTTGATCTGCAATTAAGAAAATACTCCATGCGTCTAGCATCCCACCTTTTCATAGTCAGGTCTACAAACTGGGGGCAGTACCCTTACCCTAGTGATGGAAGTGGATTCTACATTGTCTTATATATCATTACGTTCTTCATTCAGGCAATCATCAGAAAATATCAAAAACATTCAAAAATGACTCTCAAAATACCAAAAACATTCAAAATTGTTTCACAAAATCCAAAAAACATCGGAAAACCAATCAAAAATCACACAAAAACATGGCAACACCTTGTACATACCCATCTATGCAGATGCAACATAAACATTGACAAACTACTCACACAATGACCATTTACCAATCAACCACACACTCAACATCAACAATCAAACTGTCTTCAACAAGGATGCATCATTCCTTACCAAAACAAAGACAAAAGTGACGTTTTCTTTGACAAGAAAATTATGTTAAGCTATCAAATACTTGGTTGATTTGTGAGTACAATCGTTCGTTTATCTGTATCGGGATCTTTCAGCATTGTTTTGTATCATTTGCGCATTATTTCCGATGAAGTTCTGGGGCATGTACTAATGGTGTCTACGTGGGAAGTTCACCAAGCTACGTGATCTTATGCCAAATGCAGTCATAGATCACTACGGCTTGCTGACTACAGCGTATATCTCGACCATATGAGCATGAACCATTACCAAGGATCCATATTCTTTATTCTTTATGTATATATTGTTTGTTTACAGGTACAATGCTCATTCTTTGGTTCCTCCTCACCCAATTTGGATAAAGGTTTTTATTTCTTAGTACGGTATGCACTTGTCTCAGGATATGATCAGCCTAAGATCAAGGAGGACGATCCAAGTCATGCATGAACGGAGATAATCCTTGTCTGTTCCGCAAGCAATACTCAGGTCAACTTGATCCATTATATCAAGTTGCTTGTATTAACTTGCTATATCAAAACCATGTAAGAAATACTCTGGTCATCTTGAATCTTTATGTCAAGTTGCTTGTATTTTCTTACAACATTTTAAAGCTCAATGATGAAAAATAAAGCACTATGGATCGTCATTTCATCTCATCTGTATATATTGCATTTCGTTGCATTCCACCCATCCATACATTCATAATAGCTGCATATCATGCATACGTAGTCATAATAATGCATACTCTATTTTACTCATCTTCTTCCATAGGACTCGATCCTAGTCCTCCATATCTTCTATCTAACATCAAATCCCCCCTCACCCTCCCTATCTTGATCATCAACATCATCCTAATCCCTTCATCGCTTCCCATCCTCACTCATCCACAAAATTAAGCCAGTTACTCTGTCTACACAGATACATCGACTCCCACACACCTAGACTATCAACAGATACTCTGATCAAGTATCTTCGGGTCTCAACAGGTAATCGATCATGGTAATCCTAGACTACATCAGGCATTTATCATAATGACCTAGTCTCAACGGGGCTGCCATGATTCCCCACAACCATCCATCACACGCACATACTATCAATTGATCAACCAATCAAACACAATCCAACGGACAATTACATCAATTGTCTACGTCTCAACGAGTATTTTGCTTCATATACCTTGACTTCATCGGACAATTACATCAATTGTCTAAGTCACCATCAGGTCACTTTGATTCACTTACTCAGACTTTATCATGTCCAAGCGACCAACTGACATCAACTGTCACGCTTTGACTTGACCGGGGCAATTAAACCGATTGCACCAGATTGTCCAAACAATTTTGATCAATTGTATAGCATCAATCCAAAACCCCACACTACATCTGCTATGTATCTCTTGCATGACCTCAGGGTACTCGCTGGCTTGTTGTTTCTTCATATTCACTCCATTTTCTCCCATTCTTTCATCATTAGTTCTAATTTCTTCTATTCTACCTCCCCTCCACTTTGCATTCTTTTTCGAGAGATCGCCCGATTTTTCAAAACAAAATTCGGCCCATCTCTCGAGGGGGCATACCACCCATTAAATTTACATTTTATGGGGCATTTCTTCACACCTATTTTTCTTTCTTTGAAACGACGCGATAAACCACACCGTCTCAAAGAGGGGCAAATGTAGTCACATAAATTTGTCCACTTAATTAAATGAATACTTAGTATTTATTTGATTATTTAACCATCAATTAATAATTAATTAAATTAATATTTAATTAATTCATCTTAACCCTATTCTCCTATTAATTAAATAAATTATTCAATTTATTTGATTTAATTCACTTAACCAAATTCAGACCATTAATTAAATAAATAAATCATATTTATTTAATTAAATCTTCTCTCACATTTAAATAAATTAATATTTATTTAAAACCCCCAAAATCCCACCTCTCACATTTAAATAAATAAATCATTTATTTAAATCACCTTTATCCTCCACCCACTTGCATTTTCCTACAAATGCAAGTTGCACAATTATTTTAAATAAATAATTTATTTAAATCACCTTTATCCTCCACCCACTTGTATTTTCCTACAAAAGCAAGTTGCACAACTATTTTAAATAAATTATTTATTTAAAATCCTATTTATCCTCACCCACTTGAAACCTTTAATGGTTTCCCTTAAAGTAGTCAAACTTGATGGCTTTAAAGTCTTCAAACTTGATGGCTTCCTTCTATAATCTTCTTAAGACTTTAATGGTTTTCCTTAAAGTCTTCAAGCCTTTAATGGTTTCCCTCAAAGTCTTCAAGCATTTAAATGCTTTATCTTCATTTTCTCATTTAAATAAATTAATATTTATTTGAATATTTATCCAAATGCAAATTACACCATTTAATTGAAATAAATGATTTTATTTTAATTGAAAATACCAAAATTTCTCCCACTTGCATTTTCCTACAAAATCCACTTGTATGCCTAAACCCCTTCTAGATTCTTCTAAACCCTTCCTAATTAGCCTAAATTCATCCCTTAAATATTGTCACATTCCTAAGCAAATTGGAGTCACTTCTCAAAGACTCCAAAGTCTTTGAAAAGCAATTAATGCTTTGTGTGTTCAACAAATTAACCCTCAAAGTCTTGGATAACCTTTGAAAGCTTCCAACCTTCAACCACTAAATGGCTCAAAGTCTTTGATAACCATTGAAGGCTTTCAACCTTCAACCACTTAATCCCCAAAGTCTCCAATAACCATTAATGGTTACCTCAAACCCTCCCACATGGTTAAAACATTTGTTTTGACTCAACCTCTACCCAACCCAAAGGTCTCATCAGGCCATTAATGCTTTGACCATGATTATCTCTTAAACATTTGCACAAAGGTTTATCCTTGGATTAACTCTTAATCCAGTGGGTAATCTTAATTTAGACTTGACCCTTGCCTTCTAGATAACCATGAGGTCTTCTCAGGCCTTTAATGCCTCCAACCTCTTCTCTCAACCCAATCCTATGTTGAAACTTGTCACCATTTTATTGGTGCCAATTGTGCACATGGATCCCCAACTTTCAATCCTAACCCTTGTTAAGATTGCTCAATCTTAACCCTTCATTTCCCTATTTCTTCTATAAATAGAACCCTTCTCCTCAAGCAAAAGGAGAAGCATTTTAGAGTATTGTTGTTATACTGGCATTAGCATAGAGCTTTTTCATAGCATCACTATCTACTCTTGCATAGTATTTTCTTATCATATTCAACCATCTTGAATCTCCATATGGCATCCATGGCTAGTGCTAAAAGCTGAGAGCTACACTCGTTTGGGACTTGGAGAGGAGAGGAACAAGGGAGGAGCAACTATGAGCATCTTGATTAGCTATTTCATTTTATGTTTATATGCTTTCTATTTCATGCTTAATATCTCTCTTGATATGCCTGTTTAGGATAATCTTTTGTTGCTAACACTAACGTTTGTTTCTTGTGCTCTTGTGTGTGTTGCCATCAAACAGATTTTCTAATCCTTTTTGCAGAGCATCAGAGACAACAAGAAGTTTATGGAGAGTATAAACTTGATTTTGGCAGAGCTTTTTCAAATTGTAACCACCTAGTTACAAGGTTGAGACTACAACTCTATTGACACCATGACAACCTTTGTCATTAATGCCAAAGGGGGAGTAGTAGTATGAGAAAATAACTAGCAAAAGACTTATCTACTCAGGGGGAGTTCTTATATTTTTGGTAACATATTTTTTGAAACATTTTTGGATTACAGTTTTGGATACACTTTTGAATTTTCTCATGAGTGTTGCCATCAATGCCAAAGGGGGAGATTGTTGGCATATGCACACTCCAATGAGACATTGTAGGCGATTGAAGGTTTTGTCATTGATGGTAACCTTACAATCCTATGGCACCAGCAAGGCATTACACCGGCAAGGCATTACATTACACCAGGTTTCCTTGTTAAATCATTGTGTTATAGTGTGCTTTTCATGTGGATGCTTTTAATTCTATTTATTGCTTTATTTCTTCAATACCGGTACACTGTTATAATATGTTCTACATGTTTTAAGTTAAGAAATTCTATTCACCTGTTAGATATTGATTCACCCCCCCCCCCCTCTCAATATCTATGGGAATCCTAACAATTATAGTCTCCCTCTTTTCTTTCAAATTTTGCATGAGGTCTTCAAAATAAAGAATCAAGAATTCGATTTTCTCCTCAAAGGGATTGAAACTAGAAAGAGCATCATAACTACTATCAAATTGATGAATGAAGTCAAGAGCCCTTTTATATGCAACCCACTTCTCTTTCCTTAGTTCTTTCTCATCCAAATTGAATTCATTGCTAATTAGATCTTCAGGGAACTAAAATTGGTGAGGCCTACCTTTACAAACTGCTCTCTTCTTAAACATGCCATTGAAAAAATCTTTTGGGTCTGCAAATCTTGAAACTGTAGTTGACAACTTATATGGTTTAAAGAATTCTTCAAAATACTTCTAGCCACCTTTAGTGATCACAAAATGATGTGCCATGGTAATAGTTGGGAAAATGTTCCCCTTACACCTATTTGTCAGCTCTGCCTCTTGTACACCTCCAATTTGCCTTAAGACTTCAGTACTTCCTATCTTTAGTGGAACTTGATAAGGCAATAAATATGGAGTGCCTCTGAAACCATATACTCTAAAAAACTGTAGAAACAGGGTACAAATACATATCTCCCCAATTATGAACAATCTTAATACCTTCTACAAACTACTTGGGCTTGAGGAATTCCAAGAGAGCCTTAGGAATCCTAGGGTTTTCTATGCACAAAATAATCCTAATCTTAGATGCAAAGCATCTATCAAACTTTAAATAGCTAGCATCCTCTCTGTCCCAAGATAAAACCGTACTCCAAAGTTGAATGTGAATCTCTTCCTTATCTTTCACCTTGACCAAATCCATTTCTTTTGCAAAATAATCAGCACCCTTGAACAAAAACATGTGCATTAGAAGAGAATACCATCCAAACGGTCTGTCCACCTTACCATTTTTTATCCCTACCAGCCCTACATGAATTGCATCTGTGTGGTAAGGCACATAGTCAAATGTTATTGCCAGAGAGAGGTTTAGAATCTGTGCAATCATCAGCATATAATGGGTTGGCATGTTTTTCTTAGCATCTTCTCCAAGAATTTGATAAAGTGCCCAATATATGCCCTTATCTCTTAGAGTAAACAAATTCAAGGAGAAGGGTTCCATTTTATAGGGGCCTACAATAGTTAACCCTCCTATTTTAACAAAGAACTCTTCCAATGGGCCACTCCTAAAGCGATCCCTTTGTGCATTATAAACCTGGGCTAGTGATTCAAAATCAATAGGCTCTAACAAATTCAAAGCTTCAGTGAGCTTAAACACACTTCTAAATTCATCATCATTAATTTCAATCAGGGCTGATCCCTTCACATTTCTGATACATCTAGCTACAGGGTCATAATTTTGTGCAATCAGAGTTAACAAATCTACATCCATGAATACACCAGGGACTATAAGCTTCCCCACATCCAATTCCCATATACTATTTAAAGGGGCAAGGGAATGTCTCTAACCAAAACTAACCTTGAACAATCCTAAAGCTGACATCCCTATTTGTGGATCCTTTAACCAATTACCTTTGTCATATAGGCCATCTCCAATTCTTAAACGAGTGTTCTTTGGTACCAATTATTTAGCCTTGGCCCCGACATTGGTAGACATAGTTAGCTGTTCCAGAAAGTCATCACATATATTCCTATCTTGGTAATTTACTTTTCCTATTAACTCCCTTCTTGGCGCCATCCTATTAATACAACAATATCAATTGAAATTTGCAAAAAACTCTAATGAAACAATTCACATAGCAATCACCGATTTTCAAATTGCAATTAGCAAGAAAAAACACAAAAAACCTATTGATCGCTTGAAGAAAACCACTCTGCACCAGTTCCTCTACTATAGACTCATTGAAATGATGCCAACATTTGAGTTTGATGCAGACCCTAATATGGAAACCCAGCATTGAATTGAGAAATTAATTCCGCATGCTTCGACCATCACCTCAAAATTGAATTCGCAAATTGAATTCAAAAAATGGGCTCCAACAGATCACAAAACTTCTGAGTACTTCTTTGTTTCATCGTTTCGCCATTTCATAGATTTTAAAACCCCCTCACTTTTCTTTTGTGAAGCAATGATGATCGTTGGATCTCAGAAACTTGCACTGCTTTTATTCCTTCCGGTCTTTCTGTGTTAGTGACGGGCCCTACCTTCTTTTCGCCATTTTGCAAACACTAAACCATGTGCACTTTGACCTCACAAAACAATTCCAACCATTAGATCATCATATACTTGCTCGGTCTTTACTTCCTAAAGTGACCGCATGTCTTCCTGACTAACCATGCTAAATAATGATGGCTAATAGTTTTCGCCACTTTGCGAAGACTAAACTGTAGGCATCATCAGCCTGGGAAACAATGATAACCATTGGATCCACCACGAGATGAACACCATTTAACATGCTTCATACCTTCCAAGTGGGCACTCATCTTGGAGACCACTTGCTCTATCTCATTACTGGATAACAAATGCCATGTCGCAATCGGCTATTTCCTTAGGAAATTCCATCGAGTTCCATTCTGAGCCTGCCACATGTTGTACTTTTCTATTCTCAACATAACCGCTAGTTGAAACAAGGCGGGCCCTCAACTATCCTTTAGAGCCATGTGCACTTGACAAGTCATCACTACATTCCACGGAATAACCCATCTGTCCACCATGTCATCCATCGTGTGATTACCACATCACATCGCTATTTCACGAACATTAATCTCCACTTGACTTGAGGCTGTGAATCCACGACAACTGTTTGATTAATTCCTACTTAATCGGTCTTTAAAACATACAACCTGCCTGTCCTTTGGGCCCACCGACCCTTTCTCTATTTAAAAGAGCTTAAATCTCAGGCCACTTATCTTCATGAAGTAATGACAACCGTTGGATCTCAGAGACTTGCTTGATCTTTACTTCCTTGTCGTGACCATCTCTCGGGCCCTCCACATTTTTGCTATTTCGTGAAAGGTAAAACACATGCACCTTTTGGCCACAAATCAACGCGAGTCGTTGATGTTTTCTGAATTGATCATCCTTTAACCAAAGGAATGACTTGCCTTTGGGACCTGCCAAGTCTTTCGCTATTTCACAGAGGGTAGATCACATGCATCTTGGGCTAGTGAATCAATGTGAGCCATTGGATTCAATACAAGATGTAGTCCTTTAATCTGATGGTCAATCCTCTGGTCGGACCTGCCTATCCTTTTCGCCATTTTGCGAGCCTTAAACCTCTAGCATCTTTTCCTAGTGAAACAATGACAACCGTAGGATTAACAATGACTTGCACAATTATTAAGGAGCCCGACAAACATTAGAACAAGACATAGGAAAAGGCATAAAATTTGAAAATATTTGAAAGATCAAGTAGGGAAAACCTATGGGGGAACACTTTTAATGACACACCGACCCTTCTTTAAGTGGCAAAAGTAACGCAGAAATAGAAAACAAGGGTTTTTCAAACATAGGAAGGGTTAGAACTTCAAAAACCTTAAACCCTCATTTGACCCAAGAAACTCATAGGTAACAAGGCCATGCCAAACAAATTTTTGCAGACTTCTAGCCAAATCTGGGACAAGAATACCCAATTTTCTAAATAGTGATAACAACGGCTCTGACTGGGGATGGTTGATTGCAAGATCAACACAAGAATTCAAAAACTTTGGAGAATAGACCAAAACACAAGCCCAAATAACAAACAACAAAACCAAACCTAAATATGTACAGACTAAGACCTACTGTGCATGGACATTAAGAGAAGTAATGTTTCAGGAATTGTCCATGCACTGGAAATTCCTGTACCTCACCATTCATATTCTACCAAAAATATGAATCCTTTCCATTGAGATCATAAACCACAGAGGGGCCTATCCATAGTGACTCCATTTTTTTGTGTTTTCCCTTATGTTGTCCTTTCGTATTCCATTGAAGAACAACATCACCAATTTGAAACTTTCTCAACAAGGTTCTTTTGTCAAATAAATATTTGGACTACAATTGGATCTTCAAATTCCTCTTGTGAGCCAAAGGTCTAATTTCTTCTACCTCCACCATCTGAATCATTTGGTCTTCCATAGGTTCAGATAACTCCATGTCTTTAGCTTGCAGGAACTTATACACTAGAAGAAGATTATTGACCGGCACCCTAGATTGTGTGCCATAAACCAATTCAAAAGGTGAAACCCCAATTGCTTTCTTGACAATAACCCTATCAGCCCATAGAGCTAATTTTAACTTTTGGTCCCAAGACCTTTTATTTTCCTTCAGGATTTTCTTAATAATATTCAAGAGGCTCTTATTACTTGATTCAGCTTGCCCATTACCCTGAGGATGATAGGGCGAAGAGTAGGACATAACTATTCCATGGCTGGTGCAAAATTCAATGAACTCTTCTGACTCGAAGCTCATGGCATTATCCATCACTAGTTTTATAGGGACTCTAAATCTAGTTATGACATTATCCATCAGGAAGTCAATAAAAACCTTACTTGTGGCTCTCCTAGTGGATATAGCTTCAATCCACTTGGTAAAATAATCAGTAGCTACTATAATCCACCTATGACCTCTTTCTAATTTCTCAATGATTTCCCCGATAAAATCAATGTCCCATTGGACAAAAGGGGCTTCCACTCTGACTCGGTTGAGGGGTAAAGCTCCCTCATACTTCAATTTTGATGAAAACTACTCGCATGGGTCACATCTTCGAACATGTTCATGGGCATCTTTAAACAAAGTACGCCAATAATATCCAGCCTGAACTATCTTACCAGTAGTTGTCTTGGCAGAGTAGTGACCTCCACACACTCCATCATGCATTTCAGTTAACACTCTTTTAGCCTGGGATTTATCCAAACACATCAGCAATGACCCATCTCTATTCCGCCAAAACAGATCACCCTGAATGAGGACATACTTTTGTGACTTCAACTTCAATGTTCTTCTCTGGTTATGGGTCATCTCTTCTGAAAATGATGCATCCCTTAAAAAATATACTATCTCTGAGTACCAGGGCTATGTCTCAATACTTGTGACCAGGATGTTCTCAATTTCAACATTATTCACTTCAACATCAAGAAGGTTTGATTCAGCCATCAACTTAGAAAGGCCTAAACCTCTCACCAATTTAGTGATCTTAATCTCTAAATCAAACTCCTAGATTCTGGTTAATCTACATCTTTTACCAATGACCTCAGATTGGGATAGAATATCTTTGACAGTCGCATGTGGGACATAAGCAATTACTCATGCATTTACAAGATATGGCCTAAATGCTTTAACAACCTTGACCAAAGCATATGCTTGCTTCTCCATAATTTCATACTTTAACTATGCAGCCTATAAAGATTTGCTATAGAAGGCTATAGGATGTTCATATCCTTCATTATCCTTTTGTAAAAGAACTATAGCCACTGTATGATATGAAGCAAAAGAAAATAGAGAGAAAGGCTTACTATAGTCAGGGGACTTCAACACCGGTGCTTCCTGAATAGCCCTTTTAATTTCATAAAAAGCCTTTGAAGGTTCTTCATCCCAACAGAACTTTGTATCCTTCTTAAGTAGTTTAACAATGGGCTTGACTATCTCTGCAAAATTTGCAATAAATCTTCTAACAAAATTTACTTTGCCCAAGAAAGATTGGATACCTTTAACACTCTTTGGCTCAGGTACATTGTTTATAGCTTAAATTCTTTTAGGGTCAATCCTAACCCCTTCTTTGGAGACAATATGTCAGAGCAGCTTCCCTCAGTGACAACAAAATGACACTTTTTGGATTTAAGGATACACCAAATTCCAAAGCTTTATTGAAAACCTATTCTAAGTGCCCACAGTGGTCATCCGCCTTTTTGGAGAAACATGTCAAATCATCTTGATATACTACCATGATAATATTGATGAATTCCTTGAAAGCTACATCCATTGCCCTCTGAAAAGTAGCTCCAACATTTTTCAAACCAAAAGGCATTCTGACATACACGTATGTTCCCCAAGGAGTGGTAAAAGTAGTTTTGAATTGTTCAGATTCTTTTACTAACACCTGTTTATACCCTGAGAACCCATCCATCATAGACAATAGGTCACAACCAATTACTCTCTGCAACATTGCTTCCATATTAGGAGAAGAGTAATTTTTTTTCAAGGAAGCAACATTGAGGTTCCTAAAATCAACACAGAGTCTTATGTCCCCATTGTTCTTTCTAACCAGGACCAAATTTGACACCCATGATGAATGCCTTATAGGCTTAATGATTCCCCCTTCCCTTAACTTGGTTAATTCTTTCTATATTTTATATTCCAACAGGGAGTTGATAGGTCTTTGTTTTTGTCTAAAAGCCTTAGCACCTGGAAGCAAAGGGACTTCATGCTAAAATAGATCTTGTCTATACACCTTCAGATCTTCATAAGACCAAGAAAAAACATGCTTATATTTCTTTAATAAATTAATAAGGTTTACTCTGACATGAGGAGGCAAATTTTTTCCAATATACACCAACTTAGGGGATGATTTTGTCCCCAAGTTTACTTCCTCTAGTTCATCTAACTTAGTGGTTGATTGCTGATGTAGATGACTATCACTATAAGTGAACATACCTTCCAGTTCTACCAACCCTTTAGGTATTTCATTAATTTCTAACTAAACTAGGTCATTTCCAAACACAGTTTCTCTATTTTCAACCACTTCTACCAAGGCATTGCAATCAATTTTCTGTCCATCATAGTCACCAATGCATTGTATAAATCTGAGAATATCTTCATCATCAGCATACACTTGCCAATTATATACATTGTCAGGAATGACAGGCCTAGCTTTTATCTCAACTATGGATACACCGGTTAGTGTTACATCATCCTTTTTTAATGCAACATTTGCTAATAAATCAGCCATGATATTCTTTGACCTCTCTATCCAATTAATAGAGAATGCACTAAAATGTTCAATCACATCTCATACTGCATGCTTATATCTTTTCAGTCTATCATTCTTAAATGCATACTTAGCTCTAACCTAAGAAACAACCAATTTTGAGTCTCCTAAAACTTTTAACAATTGAATCCCATGCCTTTTTGTAACTTCAAGCCCCAATAACAAGGCTTCATATTCAGCAATGTTGTTTGTACACTGAAAGGCTAGCAAAAAGGAATATTTGAAGGTTATACCTGATGGGGACAGAAAAAGAACTCCTACTCCAGATCCTTCTTTAGAGCAAGCTCCATCAAAATACATGTGCCACAAATCATGCCGTTGAGATTCCAGTTTAGTCACAATAGAGTCAGTATTCTTCAATTGAGGTAAAATTGGTTGTATTCTAAAATTGTCAAGATCCACATCAATCATACAGTTGAGCATACTAGGGTCTACTTTCTCAATTACCCTAGGAGCACGTGGTTCTCTATACAATATGACTTGGTTTCCATTAATTGGGATAGTAGCATATGATAGATCCAACTGAACATTTCCACCTACTGTTGCAGCCCACTGTCTAGACAACAACATGCCATAGTGAGGTTTAGTGTTAGTTACAATGACATCCATCTTATATGTTGCTTCAAGGAATGCTGCTATTTTTACTTCAACATATTTCATTGTACCTATCACTGGCACTTCTCTATTATCCATAGCATAACACTTCCCATACACTGTACTTACTAACAATCCTAATTCTTTCATGACAACATAAGGCATTACATTTGCAACTACACCAGCATCTATGATATAGTTTTTAATTAACTGGTTATTCACTAACAAAGTAACATAAAAAGGATCAACCTATGAAGGCTCTTGTGTAATAGTTGGTCCAACATATACCTCTGAGGTTTGCAACTCATTATCCTTTTCACCTTCCATTGAACCTAAAGGCAAAGTTGTGCTACTGTCAGATATTTTAGAAAATAAAGATAAAGCAGCTTCTCTATGTTTCTTTATTTTCAATAATTCTATCAATGGGATAGTGACCTTCATCTGGGTAAGAGCCTGAGTCATATCAAATGTGGAATTATTAATCAACTCAGTATTAGCCTTAACTTTCTTTGTCTTAGGTTGACTTGCCTTATTTATTGTAGCAATTCCTTGTATATCACCAGTAGCATTATTATCCATACCTTTGGCCATATATTTTAATTGGTCATTCCTTTTTTTACTATCTTGAGGAAAGGTGGCATTACTTGTTGCTTTCTTCTAAGATACTTCTTTTATAAACATTGAACCAGGTTCACCTTGATCCCCATCCTTCTTAGTACTTCTCAAATTGTAATTCTGCTTGGCTTTGGCTATGGCAGCCTTAGTGAGATTTCTTACTTCTTCATCACTGGGTCTTCTGAGATGAACTTCTTCATCTTCAATTGTTACCACATTCGAAGTGGGATGCCAATCGAGTGTTAGCTGTCCTTGGTAAGACCTTTTACTATTCAGCACATCACATTCACTAAGTTCACTTTGTAATGACTCATCATCACTTTCTATAATAGTTTCAAAAATATTAATATCAGGCTCAACCTCTTGTCTCACTGATTCTTCAAGGGCTTGACCTACAACACATTTATGAGGAGAATGTGGTCCATCACAAGCCATGCACCAAGGAGTATTCTCCATATTATGAACATTCCCTCCTTTCAAAGGATCTGGGGTATCTTGGTTCTGAGTTTTTTTTGGCTTCTCATTTTGAGGTTTGCCATCCTTCCAAGTAGTGTTGTAAGGAATATCATGCTACCTAAGAGGCCTATCTTGCCAATTGTAATGAGGCTTATCATTTTTACTCACCTTGGCAGTAAGATCCTTCATGGTAGTCACTAATTCCTCTATTTTGTCTTCTTCTTTAGCAACTTTATTGGGTTGTTGTTTTGATTCTTGCCACAACCTGTTGTTCTCAAATTTAGATCCCCTTCTTATCCCCTTTGATAAGAAAGAATAACTTTGTATGTGAATGGATAAATCAAGGAACAAGAACCTTAGAGCAACATATGACAAGGTTTTAATAACCTTCTACACTTCGAACTTATCCAAAGTTGAGGTGGGTATACTTTATGTGAATACTTTCACACTTTTAAACAAAATCCATAGTAACCATTGTCCAAAAACTAGTGGATCTTATCGCCTTAAACAAGAAACTGAAAAAATATAGGAAAAATTAGGCTCATTTTCAGTGTTGATCCTCAAGAGGTTTAGAAAAGAAAACAGTAACAGATACCAGTGCCTTATCTGGGCTACAGAGTCATCTATTTTAAACAAGAACTCTAGAATGAAACATATCCATGCATCTCAATCACTTTGGCTTTTATCAAATCCATACATGCCTAACATGTATGAGAATCCTCCCATGTTATACTAAACAATGTTCATCAAATTCAAAGTTCCCAACAAATAACCTACTGATAAAGATATTTCTCGCGTATTTAATTCCCCTCCTCAAGAAGAAAGCTAAGAAACATATCTATAAAAATTACATTACAATCCTTGTTGAATTGAAATAACCCTAAGTTACCCAAATGAAACTAGTAAAATATTCAAAAGCATACCAGAAGACAACACAAATTATAGGCTCAAAGTTAATGGTCTGTATATTTATATTCAATCTAGAAAATCTTACAAAACTGAGATAATTGTTTGTGAAACACTTAGGAAAAATGCAGATAAATTTCTACAGAGTTTCTTTACAAATTCTTGTGATCCTTTTTTCATTGTCCTGGTATCCATTTACAAAAGCATGGATGCATACAAGCTTCAGACCCTTTTGAGAAAGTTTGTCACAAACTGAATTACCCTCCAAGAAATGGTTACATGTTCTTTTCAACATCTACAACTTCTTGCACCTTTTGTTCTGTCACAACCTCTTCTAACTGCTTCAGAGCATCTTCTTTTTGTCCCACATAATTATCCTTCCATTCCTGAAAACCATCATCACTTGGCCAAGCAAAACTAAAAACCTTCAGCTTCATGTCTTCTAGCCTTTTCCAAGTGACCCTTAAATGTCCAATTTTTGTTTCTATGAAACCGTAATGATATTTCACATTTTCAATTTCTTCAATTGTTTGGACCAATAGGGAGGTGTCATCAATTTTGATAATTTGATTGATCATTAGGGACAAGTTTTGGTGCACCTCTTTCAACCAGGTCTTCTCTTCTTTCAACTGAATTGGACTAATAAAACCTCCTAGAAACAATTCAAATTTATGATCCGAATATTCTTTTCTATAAAGTTGGGCTTTTCTTTTCACACCTGCCCTTTCCTCTAAGAGAATATTCATCTCTTTTATAAACTCACTAGTAGCCCTTAGAGTGTCATTCTCCTCTGCATCTAGATGAGATGAGCACATGAGCTCCAATTCCTTACCTCTGGGCATCCACTTATTAAGGATTGGTTCCAAAGTGGCCTCATCATCTATGAATTTGATCATAACATCTAGAATCCTTTTCATATTTATGTATACAATAGGGGCCTTGAATGAGTCAGCAAACTTCAAGATTGTGGCTTTCACCTTCTCTTAATATTTGTTTGCAAAAAAGGCTTTATCTTTTTTCAACCTTTCCAACTCATGTTGGACACTTTCAGGTGATTGGGAACCAGAAGGCATAGGAGAAGGGGGATATTCTACAATGGGACTAGTAGGAGGGGGTCTTGCTGGAGAGGAGGCTATCATGAGTGTAGAGGATTCACCTGGATGGTGCTGACCTGCCAACTAACTTTGGAGTCTAGTAATGATGCTATCCCTATTGGCTATTCCTTCTTTAGCCTCACTGTAGGCCTTTAAGATAGTCTCCAACTTCAATTGGAGATTAGCTCTTTCTTGTGCCTCTCTCTCTGCTACTGCCACATTGAACTTTGTAGTTTCCAAAACTATGCTTGCAGCTTCCACTGCCCCTGTATCGTGGACTCTCTTAACAATCATGCCTCCTAAGAGGCTAGAATCTGGTGCATTTTTCCTCCTTTTGTTCTCATCCTTCTTTAATGACCACATGACAAGAGCAGCATTATCCTTGCTGAATGTCACTCCTTCCATAGGCTTTGTTTCCCTCCTTACTGCATCAAGCACTAGAGCATCAGCTATATCCCATTTAGGGAGAATTAACACACCATCCTTTCCTACCATTTCTCTTCCTTTCTCAGGGGTGATAGTTTTAAATTCTTCCATCATTTTTTGCTTTATCTCTTCCTCCACCTGAGTTGTATCTCTGAGAGGCTATTCACTCTTCCTCCGTTCACATCTAACCTTTAATTTCTCAATGTTTTGCTTCCATACAAATTGCATGAAATCTCCTGTTGTGAAAAAGATATTGTCAACCAAGAATTCTTCACTGGCTTGTTTAATAGTAAGGTCCAATTCTTGGCCTTTTTTCTCACCTTTAGTCAAATTCATTTCGGAACTAGGTGGCTCTTCAGGCATTCCCTCTTGGTTCTCTTCATAGGTATAGGCAATCTCACCGAGACTCCCTTGCTATAATAATTGTTCAACCACCGCTTGCTCATCTCCAATGTTGATAGTGGACTAAGATGGAGAATATTGAGGTTCATTAGTTTCAACTTCCTTTCCCACTATTTGCCTTTTAGGGGAATCTTGAATTTCGATGACATCTTTAATTTTCCTTTTCCCTTTTGAACTAGAAGGCTCACCTATCACTAGCATCATCACAGTGTACTTTGACTTCTTATGCATTACATAGTCACCAAGTGGGATTGCCTTAGCAAAGGCAGGCTTAGCCAAGACTAACTTAACCTCATCAGGATCATTTTGTATTATGGCCTCCCTTTTTTCTTTTAAGGTCTGCATGAGGTCTTCAAAATAGAGAATCAAGAATTTGATTTTCTCCTCAAAAGGGTTGAAGCTAGAAAGAGGGTCATAGCTATTGTCAAATTGATAGATAAAATCAAGCGCCTTCTTGTATGCAACCCACTTCTCCTTCCTTAGCTCCTTCTCATCTAAGCTGAATTCATTTCTGATTAAATCTTTGGGGAAATAAAATTGGTGAGGCCTACCTCTACACACTGCTCTCTTTCTGAACATGCCATTGAAGAAGTCCTCAGGGTTTGCACATCTTAAAACTGCAGTTGACAACCTATATGGCTTAAAGAATTCTTCAAAATATTTCCATCCACCCTTAGTGATTACAAAATGGTGGGCCATGGTAATAGTTGGGAAAATGGTCCCTTTACCCCTATTGGTTAGCTCTGCCTCTTGCACTCCTCCAATTTGTCTCAATACTTCTGCAATCCCTATCTTTAATGGGACCTGGTAGGGTAGTAAATAGGGGGTACCTATAAAACCATACACTCTGAAAATAGTAGAAACAGGGTACAAATACATGTCTCCCCAATTGTGAACAATCTTAATATCCTCTACAAACTCCTTAGGTATGAGGAATTCCAAAAGAGGCTTAAGAATTCTAGGGCTTTCTTTGCATAAAAGGATTCTAATCTTAGATACAAAGCATCTATCAAATTTCACAAAACTGGCATCTTCTCTATCCCAGGATAAAAGAGTTCTCCGAAGCTAAACAAGCATCTCTTCCTTATCCTTTACCTTGATCAAGTCCATTTCCTTTGCAAATTAATCAACACCTCTGAACAAGAACATGTGCATTAACATGGAGTACCATCCAAACGGCCTATCCACCTTACCATTTTTGATCCCTACTAGCCCTTTATGAATTGCATTAGCAAGGTATGAGGCATAATCAAATGTTATTGCTAGGGAGGGGTTTAGAATTTGTGCAATCATTAACATGTAATGGGTTGGCATATTCTTTTCAGCATCCCCTCCAAAGATCTGACATAATTCCCAATACATACCCTTAGCTCTCAAAGTGAATAAATTGAGGGAGAATGGTTCCATTGTGCTAGGGCCTACAACTATTAACCCCCCTATCTTAACAAAGAATTCTTTCAATGGGCCACTCCTAAGATGATCCCTCTGTACATTGTAAACCTGGGCTAATGACTCAAAGTCAATAGGCTCTAACAAATTGGAGGCCTCACTGAGTTTAAACACCTTCCTGAATTCATCTTCATTTATTTCAATCAGGACTGATCCCTTTATATTCCTAATGCATCTTGCCACAGGGTCATAGTTATGTGCCATTAGGGTCAATAGATCTATGTCCATGAAAACACATGGGACCACAAGCTTTCCTACATCCAATTCCCATATGCTATTCGAAGGAGCTGGGGAATGTCTTTGCCCAAAATTGACTTTGAATAGTCCAAAACCTGATATTTCTATTTCAGGGTCCCTTAACCAATTGCCTTTATCATATAGGCCATCCCCAATTTTTAGACAAGGGTTCTTTGGTACTAGCTCTTTGGCCTTAGCCCCGACATTGGTAGACATGGTTAATTGCTCTAAAAAGTCATCACAGATGTTCTTGTCCTAATAATTGACTTTTCCTGTCAACTCTCTTCTTGGTGCCATTCTGAACAAGCAACTATACCACTAGAAACTAGCACAAACCTCTAATGAAATAATTCACATAGAAATATTTGGAAATAGGCCAGAATTATCAAGAAAAGCACAAAAAACCTGATTATTCGCCTGAAGGGAATTGCTCCACACCAATTTTCTCTGCAACAAACTTTTATGAAACAATACTAACAATCAAGTTGATGCGGACTCAAAAGGACAAGTTGGCATTGAATTTTTAGAAATTAACTCCGATTGCTTCGACTTTCTTTTCAGAATTGAATTCACCAAATTGAATTCAAAACTGGCTCCAATGGGTCATAACTTCTCTGAGTCTTTCCTCTATTTTGGTCTTTCGCTATTTCGCAGTGCATAAAACCTTTACACTTTTCCTTTACGAAGCAACACTGGCCGTTGGATCATGAGAACTTACATTTTCTTTATCTCTGTTTGGTCTCTCTGCGTTAGTGTTCGGCCCTACCTCCTTTTCGCGACTTTGCGAGCTTTAGCACTCATGCACTTTTCCTTCACGAAGCTGCACCAACCATTAGATTATGCTCAAAACACCCAGTCTTTAACTCTAACCAGGACCGCCAACCTCACTAACTAACTATACCTCATCTTGATGGCTAACGGTTTTCGCTATTTTGCAGAGGTTAAGCCGCAAGCATGTTCGAGCCACAAAACAATGAGAACCGTTGGATCGACCATGAGATGGATACTTTTTAACAAGCTTCAAACCTTTTAAGTGGGCCCTTTATTCGGAAATCACTTACTCTATTTATTCACCAGTTAGCAAATGCCACATGGCAGTCGGCCATTTAGCTCTAGAAACTCCTCTGGGTTCCACCTTGAATCTGCCACATGTCCTTTAGGCCCCACGGGCCTTTTCGCCATTTCATGATGACTAACTTACTAGCATCTTACCTTCGTGAATCCACGCGAGCTATCAGATCTCAGGAACTTGCTCGTTGTTTACTCTTTCTATGGTAACCTTGCCCGGGGCCACTACAGACCACCAACTGAGCGCCCCATCACTACTCTATCATCGCTAGTTGGATATACCACCTATCGCCGCCTCTAGTGGGACTCGTCACCTTTTTGCTACTTCACGAAAGGTAGAACGTGTGCATCTCCCGATAGTGAATCAATGCGAGCCGTTGATCTTTTTCTAACCTGATCACTCTTTAACCAAGGAAGACCACTTGTCTCTAGGACTCACCACATGTTTTTGCTACTTCACAGAACATAAACCATGTGCATCTTGGGCTAGCGAATCAACATGAGGCATTGGATCAAAATCAAGATGCAACTCTTTTACCCGACGGTCAGTCCATCTAGTCGAGCCCGCCTATGCCTTTCGCTACTTCACAATCGGTAACTCATGGGCATCTTAGCTTAATGAAACTACGTGCACCTTTAGATCAAAAGGAACCTACTCACCTTTTAGGAGCCTGATTAAGAAATTAAAACTTTAGGAAAGACATAGAAGGATAATGCGCTGATAAAACCACCTAGGAAATAATGTAAAGAAGGGGGGGGACACTTTTTACGACCAACAGACCCTCTTTTAAGTGAATAAAGTAACATGGAAATAGAATTATAAGGGTTTTTCTCAGACACGGGAGCGATTTAAGACTTAAACCCTAAACCCTTATTTGGACCCAAAGCAATTAGAAGAAACAAGGCCATACCAGACTCAAAATTTTCATAAACTTAGCCAATTATGGGAAAAGAATACCCATTTTTTAAATAGTGATAATAATGGCTCTAACTGGGGATGGTTGATCGCAAGATCAACACAAGAACTCAGAAAAATCTGGAGAAACAGACCAAAAACAAGCCCAAAAACAACAACTAAAACAAACCTAAGTATATACAAACAAGGACCTACTATGCATGGACTTCAAGAGAAATAATGTTTCAGGAATTGTCCATGCACTGGAAATTCTTGTACTTCATCATTCATATTCTTCAAAAAATATGATTCCTTTCCATTCAGATCACAGACCACATAGGGGCCAATCCACAATGACTCAATTTTTTTTATGCTTTCCCTTGTCCTATCCTTTTGCATTCCATTGAAGAACAACATCCCCTATTTGGAATTTTCTCAGCAATGTTCTTTTGTCAAAAAGATATTTGGACTGTAATTGGATCTTTAAATTTCTCTTGTGAGCTAGAGTTCTGATTTCTTCCACTTCCACTATCTGAATCATTTGGTCCCCCATAGGTTCAGACAACTCCACGTCTTTAGCTTGCAAGAACTTGTATACTAGAAGAAGAGTATTTACTAGCACTCTGGCTTGTGTACCACAAACCAATTCAAAAGGTGAAACTCCAATAGCCTTTTTAACAGTAACTCTGTCAGCCCACAAAGCCAATTTCAACTTTTGATCCCAAGACCTCTTGTTTTCTTCCAGGATTTTCTTGATAATTTTCAAGAGGCTTTTATTACTAGATTCATCTTGACCATTTCCTTGAGGATCATAAGGTGAAGAGTAAGACATGATTATTCCATGACTAGTGCAGAATTCAACAAGCTCTTCTGACCTGAAGCTCATGGCATTATCCATTACTAATTTTTTAGGGACTCCAAATCTAGTTATAACATTATCCATCAGGAAATCAATGAAAATTTTACTTGTAGCTCTTTTGGTGGGAATATCTTCAATCCATTTGGTAAAATAATTTGTCACTACTATGATCCACCTGTGACCTCTTCCTGATCTCTCAACAATTTCTCCAATAAAATCAATGCCCCATTGGACAAAAGGGGCTTCCACTGTGACCGGATTTAAGGATAAAGCTCCTTCATACTTTAATTTGGATGAAAACTTTTGACATGGGTCACATTTCCTAACATGTTCATGGGCATCTTTAAATAAAGTAGGCCAATAATACCCAGCCCAGACTATCTTGCCAGTAGTTGTCATAGCAGAGTAATGACCTCCACACACTCCATCATGCATTTCAGTCAGCACTTTCTTAGCCTGGGATTCATCCAAACACATTAGTGATTCCCCATCTCTATTTCTCCAAAACAGATCACCTTGAATGAGAACATATCTTTGTGACTTGAGTTTTAATGTTCTTTTCTGATTGTGAGTCATCCCTTCATTCATCTCTCAAGAAATGGTCTATCTCTGAATACTAGGGTTGCCTTTCAATATTGGTGACCAAGGTGCTAGCAACTTCAACATTATTTACTTCCAAATTAAGAAGATTTGATTCAGTCATGAGTTTTGCAAGGCCTAAGCCTCTTACCAATTTAGTAATCTTTATCTCTAAATCAAACTCTTGAATTCTATTTATCCATATGCACCTTTTACCTATGACCTCAGACTGGGATAAAATGTCTTTGACTGCAACATGTGGAACATAAGAAACTATTTGTGCATTTACCATATATGGCCTAAAAGCTTTGATAGCCTTGACCAAAGCATACGCTTTCTTTTCCATGATTTCATACTTTAACTCTATAGCCTGTAAAGATTTACTATAGAAAGCTATGGGATGCTCATACCCTTCATTATCCTTTTGTAAAAGCACAACAACTACTATGTGATATGAAGCGAAAGAGAAAAGAGAGAAAGGTTTACTGTAATCAGGGGATTTCAACACCGATGCTTCCTAAATGGCCCTTTTTATCTCATCAAAAGCCTTTGAAGCTTCTTGATCCCAACAAAACTTGGTATCCTTCTTGAGCAGTGTAACAATGGGCTTGAAAATTTCTGCAAAATTTGCAATAAACCTTCTTACAAAATTCACTTTACCCAAGAAGGACTGAATACCTTTAACACGTGTGGGTTCTGATACATTTGCTATGGCTTCAATTCTTTCAGGATCTATCCTAACTCCTTCTTTGGAGACAATATGCCCTAGTAGCTTCCCTTCAGTAACAACAAAATGACACTTCTTAGGATTCAAAGATACTCCAAATTCCAAAGCCTTATTGAAAACCTTTTCTAAATGCCCATGGTGATCATCTGCCTTTTTGGAGAAACATGTCAAATCATCTTTGTATACTACCATGATGATATTTATGAACTCTTTGAATGCTACATCCATTTCCCTCTGGAAGGTAGCTCCTGCATTTTTTAAACCAAAAGGCATTCTGGCATAAACATAAGTTCCCCAAGGGGTGGTGAAAGCAGTTTTGAATTGTACTAATTCTTTCACTAGTACCTAGTTGTATCCTGAGAATCCATCCATCATAGACAGTAAATCACAACTAGTCACCCTTTGCAACATAGCTTCCATATTTGGAGATAAATAATTATCTTTCGGGGAAGCAATATTCAAGTTTCTAAAGTCAACATAGAGCCTTATGTCTCCATTTTTCTTTCTAACCGAGACCAAATTGGAGACCAATGAAGAATGCCTTATAGGCTTAATGATCCCCCCTTCTCTCAGCTTGGTCAATTGTTGCTGCATCTTAGTTTCTAGCAGGGGATTAATAGGTCTCTACTTTTGTCTAAAAGGCTTAGCATCTGGAAGCAAAGGAACTTCATCCTGAAACAAATCCTGTCTATACACCTTTAGGGATTCATAAAACCAAGAAAAAACATGCTTGTACTTATTTAATAAGTTAATAAGATTAATCCTTGTAGACGTCTAAAAATGGTCAACGCTTGTGGAGTCATACTTTAACATTTGCGCATTGCCTTATTTTAGGGTTCTTGCATCGCATTAACATTTCTTCTATGTTGCGCACTTGGTCTTTATCATTTGCGAGCATCAAGTCCTTCTTCTATGTTCCTCATTTTCATCACTTTCGAATTAGGTCTTGTTGATAGCAATCTTCAGTCATGATTTTGGTCGATCTTATCCTGTCGCATCATGGTGCGTGCTCATTTATCATCATTTTGGACATCATCAATCCTAATCGATGATAGAATTAGGGTTTTGTCCTCTTGTCAATGTTTCAATCATCTTTAGCTTGTTAGTAATCATTTGTGATTATCAACTTGTCAATCTCATCATTTTGTGATCGATTCGTCATAGATCCTTGTCCTTGTCAGCCTTGTCATTTTGCGATCGATTCATAATCGATCCTTGTCCTTGTCAATCTTGTCATTTTGTGATTGATTTGTCAACGATCCTTGTCCTTTTCAATCATGTCAATTTGGATCGATTAGTCATTGTTCCTCATCAATTTGTGCCTATCAATTTGATCTCCTTGTCAATCTTGGTCAATTTGTCATTGATTTTTGTCAACCAATCTCAATCATTTATCAACATTGGTCCTTTGTCAATCAGAATCATGATCGAACCTACATTAATCTCTTGTTGTCTTGACCTAATTCCTTGTCCTCTTATTTCTAGGGTTTTATGATTTGTTCATTTAATCCTTTTCTTCTTCTTTGTGGGTTAAATAAATCTATTTATTTAGTCCTAGGTCTCTTTCATGAATTAATTAATGGATGAAAACCAATTAATTAATTCACCTAATTTTTATTTCTCCTATTTTCTTTAATTTTTCTATCTGATGCAACTGAAAATATAGCATGGCAAGCACACACGGTCCCCATGTGTATACAGTCCCCTCTATCACCATCCGCTCTAGCACTCTTCCCCATCTAATAGGGAATCCATGTCCTCATCTGTCACCTACTAATAGGTATGCCATAACCACTGCTATCACCACATATCACTAATCATACTTTGCTGCCATGGTCACGCAGCGGATCTCCCTCTCTATGATATCAAGGTCATCTACGTCGCACTTGAATAATCTGCACAAAGAGTCTCTCCCTGTTGATGGGTCATACACCACCATCTCCCCATGAATCAGAATGTGGAGGATACGCCACATGTCCTCTAATGTCACAAATGCCTCTCCAGTTGGAAGATGGAAAGAGGAAGTCTCTGAATGCCATCGCTTGGCCAATGCGGTGAGAAGTCCTATGTTTGCCCTAATCTCAGGCATGTACGTAATGTACTATAATCCAAGTCCTACTAATGTGTCTTTGTCAGTACTCCTGAGTCTATATCACAACATGAAACAATTGGGTCTGTTCTCCCGCGTGATCAATGGATACTGTCGACTCTGCATCACAATTGGGGCACAATTTGTCAGTTTTAGGGTTTTCTCCTAAGGGCAGCATTTGCTTGTTTCATGCACCAATCAGGGTTTTCTTATCTATTTTTGACATATCCTTCCCTTATCCCTCTTTTCAGGATCATTTGCGCGCTGTTTTGGGTCAAACTAGGGTCATAAGTGCACAATTGCGCTAGTGCACACTGTTTTGTGCTTGTGCAGCATTAAGCTACACCTGTGTACCTTACACAAGAGCAAAACATCATTAACACAGGCACATAATGCACCCACACAGGCACAGTTCTGCATTTTTCCCTCCTCCGTGGGCCTCGCAATGTCCCGCCATCAAGCAAAATTCATGAAATTGAACATATGGGTTTTTGAGCTACATACCACTGCTCCCGCTTCATCCGGTTGTCTATACGTGTGTACACATTCCCCAAGGTGATCTGCCAATGGAATGTTTTCCATCTCTCTGCAAGGGTCCTTTTTCCTGAGCAACAACTCCTCCACTTTGCCCAGTGCAAATGAACTCTTTTCCTTCTCCTTGTCTCTTATATAGATCTTTGTTAGTACCTAGATGGACATGCATGCTCTCCATCTTATGATGGTCGTGGTCTTTTGCGCCTTGCACTGCTTGTCCTTTGTGCATCCAATCTTCGATTTTTGATCCGTTCGAACCTATCATCTTCTATCATTCTTATTGATCACTTGACCTCTTTTCTAGATTTTTCCAGCCAATTCCTCGAGGGGGCATGCATATGTCATTGTTATTGTCTGGGGCATTTTCATTATTGTTCTTTGAAACAACGCTTAGAATCACATTGTCTCAAAGAGGGGCAAAATGTAGATGTCTAAAAATGGTCAACGCTTGTGGAGTCATACTTTAACATTAGCACATTGCCTTATTTTAGGGTTCTTGTGTCACATTAACATTTCTTCTATGTTGCGCACTTGGTCTTTATCATTTGCGAGCATCGAGTCCTTCTTCTATGTTCCTCATTTTCATCAGTTTTGAATTAGGTCTTGTCGATAGCAATCTTCAGTCATGATTTTGGTCGATCTTATCCTGTCGCATCATGGTGCGTGCTCATTTACCATCATTTTGGACATCGTCAATCCTAATCGATGATAGAATTAGGGTTTTGTCCTCTTGTCAATCTTTCAATCATCTTTAGCTTGTTAGTAATCATTTGCGATTATCAACTTATCAATCTCGTCATTTTGCGATCGATTCATCATCAATCCTTGTCCTTGTCAGCCTTGTCATTTTGTGATCGATTCGTCATCGATCCTTGTCCTTGTTAATCTCGTCATTTTGTGATCGATTCATCA
Organism: Cryptomeria japonica; assembly: GCF_030272615.1. NCBI lineage: Eukaryota > Viridiplantae > Streptophyta > Pinopsida > Cupressales > Cupressaceae > Cryptomeria > Cryptomeria japonica. Next base: position 688,458,519 of record NC_081413.1, read on the forward strand.
TCGATCCTTGTCCTTTTCAATCATGTCAATTTTTATCGATTAGTCATTGTTCCTCGTCAATTGGTGCCTATCAATTTGATCTCATTGTCAATCTTGGTCAATTTGTCATTGATATTTGTCAACCAATCTCAATCATTTATCAACATTGGTCCTTTGTCAATCAGAATCATGATCGAACCTACATTAATTTCTTGTTGTCTTGACCTAATTCCTTGTCCTCTTATTTCTAGAGTTTTATGATTTGTTCATTTAATCCTTTTCTTCTTCTTTGTGGGTTAAATAAATCTATTTATTTAGTCCTAGGTCTCTTTCATGAATTAATTAATGGATGAAAAACTATTAATTAATTCACATAATTTCTATTTCTCCTATTTTCTTTAATTTTTCTAATATTTCCCCTAATTTCATTCCCTCATTTTCTCCTATGTTTATGCTTCCATTTGTTGCAATCATGGAGGCTATTTTCTCTCTTCTCTTTTGTCATGGGAATGGCATTTCAATCTTGTCATAATTTGTCATAATTTGTCATACACCTTGCATAGCAAATTGTCATACATTTGTCATAATTTTTCCATTCTTGATTTGAATTTCCTTTCAAATCTCTTCATGCTAATCTTTTCCTCTCTCCAATTTGTCTATAAATTGGATGATTTTCTTCAATTAAAAAAAAAGATAGATCAATCAATCACATTTTCAAGTAACCTTATGCTACGAATTTCATCTCTCAACAACTTGCTTTCTACTTGCATTTTGCACTTGTAGGTGAGATCCACATCAAATTTGAAGGTGAAAGAAGAACAATGGAGCCACATGAAGGAGATATCTGTGTCGGTTTGCTTCAATTTCATTTGATTTGAATATCATGTCTTTATGTCTTCATTGATTGGATTAGGATTGCTTTCATAGCAGCTTTAGGTTTTGTGGTTGTCCTAATTGCTATTGTTTTGATGATTTTCAATTTCTTGATCTACATTTTGGTGAACCTGACGTGAAATAACTCCTTAACCATATTTTGAGTGCTTTTGTACTGTTTGCAGGTGAAAAACACAAGAAACAGGGTGACTCAAAGCTTTCTGGACACTTATGCGCCTATGTTGAGGAATTCATTGCTTGTGTAGATGGGTTTTGCGCCTGTGTAGATGGGTTCTACACCTATGAAGATGGTTTCTGTGCCTGTGTAGATGCATTATGCACCTGTGTTGAGGCATTTTGTGCTTGTGCAAGGCCAGAAATAGAGGTGAAAAAAGTTGTTTTCACTTGCAAATTTTTTTGTTTTCATTCCGTTTCTTGCATTCTGGTTTTTCTTTGGTACTAATTCTCTGTGTAGCATCTTGGTGTTACGTGTGACGAAGACTAAAAATGCAACTACTAATGAATCTTATGCAGGACACAGTCAAAGACTCTCATTAAAACATCTTGCTTGCGATTTTTAAAGTAGTTGCACATTTCATTTCTTAAAGGTTAATGAACACCATGCATGCTTTGTCTATTTTTAATTTGATTGCATGTTTTAACCCTTAGAACTGGGCCTACCTCTTGATTTTCTTGGCACTTCGCACAGGAATTGGTGAGAGGGAATGACCCAAAGTGGTGATGGGCTAAAGCCAAGCTCTTCCGAACCACTCTAAATAACTGTGGATGCAATGAAAGTTGTAGACAACGGGTGTTGGAATGGTATTGCGACGATTTATTCGCCGGATCAATACCCACCCGAATGGATGCCCTTACTAGAATCTCTTGTTTTTAGATGCCAAAATCCTTCTATCTGTTGGCTCAAGTGGTGTGATACGTGCATGCCGAAGACACCTCTCATGTACTCCTCAGTTAGAGATAGCAAGTTCTTGGGAAGTGATGCCCCTTGAACTTGAAGCTTGGTATGCCCGAGAAGTGAATGCACTGTAAGGGGGAGCCAGTGCTACCAAGTGTCTAGCTATCTGGCTGAGTGTTCTATTTTATGGTTAGAGGATTCAACAGATATTGCCCTTGCCAGCCATAGGATTTGTTGTGAATGTGCTTGATTGTCTTGAATCGAAGTCAAACAAACATTTTGTCTTCTGTGATTGACAAAAGTTAAATCAAAAACAAACTTTCAAAAGTGCTCATAATCAACTTGGGTTTTCAAAATCAACAACCTTCAATTCAAAACAAAATCCAAACAAAAGTCCAAATTTGTCCAAGTATTCATCTAACATTTGAACATGGCTTGTCAAAACATTGAATATCTTTGTTTCAAAAATTCATGTCACTTTAGGCTAGGTTTTGCATAGTCCAACTTAGGTCCTAGGACATATTGTCATCTCCCTTCATTTTAGTCCTTTTCATTGCAAGCATCCTCATTTTTCACTTAGGTTCAAAATCATTTCCCTAAGTTTGCATTTCATTGTCATATCAAAGCTAGATTTCCATTTAGGTGACATTTGTGCATTATCCTTGTCATGCTAAAATTAGGTCTTGCCTAGGTTGCATTTTGCATATTCCAAGTCATTGGTCTTCGCATATCCTTATCATTGTATTGTCATCTTGTCTTGGCTTCATCTTGTCATATTATATCCTTAGATCATTTTCATGTCATATCCTAAGTCATTGTCATAATCATTGCCTTCTTGCATTTAGTCTCAAAAATTTGGTTTGTCAAACTTGAAAAATAAAAACTTTGGATGATACCCTAAGTTGTTGTTAGGGAGTCTTGACCTTGTCTAAAATTTGTCCTTTCATTAATATCATTTTTGTCAAACCTATCTTAGTATCCAAGAATATAGGTGAGACATTGTCAATTTGTCCTATTGTCATTTGGTCCTTTGTCCTTTAAGGTCTTGGCTTCATTTCAACTTCCCAAGGTTGAGTCTTTAGGTTTGCATTCCAAAAATTTTGTCCAAATCTTGAAAAACAACAAAAACATAGGTTGCATTCTTGCCATAGATTGCATTTTCAACTATTTAGGTTGCATTTAGTTGCATATCATACATCATCCTTTTAAAATAAAAAAAAATCCCAAAAATATTGCATTTGCATAGTGACATGGCTGTTGAAACAAGGTCAAAATCTAAGAAGATGGGAGAACCAACATATCAACCCATTGACAACGTATCAAACTCATAGTTTCAACCTAGTCAAAAATTACAAATTGAAGGTTCATCAAACACATCATTACCACAATATGGAATGGCTCAACTTGGACCACCTCCATTATATGAGTCAGTGTTTGTACCCATGAAACCGAGATATGGGAGTGTTCCACCAACGCTAAGGGAAAATGCACCTTTTGACTGGAATCAACTGAACCTGCAACATGAAATTCAAACTCAAACATTACATGAGGAACAAACTCTTTCACAAGGATTTGGTTCAGATCAAGGCATTCAACAAGAAATAAATCCAAATGTTTTACTAGATTCTTCATCAGATTCTGATGCTTCTAATGATGTTGATATTCTCTTTAAAGATCCAAAGTTGACAAAAAGGATGGATATATTCTTGAACAAGGTCTTTAAGATGTTTCCACAAAAATATCTTGATATGATGAGTAATGTGACCTCCTCAAATGAGAAAAATAATGTGCAAAAACAACAAGGCGGTGATCTGTTAAGTTTTTCTCCACATCCAAATGAAGAAAATGTGCAACAAGATCCTCAACACACGTTGTTGAGTAAGTGTGCTTCACAAACTTTGACGGTGACTATTCCACAAAAGTCAAGATTCGAAACAATAAACAATCCATTGTTTAATGCAAAACCTTTAACACAAGATCAAATGATGGCCACACAAATGTTGACAGGTGTCCTTCAACAACAAGTGATTCCTTGAATACCTAAAAGTGGATCCAACTCTAAGATGCAAGAAAGCTTTACGACTGGAATGCCTGATTTTATGAATGTTCAAAACAATTCTACAATGTAACAAAGTTCATATGTCCCATCAAGTTCAATACATTTGACAAATACTCAAGTACCCGTTATATAAAATATTGTGACAGATCCTTTGATAGTGGCAACACAAAGAGCCACAAATAGTGGTGTGCACCAACAACAAGTGTTGCAACAATTGAGGAATGCACAAAAGGCACAATCGAATGCGCAAACAAGAAATGCACAACAACAACAATATTGCATTCAACAACAAGTTGCAGTGTCTTCTGCACCATTACAAGTCAATTCAAACTTGCAACCACCACAATGGATTGGACAAACAACACAACAAGTCAATGCAAGTGCCATACCCCATCTGAAGGAGAAACAACAAAAACCTCCCAAACAAAGTTTTTTGCAAATGATGGGATTTACATCAGGACAACAACAATTGGCACACAGTCAGCAAATTCTGATTCGTCAGCATCAACAACAACATGTGCCTCAATATGTGTCAGGAAAAACAAGTTATCATACATCACAACCACAACTGATGTCCATGCAATATCAACAACAACCTCAATTGCAATATCAACCAAGGCTACAAATGATGATCCCATCACAAGAAGTACAGCAAAAGGGTCAATGTCAAGGCATGGCACAACCACAGCAAAAAGAGTTGTATCAAGAACTTTATATGCTAGAGACACCAAAGACAACAATTTTAGAGCATCAACAGCCAATGGAGAGCACAATGTATCGACAAAGAGTACACCCAAGAATGAATGATGAACTTCCAAAATCTTTTCTATCTGACACAATTGCACAATAGCTTGAGAAGTTGCAATGACAAATCGACGCATTGCAAACCAAAGGGGCAAAGAAATTATACACAGATCAAGATTTATGTCCTAATCCATTTGACAAGAGCTTGTACATGCCTCCCTTTCCTAAGCATTTTGAGGCACCTAATTTTGAGAAATATAAAGGGAATGGCAATCCAAAAGACCATATTCAAGCATTTTTCGTAGCCTGTACTGAAGTGAGCTATGAGGAAACATATTTGATGCACTTATTCGCATGAAGTCTCATAGGAAAAGCCATGGATTGGTATTTGCATTTGCCAGGGAACATAAAGACATGGCTGGAATTGGCTCAAAATTTATATCCCACTTTGCATTCAACATTGACAATGAAGTGACCATGTCAGATTTATGCAACACAAAGCAAAAGAATGGTGAACCATTAGTGACTTTCTTACAAAGATGGCAAAGCTTGTACAGTCCTTCTTCCCTAGATATACCTGAAGAACAACAAGTGAACTTATTTATTCAAAATTTGGTCCCAGAAATGATGTATGAGCTCAAACTGAAGAGTCCTAGTACCACTGAGAAGCTCATTAAGAAAGGGATGAACATTGAAAATGCTCTTCTAGCAAAGGGACTCATTAAGCTCAACAAAGATGGTGACAACACAAACAATTCAGGGGACAAAAATAGATTTTGGTACAAAAACAAGAATGTCACTAATGATGGAGTTGTCGATGCAAGAGCAGTGAATGCAAATCAACCCAAGTTCACAATAAAAAAATTGAGTGCTCCTAATATGTCAACTATGCAACAAAATCAGACACAAGCAAGTAATGTTATTCAATAGCCTCAATACCAACAGTATAATCAACAACAAGGTCAGCAACAAAACCAGCAATGAAAACCTTTCAGATCAAGGGATGGGCCTCCTCGACAGTCTATGCCATTGGGAGAGCCTATTGAATCAATAATGAAACAATTGATACAAGAAAATTTAATCAAGTTACCCAATGTCAAGGAAGAACCATTGATAAAGCCGCATTGGTGGAATGATAATGCATATTGTGAATACCATCAGTCAAAAGGACATAAAACCGCATCGTGTTTTTAATTGAAACATATGATTCAAGACCTGTTAGATCAAGGGGTAATTGAGGTAGACCCACCCAACATGACCTCTAACACTGATCATACAATTTTCAAAACTCCTTTACTTGATCATGACAAGGGCAAAGCATCTTCTTCAAACTCTACACAAACAACGAATCTTAATTATGCAAATACTGGTTATAACAATGTCATCAATTGTTTTCGAGTGTCAAATGAGTATGTTTCCACCATAAGAATAAAGGGACAAGGTCCTTCTTGTGCAGTCACCACTCATCGATCCAAAATAGTCCTGAAAGGAGCTCCTACAATTCCTCCCAAATCAATTCCTACGAGTCAATATAATCTCCTAGATCATCTGGGAAAGACACCTACACAAATATCAATTCTTGAGTTGTTGAAAATGTCCCCTATGCATCATGCAATCCTAGATAAAGCTTTAACTGAGTCCACCATCCTGACAGACATTAATGCTGACGAGTTTCAAGCCTGAATTGGACATCTCACTGTTTCCCAACATGTTGCCTTTTCTGATAATGATATTTCCCCTAATAAGCTCCCTCATAATGATCCTTTACATCTTGAAGTCTTTGTCCATAATTGCAAGATCCGATGAGTCTTGATAGATGGTAGAGTAGGTCTTAACATCTGTACCTTGAGAGTAGTCATTGGTCTTGGTTATACATAAAATGACATTGATTCTTCCAGAAGAATAAAAATCAAAGCATATGATGATGTTGAGCACCCATCTAAAGGGGTAATTTCTTTGCCTATCAGAGTAGGTCCAGTGATAGAAAACACTTCCCTGCAGGTCCTGACCTTGATCTCCCTTACAATATGATTCTTGGCCGTCCATGGATCCACGCAATGAAAGCAGTTCCATCTACCTATCATCAATGTTTAAAATATCCTTACAATAGGACTGAGATAACAATTCCAGGAGATCGTAATCCATTTCAATTTTGTGCTAATCTAAAGGATTCCTTGTAGCAACAAGTCCCAGTCAATAGAGAGGCCCACTCACATAATTATGTGGATCCTAATAAGTTGTTAGATGCTGTCAAAGGAAAATTGAAGATACAGGACCAAGGATGCGGAGAGTATTCAATGGCTCAAACATTCCTCATTGGGAATTTACCAATATCTCCAAAATCACATGGCAAACCATATTTGTTGCAAAAGGAACCTAAGATAGTCATTCAATATCAACCCCCCACTACATTTACAAAATGGGGTGAACTTAACAAGGAAACTTTGGATGATGATGTAACAGATTGGCTTTATAAGGATCAAACTGATACACCACCTGTCAAATTGCTAGTGGAGTGGTATGGAAAAGGGTTTACAATAATGGAAAAAAAGGGATATGATGGCTGCAATGGTTTGGGCCCTAACAAGAAAGGAAGACTAGAACCTATTATACCTAAGATGCGATATCCAACTTTAGGGTTAGGTTTTGTACCATTGTCTACCAACGTGACCATGTGTGGAAAGGGGTGTGACTCTGATGATGAAACAACACCTAAGGATACCCAAACTAAAACTGATTCCAATGAATGGGAGTGGAGTTCATTTTCTTCTAGCTCTTATGCTATTGAAAATGTTTTCCTTGACCATGATCATTTGCCCATGGAAGACAAACATGAAATAACTCCCCCTCCCAAAATGTGTCCTAATGCTTGGATAGAGTCATTTTGGGACCCAAGCTCCAAATCAGATATGAGTAGTTCAGACAGTGATACCATAGACATTTTTATCCTTACCATCTCGACCCTAACTCTCCCTGAAACTGATGATGACATGCCCCTTGTTTATCCACAACTTATCCAACATGACAAACAAGAACCACTCAAATTGGATTGTTTTCAAAATGATGAAGCAATTGCAGAATTCCTTGGACTATGGGAAGGTATACCACAAGGCGATCATAAGGTAGGGTTTGCTATTGATTTAGATTCCACAGCATATTTTGGGGAGTCAACTCCATCTTCTACTCATAAAAATGAAAAAGAAAAAGAAAAAGTAAAAAATCAAAAGAATGGGTCTTTGAGTGAAAACCGTAAGGCACTCTCTGATCATAGAAAAGTAAAAATAAAAGACGTACCTGTGGGTGAAAACCTCTCTGAGGTGCCCAAAGGTGGAAGATTGGACATACCCTCATCAAGTCAGGATAAATTAACATTGCTTGTGGAAATGACCAAAGAGATAAATTTGGGTACACCTGACAACCCTAAGGTCATTCATTTCGTGGCTTCTCTATCAAAACAAGAAAAGATAGATTTCGTCAATTTCTTTCTCAAGAAGAAGATCAATTTTGCATGGTCTTATGTAGATATGCCCAACCTTGATCCAGAATTAGTCCTTCATCACTTGCCATTAAAACCAGATGCCAAGCCCGTCAAACAAAAACTCAGAAAGATGCATCCCCAGGTGGCTCTCTTAGTCAAAGTAGAACTCAAAAAATTATTAGATGTGAGCTTTATCAGACCAAATGATTATGTAGATTGGATTTCAAATTTGGTACTAGTTAGCAAAGTAACTGGGGGCATCAGAATCTGTACGGATTTTAGGGATCTCAATAAAGCATGCCCTAAAGATGACTTTCCACTGCCGAATATAGACATCATAGTTGACATGACTACCGGATATGAGATGCTATCATTGATGGATGGTTTTTCCGGATATAATCAAATTCGCATTGCTCCTGAAGATCAACATAAGACTATATTCACATGTGCTTGGGGTACCTACTACTAGAATGTGATGCCCTTTGGCCTTAAAAATGTTGGAGCAACATATCAAAGAGCTATGACAACAATTTTCCATGATTTTATGCATACTTTGATGGAAGACTATGTTGATGACCTATTATGCAAATCCGTCACAAGAGATAGTCATCTAGCCATCCTTGGCCCGATCTTTGATCGAATGGAAACCTACAAGCTCAGACTCAACCCAAAGAAATGTGTCTTTGGTGTCACAGCCAACAAATTATTAGGGTACATTGTTTCTCATAGGGGCATAGAAGTAGACCCAGCAAAAGTTAAAGCAATAATGGATATGCCTCCTCCTTCCAATCTCCATCAACTAAGAAGTTTGCAAGGGAGGTTACAGTCAATCCGCTGGTTTATAGCTCACTTGGTAGACAAATGTCATCCCTTCCAACATTTATTGCATAAAGGTGTCCCTTTTAAATGGACTAAGCAATGTCAATCAGCATTTCAAACTCTCAAGGATTATTTGATGTTGCCACCTATTCTAATGCCTCCTATAGCAGGGAAGCCATTCATATTGTATATCTCTGCAACTGAAATGGCATTGGGAGCTCTCTTAGCCCAACAAGATGAGAAAGGTAAAGAACGAGCTATTTATTATATCAGTTGGACACTAGTAGGCTATGAACTGAATTATTCAACTATTGAATGAGCATGTTTAGCAGTGGTATTTGCCACACAAAAGGTTCGACACTATATGTTAAATCATCAGACATCGCTAGTTGCAAAAATTGATCCTTTGAAATACTTGCTTAGTAGGGCAGCTTTGACAGGTTGTCTGGCAAAGTGGGTTATGATCCTTAGTGAGTTTGATATTGAGTACATTGAGAGAAAGGAAATAAAAGGACAAATCATAGCAGATCAACTTGCAGAGGCACCTATTCATGATGATCATCCAATGTTGACATATTTCCCTAATGAATCAGTATTTGCTCTTACTTCTTCTAAGGAATGACAATTATACTTTGATGGATCTCACACAAAGTATGGCTCAGGAGAAGGTATATTGTTTGTCACCCCTCAAGGAGATGCTATCCCAAAGTCATATAGGATCACTTTCCATTGCACCAATAATATTGCAGAATATGAAGCTTTGGTCATAGGACTTAAAATAGCAATCCAATGGAACATTACATATTTGCAAGTCTATGGAGATTCCTAGTTAGTCATCCATCAATTGAATGATGACTATGCAACAAAAGATGAAAAGCTTCTTCCCTACAAGCATATGGTAGATTTTTTTAAGGAAAAATTTACTGATATCCATTTCAGTCAAGTTCCAAGAATCCAAAACAAGTCAGCAGATGCTATGGCAACTATTGCTTCCATGTTAAATATGCCTCACAATAGGGACAGATGTGAATTTTTGGTCAAACAGTTGCTGGTGCCTTCTTTTGAAATTTCGACAACAGATGTGATGTGTGTTCTTGCTGGTCCTAATTCCCCATGGTACAATGACATATATCGACATTTGAAATCCCAAACCTTACCACCTAACCTTTCCTCTAACCAACGTCGAGCCTTCATACACCAAACTGCCAAATATGTCATCATTGTAGACACCCTTTACCATCATTCCTTTGACCACACCCTCCTCAGGTGTTTGGATTCTGACGAGGCACAAACAGCTTTATGCGAGGTTCATGATGGTATATGTGGGGGCCATTTCAATGGTCTAAGTCTAGCTAAAAAGTTGGTTCGTGCTAGATATTATTGGCCCACCATGGAAAAGGATGCTCATGATTTTGTCAAGAAATGCTACAAATGTCAAATACATGAAAATTACATTCATGCGCCAGCTCCAGAACTTCACTCTGACATATCTCCATGGCCCTTTTCTCAATGGGGATTGGATCTTATTGGCAAGATTCACCCAACATCTACAAACGGACACAAATTCATCATCATAGCCACATAATACTTTACAAAATGGATCGAGGCTATCCCTATGACCTATATCACTGGTGTTCAAATTTCAAAGTTTCTATTGAATTATATCATATGAAGATATGGGGTTCCCCTTGCAATAGTCACAGATAATGGTCGTCCATTCAAAAATAAAGATGTCAAGGAACTCTGTGAAAAGTTTCACATCCAACACCGTTTCTCCAGTCCTTACTATCCACAAAGTAATGGTCAAGCCGAAGCATCAAATAAAACCATCATTAAGATCTTGAAAAAGGTTGTCAATGACGTTGGTCGAGATTGGCATGTACAATTGAATCCAGCACTATGGGCTTATTGCACTTCCATTTGTACACCTTATTCCTTGGTGTATGGTGCAGAAGCCATTTTACCCTTGGAAGTGGAAATTCCCTCTTTGCGTGTTTCCCTGCAACATTTGATTGATGATGAGATGCACAGAGTCTCTAGGCTGCATCAGCTTGAGATGTTAGATGAGAAACATCAGATAGTCCTGACACATTTGCAAGCATATCAAAATTGTCTCCATCACTCTTATAATAAGAAGGTCAAAGGGCGACACTTCGAAGTGGGAGACTTGGTCCTAAAGGCAAACCCAAAGAATACACAATCTACTGACATCATCAAAGGAAAATTTGAGCCTAATTGGGTTGGGCCTTTCATAGTTACTGCAGCCTATGGTTCGGGGGCATATCATCTTGCAACCCCAGACGGTGAACCTCTGTCAGATCTTGTAAATAGTATGCACCTTCGAAAGTACTGGGCATATTTTTTCTATCACCTGTTCTTCACTATGATCCTGGAAAAATACAAAAAAAATAAAAATCAAAAGCTCAAAAATACAAAAAAATCAAGGAAAAAGTCATAAAAATGAAAAAAAAAAAAAAAGAGTAAAGAAAAATAATTCGCCCTCTAGTGAAAACCTAGAAAGCAGGCGCTTTGGGAAAGTACCATGGTGAAAACCTAGCAAACAGGCGCCATGTGTAAAATACTATTGCTCCATTATCTATCATGACTCCTAGCTGTACTTCCCCCCTGCAGGTTTATCATGATTATCCTTGCCCTGACCCAATGTTTTGTTCTAGGCTTGTGATTGGTCAACATCATTGTCTTGCATACTCAGGTTTCCAGTCCTTATGCATATGTTTTGGTCCTAGTCGCTGTATATGTCTTTCAAATTTTCATTGGGTGCGTGCCCCTTGTCATGATCAATTACTGGAGTTATTGTTGCGTGCGGACTAGAGCTTTCTTATCAAATAATGTCCTGAAAAAAAATCCCTAAAAATCATATAATGTCATGAAAAAATCCCTAAACATCAAATAATGTCCTAAAAAAATCCCTAAACATCAAATAATGTCCTAAAAAAATCCCTAAAAATCAAATAATGGCCTGAAAAAAATCCCTAAAAATCAAATCATATCCTGAAAAATACCTAAAAAGTCAAATAAGTCCTGAAAAAATGAACAAAAAAAAAAAAATTGTAAAAACCTCGAAATTCCTACAAAGTGAAAAACATCAAAATCCAAAAACAATTTCTTTGGCATTTTCCATTTTGTCAATAAATGGTCCCCTTTGCGCATAGACAGATCGTTGAGCATACATCCAATGACAATCAATCAAACATTGTGCTTTAATGAAATCATGCATTAACAGATGAACTGTTCGACCAAGCAAGCATTCAACCTGATCACCATTGTCGCATCAATCAAAATAGCATCAACATTACCATTGGTCCTTGTCAACATTACCATGGGTCTCATACAGGGTGTGGTATACTCAAAACCAGATTGTGTCCTATCTTCGATGGGGTACCGCATTCCCTGAAACCAGACAGCATGATCATTCTTGTTTTCCACTTTTGACAATGACGATCAGACTGTTTGTTTGACTTGGTTGAATTTGTGCATCTTATCTTTTTACCGATTTATCTTTGGCTTCGATCATGTTCCTATGTTGCTTGATGATGTCACTGAGTGATTTAGAGTGGCCGGGATGGTTCATGGTCCCTTTCCTTTTTGTTGTGTTTGCTGTTTGTGGAATGTTTGTCACAACCTGAGGCAACTATATCATTGGGTGTCTATGATATGTACATTCTCTTTGTGAATGTTGCACATACCTGGACCCTTGATGTATGCACCCTAGGATGCTTCACTCATTCCTTGTGTGCGATGTGTCTATCGTTTGTAAAAGGGGTTGCGTTCCAGCTCTGCCCTTCAATGCCATGATGCTCTACATCCACTTTGCTACAATAAATAAAGGTTCTCACCTACTTATGTGCATTTGTGAAAGCAAGTTTTCCTTCATCTCTAACTGTTCTCTATCTAATTTCTTCTTACTAACATTTCTTCCGTCAGTCTTGGTAGTCCGTTTGGTCTAGTTCTCCAATCTCTAAAAAATAAAAAATAAAAATAAGCTGCATCCTGCATTCATTGTTAGTACATTTGCATTATATCAAGCCCGTACAAAGCATTTTATCCATTACATCTTATAAATGCATCAAACCATAAACAACATTCATACATGTTACAAAGATAGTACATAGACAATGCATAAGACATCCATACATGGAAAGTAAACATAAGCCATAACACATTGCATCCCATCATATAGTTGCATATCATATCTGTAGCGTCCTAAAATTGAGACACTTGCAATTTCGATTGCATTTGGGTCTTCACGATGGCGATGCAACACAAAACCTGAATGGAGACCCCGAAACTTGTTCATGACATCAAAAACAGGATTTTTCAGCACCCTGGCCTGATCCTCCTTGCACCCCGCTGTCCCTGGAGGTGGGACCATGGCGCCCAGCGCCCTGGTCCCTGGCCCTATTTTTGGGCCCGGTCTCTTTTGGGTCTCGGGTCTTTATGTTTGCAAATTGGAAAATAACATTTCCTGGTCAGCCTAAGGTCAGGAAAATCAGTCTTTTAACCCTAATTGGCAAGTATATAAACTACATTTCCTCTCTCAAAAAGGGAGGAGGACATATGTGAGCAAGGCGCGAAAGCGATATTCAAACATTCAAACATTCAAGCATTCAAGCATTCCTTCAAACAATTGAGCATTCTAAGTCTCCATTCAAGGCTAAGTGTTGCATTCAAGACAAGGATTCAACCATTGAAGAGGAGATCACTTACAACATACAACATACTACATACATTACACCTTCGCATGTAAGAATACAAACATTCTTACAACAAGGTATCAGTACTTGTTTACATTACAAACATTTACATTTACAGCATTCTCATTTCTTGGTTAATTCCAAAACCGGGGTTTGACCTACAGGTAAACCCCTCATCCCTAACCCCCCAATCGTCCTCTCTTTTCTGTGTGTAGGTTGCAGGTACGCGGCTGTAATTGAAGATCTGGAATCCTTGTGCACAGATGAACAGATCCCCCTTCGTTTCGCGGATTTTTCGGAGGACCGTGTGCACGTCGGGCGCCATCGTCCCGTCAACTTTCGCTCAAATTTGTAGAACAGCACCGTCTTGACATTTTACTAGTAATTCCAGGTCCGTAGCTTCATATCATATCCCTATCTCTATTTATAAGCAAATATTTCCCACTTTACATGCATTCCTAGTTCAATCTTTCTATCTACATTTCTTTACAAAAGAGGGTATCCTTGATGTCTTAACCCTTGAAACTCATTTAGAATCCAATCTTGCATTGCGTGGGATTGGATCTTGTGGATTTCAACCCCTCTTTTGAATGTAAAGTCTCCCCTAAGTGAAAACCATCAACCCTAGAGACTCTCCCTTCTCTCTCCTCAGAGTTGGGGAGGGGAGAACGACTAGGGTTCGATTTTTTCGCTTTACATTTTGGTGAACCCGACGTGAACATCCTCATTCTGATTATTCATGGTTAGATCTGAAAATGTTGCTTCCCTAATTACATTTCCATGTTTGATCTTTTGCAAATTTTAGAGGTTGATTGCATAAAAACCCTAAAATTTTCTTTTTAGTAATTAAACTTGTGAAATGTTTAATTGTTAATGCTTGTTTCAGATCTACCCTTCTATTGCAAATTGTCAATTCATATTTGTGCTTTAATTCTGAAAATTAAGTGGTTAAATGTCAAAACCCTAATTTTTAAAACCTTCTTGATTCAACCTTTGACTGATAATTTCACTAATGAAAACACCTCCAAATCGGCTGTAACTTTGGATTCCGTAATAAAATCACAATATCTTTCATCCCTGAAAATTTGGAAAAAAGTTGCGAGGACTATGTGCACCCCGAGCGCCATCGTCCCCGACATTTTTTCCAAAATTTCGGGAGTGAGATCTTACTGTATTTTTCTGCTAAAATCCAGAATTTTGGCTGATTTTATCAATTTTAACACTTTCAAAATTAAAGTCAAAGTTGGTCTAGCGATTGCTTGGATTGAGGCTTCTAATCATTCAAAAATTGTTGAAATTAAAATTCATGTCAAAATTGTGTTTCTTACAGTCCTAAATCTAAAAAGTGTGTTAGCATTCATTCGAAATTTCAGTGCTTTATTCAAATTTTTGCAGTTTGTGACTTTTGAAATTAAGTGTTTAATTGCAACAACTTTGATTTCCACTTTCAAATTCGAATTTTGCATGAAATCGAGTCAATTTTTAAATTTCAAAACTTGCATTGTTTTCAGCATTCCCTCTAAAATCATAAAATTCAAAATTTCAGTTTCCCTCTCTTTTTCAAAATTCAAATTTTACATTTTTCAACAATCTTGGTAGGGTTCAATTTTGAGATTGCAACTTTAATTTGGCCTATCTACAGATTGTAAAATCAATCAATTTTTTCAGATTAGCTTTAAAATCATCATAACTTTCATCCCTGAAAATTTCAAAAAAATTTGCGAGGACCGTGTGCACTCCGTTCGCCATGGTCCTGGACATTTTTTCTGAAATTTCGGGAGATTGTCCTGATTGCATTTAATAGCTTAAATCTAGGAGATTGGCTGATTTTATTGAAATTTGCTTCCTATAAAAATCAAAATCTTCTCTCTCTCTTTAGTGCATGAGTTTTACAACAATAAGCCCTACTTACACTATTCCCGTTAGACGAAGCCTTAGAATTAAGACCTTCCAAGGTGTAATTACCGAGGAGATGGAACCTAATTTGAATGGCCTTTTTAACAAGGACACAGGTAATTCCTCTAATCCTCTTAATGATGAAGAAGCTCTCCATGAGGTTTCTGTAGAACAACTTTCAAAATTGGATAACCAATTTGATGATTTTCGACAATGGATGTCTCAAGAATACCCCAATAGTCAAGCTCTTTCATTAATTGAGGGTCTAAAATGTATGGTTCAAAGTGATAAGAATGGAATTGATATTTTGCGTGGTATTGCACACATTGTGGATTTGAATGTGATGCCGATGAAAATTTGTGCCGAAACCTTAGGTTATACACAACCTCCTACTCAAGTCAATCATTCTATTCCTTTGACGACTCCTATTGCTAGTATACCTACTTTTACATCAAACATAATGACTACTTCAATACAAGACATTCCGCCTATGATCACCAGTCATGGGGGCAATCCCTCTTCATTCAATCCAGCTTCTTCATTCATTCCTTCAATGAGTGTCCCTATTTCATTTCCACAAATGAACATGACGCAAGGGGGCAATTCGTTTAATCATTCCATTCCTCCTTGTAGTGTTCCTCCTGTCCAATCATCTCCTATGACTAACTATCATAGTGTCCCACCACCTTACTCTCTACCTTCTTTCAATAACATAACACCTCCATCACAATCTAACACATCTAATATGAACTCTTCGACTGAAGCGACCATTAACAATCTTGCACAAACTGTCTCTTCTTTACAGCAACAAATTGCCTCTATGAATCAATGTAAGTTTAGTGTGCCCACATTTGATGTTGCGAGCCCACTTTCTCTTGACATTGTTTGAGCTATCCCCCCTAAACATGTTGAGATTCCGCATTTGGAGCTTTATAATGGTAAGGGTGATCCTCTAACACATGTTAAGACCTTTCAAACAATATTTACCGATTTTGCTTATGACCAAAGATTGCTTGCAAAACTGTTTACTAGAACATTAAGAGATAAAGCCCTACAATGGTATTGCTCGTTGCCTTCCTATTCTATTACTTCTTTCGAACAACTTGCAAATGCTTTTATTCAACAATTTCAAAACAATATAAGTCCTAAAGTTACTTTGATTGATTTACTGCATTGTAAACAAGGTGTTAAAGAAAAAGTGACTGATTTCATTGGTAGATATAAGCATTTGTATGCTCAAATTTCCTTTCCAGTGCCTGACAATGATATTCAAAGAATCTTTATTTCTAATTTACAAAAAGACATTAGAGAGAAACTCCTGTTTTCTGAGATTACTTCTTTCCAACAGTTGTACGCAACTCTTCACAATTATCAACTGACTGTGAGTCAAATGGAACAAGAAAATCCTATGGCTCCAAGTGATAAGGGTGATAGTAGTCAACAACCATTTGGGAAGTTTAAACCGAACAGAGAGTCAATTAAATTCAATGAAAACATCATCAACAACAATGTGAATGCAGCATCAGGTGTGCCTCCTATTTCTAAGTTTTTCAGGAAAGAAAGAAAGTTTACTCCTTTGAATGAATCATTGCATAGTATTATGAATAAGTTATTGGAACAAAATGTGCTTACTCTCCCTCCTATAAGGCAAATAGATCCTGCAAAGATTAATTCACCCTATTTTGATAACAAATCTTTTTGTCAATTTCATCGTCATCCTGGGCATGATACTGAAAAATGTTTTGCTTTAAAGGGTAAAATTCAAGATTTGATTGATAATAATACTATCTCTGTTTCTGGAGTGAATGATAAAGGCAACACATCTGTAGCTCCTCCTAACCAAAATCTTTAGATTTTTACTGATCCATTGCCTTCTCATACCTCTAATGCGATTGATACTACTGATTCCTCTGTCTCACCTGATGATCTTGTGTCTATGACTCCGAATGTGATTAACTTTGTAGAGCAGCAGAAAATCCCTAAAGAACCTTCCATCACCTTTGATTCTAGTGAAGCTATCAGGGATCCTGATGGTCCTTTATATATAGTTGCAAAAGTCAAGAATACACCTTGTCGTGGAGTGCTTATTGATCCTTCTTGCATGGTTAATGTCATTACTGAAGAATTTCTTTTTACTTTGCAATTGAATCAAGTGATCTATGATGAAACAAATGTGGTTGTGAAACTATTTGATGCATTTTCTTCTCCTGCAATTGGTTCTATTACATTACCTATTGAGGTCCATAACAAATCCCTTGATGTGGACTTTGCTATTATTCCATCATCCGAACAATTTCATGTGAAGCTAGGCTATCCTTGGTTGTCTTCCATGAAAGCTATTGCTTCTCCTATTCACAAGTGTTTGAAATTTCCCCATAATGGTGAAGTTGTTACTATCAATCATAGTCTCTTTAAACCAGCTGAAAGAACTTCTAGCGTTCCTATTGATTACTTTTGGCCTAAACAATTCCAATCTCTTCCTCCGCGAAGTGATCATCTTTTCAAATCTTATCAATAGTGGAAAAAAGATATGATCCTTTCTCTAAGTGAACCTAGAACACCCAAACTTGACATTCCTATCGTTCTTGAGAAGGAAGTTCTTCCTTTGAAAGATAAAACTAATGTCTTTCCTCAAGAAGATTCCCAACCCATTCCTATGGATGTGACTATGCCTATATCTAATAAACTTCCTAAAAGTAGACCTATACCTCCTCGTCATGATGGACTTGGTCTCCTTCCTAAACCAAATATTCCTCCCTTATACTTAGCAGTTCCTCCTCCTTCCTCTTATGGAGAGAAGAGAGCTTCCTCTTCTCCTATTGTTCAACTTAAGAGACCACAACCTAAACACCCAAGTGATAAGGATGAGAACATTCCTCCTCCTTAATCTTCGCAACTTCTTACTAAGACTAGACGAAATCGTTCTGCACGTGAACGCCGACGAAAGCGTCATCTTAGAGCTCAGGCAGCTGCTTCTCAGACTTTGCAATCCCCAAAAAAACCTTCAGCTAGTATTATTTCATTTTCTCCTCAGCCGACAATTGAGCCAAAATCTCCTAAACATAAGATGCATGATGGTCTTGATCCTGTGCGAGTTAAAGATCCTATTTTTATAAATCTTGATGATGATATAGATGAAAATGTTATTCATGATGAAAATGTTACTTCTATTCATTCTGATAGTGAATATGAATACGTTGATGTTGATAACCATTTATCTAACGAATTTTCTAAAGCACTTATCCTAGCTCCTAGACAAGAACACTGCGGCTTGGGATATGAACATAGCCCTTGTTTGGATCTTGTGATAGCTCCATCTGCTATGTTGGATGTTCCTCCTCTAGCGTGTTTCCTACCTTCTCGAAATACTGATCAGCAAGATCGGGGGGTAGATGACGTGCTAGACTAGTTTCATTAGCATAGCAGATTCTCTCCCCCTCTCTTTTGTTACTTCTTCTATGTGTTATTCTCATTCTTCTATTTGTTGTCCTTAGTGTTGTCTACTTGAGGATGATGCAAAGCATTGAGATCTCTCGATCTCTCTCATGTTGACTCAAAAGACACATGTGTTCCCTTCTTCTAGGTGACCTTCCTTGATTGGGGAATGAAGAACAATTATGCATACATACATATGATATACATGAATCATCATACAGCATACTAACCCCGAGGAAAGCGAAGTCACCTTGTGCTTTGTGTTTTGTGTCTATTATCCTTGGGCTTATCTCACACTTGGGGGCTAAATCCTTGTGATAACGTGCTCCTTTCCCTTCTCATTCTTATATGTATCACTACCTTAAAGCAATCACCTCCGGTGAGGCGTGTGCGATCGCTTTAATGTAGGGGGGCATACATCCCGTTCATATCTTTTCAAGATACTTGAAAATTTCTTGACAAATTCAGCTTTGCCTTGAAAATTTTTGATATCTTTCTTGCATGACTCATAGTGAGGGAACCTTACTACTGACAGTCATGGTTCTCCCTCATGATCTTCCATTTTACTTTGTCAATCGAAGTCGTAAGATCCTTAGTCCACTTGGGGCTTGGTGTATCTTGCCTCCTTGACATGGTGAAAGTTTTTCAATGTTGTTTCCTTGTACTTTACCGAAAGTATTGGCATACGCTTATACTCCCACTAAAGTGGGGGCTAAATGTAGTGTCCTAAAATTGCGACACTTGCAATTTCGACTGCATTTGGGTCTTCACGATGGCGATGCAACACGGAACCTGAATGGAGACCCCGAAACTTGTTCATGACATCAAAAACTACATTTTTCAGCACCTTGGCCTGATCCTCCTTGCACCCCGCTGTCCCTGGAGGTGGGACCATGGCGCCCAGCACCCTGGTCCTTCAGGACTAGGGCGCCCAACGCCCTGGTCCCCCAAGACCATGGTGCCCAATGCCCTGGTCCCTGGCCCTATTTTTGGGCCCAGTCTCTTTTGGGTCTCGGGTCTTTATGTTTGCAAATTGGAAAATAACATTTCCTGGTTAGCCTAAGGTCGAGAAAATCAGTCTTTTAACCCTAATTGGCAAGTATATAAACTACATTTCCTCTCTCAAAAAGGGAGGAGGACATATGTGAGAAAGGCGTGAAAGCGATATTCAAACATTCAAACATTCAAGCATTCAAGCATTCAAGCATTCCTTCAAACAATTGAGCATTCTAAGTCTCCATTCAAGGCTAAGTGTTGCATTCAAGACAAGGATTCAACCATTGAAGAGGAGATCACTTACAACATACAACATACTACATACATTACACCTTCGCATGTAAGAATACAAACATTCTTACAACAAGGTATCAATACTTGTTTACATTACAAACATTTACATTTACAGCATTCTCATTTCTTGGTTAATTCCAAAACTGGGGTTTGACCTAAAGGCAAACCCCTCATCCCTAACCCCCCAATCGTCCTCTCTTTTCTATGTGTAGGTTGCAGGTACGCGGCTGTAATTGAAGATCTGGAATCCTTGTGCAGAGACAAATAGATCCCCCTTCGTTTTGCGGATTTTTCGGAGGATCGTGTGCATGCCGGGCGCCATCGTCTCGTCAACTTTCGCTCAAATTTGCAGAACAACACCGTCTCAACATTTTACTGCTAATTCTAGGTCCGCAGCTTCATATCATATCCCTATCTCTGTTTATAAGCGAATATTTCCCACTTTACATGCATTCCTAGTTCAATCTTTCTATCTACATTTCTTTACAAAAGAGGGTATCCTTGATGTCTTAACCCTTGAAACTCATTTAGAATCCAATCTTGCATTGTGTGGGATTGGATCTTGTGGGTTTCAACCCCTCTTTTGAATGTAAAGTCTCCCCTAAGTGAAAACCATCAACCCTAGAGACTCTCCCTTCTCTCTCCTCAGAGTTGGGGAGGGGAGAACGACTAGGGTTCGATTTTTCTGCTTTACAATATCATATATCAATATCGGAGTACAAAATTGGACTTTCTGTCCTACGTATGGCCCACAGGATAAGTACATAATGTCAAAATATATATGTCTCCATCATAAGGAGCATGTGCCTCTGTCACTGGGTGCTCCCTCTGTCCTCCTCATCCCTGCCATGTCTTGAGGATGAAGCCCCTCCTGTCCCTGGTCCTAGCTATGGTGGTCTCATAGGTCCACTCACCCCCATGCTGCTCACTAACCTCTGAAAGCATGGCTTTCTCTCTATCCTCGATCGTGACCGATATGATGCTGCTCTCTACTCTAGTGGAACTGCACTCTCATACAGAGTCCTCAAATGGTGCATCTCATCTCCTGCCTCTAATAACATCTGTGTCATCTCATGCACACTAGCATCTCTAATTGACCCAACATACTCGGTCACTCTCTAATCTACTTGATGTGCCTGGGCTATCGTTGTATCTCGAGCCACTATCAGCCTTGTTATCTCTGCTCTGAACGTATCCCTCTTAGTTGACCACTGCTCCTGCTCTATCCTCAAGATAGCATTCTGTCTCTCCAATGTAGCAATGTAATCATGCTGACTCACTATGGCGGCCCTACATATATGCATCTCCTCTATGCTAGCTATCTCCTGCCCTATGGGTATATCCTGCAATGACTTATGATCTATTAGATCTGGCTCATCTCTCTGTGTGCACCTAGGACTCTCCTTTCCCTCATCATCCTCCTCAGCCTCCTCATCCCCCTCATCTTTGTCCCCCTCATCCTCATCCCCCTCATCCTCATCATCTCCCTCCTCATCATCTTCCTCCTCATCATCTCCCTCCTCCTCTCCAGTGAGTGGGAAGTCCTCCTATCTCCTAGGTACCGGAATATCAGGATCTGTCAATGGCACTGGTCGTTGTCGTGCAAACCATCGCTCATACCTCTCTATCATCCCAGCATCTACAACATCTGATCTCCAATCCCACTATCTCTGCTATAGCTGTGTGAAGTTGGTATATGCTATGTGTGGCTGAATCATCCTCCCCCACTGACTCATTTCTCTGTGGGATCGGGCAAAGTGTGCAGTTCCTATCGGTGCATCCTGCCTCTCTCCAAACTATCGTCTGACTCTCTTTGGCAGATACATCTCAATCACTCTCTAGTGATTCACTAGTCATCCAATCAGGTATCTCTCCTGTCTGCAATACGGTAGCTCATCGCCATCATTTGACCATCCAGGGCAATCATGATATGGCCTCCATGTGAAATCTCTCAACCTGTCTAGCTCATGTCGCCAATACAATATGTATCCAAATGGACCCTGTCTCAGCACTCCCCCATAGCAGTACACATATGGTCGATGTGGTACTACCTTTCTCTCTGCAATCGGCTGACATATGGCTATGTGCTCAAATACCCATACTTGTAAAAGTGTGACCCCACAGCTCAAAGTCTATACCCTTTCATATGCTATCTGATGCAACTGAAAATATAGCATGGCAAGCACACAGGGTCCCCATGCGTATATAGTCCCCTTGTCGCCATCTGCTTTAGCACTCTTCCCCATCCAATAGGGAATCCATGTCCTTGTCTATCACTTGTTAATAGGCATGCCATAACCACTACTATCACCACATATTGCTGATCATACTCTGCTGCCATGGTCTCCCAACGGATCTCCCTCTCTATGATATCAAGGTCATCTACGTTGCACTCAAATAATCTGCACAAAGAGTCTCTCCCTATCGCTAGGTCGTACACCAGCATCTCCCCATGAATCAAAATGTGGAGGATACGCCACACATCCTCTAATGTCACAATCGCCTCTCCAGTCAGAAGATGGAAAGAGGAAGTCTCTGAATGCCATCACTCAGCCAATGCAGTGAGAAGTCCTGTGTTTGCCCTAATCTCGAGCATGTATGTAATGTAATATAATCCAAGTCCTGCTAATGTGTCTTTGTCAGTACTCCTGAGTCTGTATCACAACATGAAACAATCGGGTCTGTTCTCCTGTGTGATCAATGGATACTGTCGACTCTGCATCACAATTGGGGCACAATTTGTCATTTTTAGGGTTTTCTCCTAAGGGTAGCATTTCCTTGTTTCATGCACCAATCAGGGTTTTCTTATCTATTTTTGACGTATCCTTCCCTTATCCCTCTTTTTAGGATAATTTGCGTGTTGTTTTGGGTCAAACTAGGGTCATAAGTGCACAATTGCGCTAGTGCACACTGTTTTGTGCTTGTGCAGCATCAAGCTACATGTGTGTACCTTACACAGGCATAGAACATCATTAACACAGGCACAGAATGCACCCACACAGGCACAGTTCTGCATTTTTCCCTCCCTTGTGGGCCCCGCAATGTCCCGCCATCAAGCAAAATTCATGAAATTGAACATATGGGTTTTTGAGCTACATACCACTGCTCCCGCTTCATCCAGTTGTCTGTAGGTGTGTACACATTCCCCAAGGTGATCTACCATTGGAATGTTTGCAATCTCTCTGCAAGGGTCCTTTTTCCTGAGCAACAACTCCTCCACTTTGCCTAGTGCAAATGAACTCTTTTCCTTCTCCTTGTCTCTTATATAGATCTTTGTCAGTACCTAGATGGACGTGCATGCTCTCCATCTTATGATGGTTGCGGTCTTTTGTGCCTTCCACTGCTTGTCCTTTGTGCATCTGACCTTCGATTTTTGATCCGTTCGAACCTATCATCTTTTGTCATTCTTATCGATCACTTGACCTCTTTTCTGGATTTTTTTGGCCAATTCCTCGAGGGGGCATGCATATGTCATTGTTATTGTCTGGTGCATTTTCATTAGTGTTCTTTGAAACAACGCTTAGAATCACATTGTCTCAAAGAGGGGCAAAATGTAGACATCTAAAAATGGTCAACGCTTGTGGAGTCATACTTTAACCTTTGCGCATTGCCTTATTTTAGAGTTCTTGCATCGCATTAACATTTCTTCTATGTTGCGCACTTGGTCTTTATCATTTGTGAGCATCGAGTCCTTCTGTGTTCCTCATTTTCATCACTTTCGAATTAGGTCTTGTCGATAGTAGTCTTCAGTCATGATTTTGGTCGATCTTATCTAGTCGCATCATGGTGCGTGCTCATTTATCATCATTTTGGACATCGTCAATCCTAATCGATGATAGAATTAGGGTTTTGTCCTCTTGTCAATCTTTCAATCATATTTAGCTTGTTAGTAATCATTTGCAATTATCAACTTGTCAATCTCATCATTTTGCGATCAATTCGTCATCGATCCTTGTCCTTGTCAGCCTTGTCATTTTGCGATCGATTCGTCATCGATCCTTGTTCTTGCTAATCTCATCATTTTGCGATCGATTTGTCATCGATCCTTGTCCTTTTCAATCATGTCAATTTGGATCGATTAGTCGTTGTTCCTCATCAATTGGTGCCTATCAATTTGTTCTCCTTGTCAATCTTTGTCAATTTGTCATTGATTTTTTGGCAACCAATCTCAATCATTTATCAACATTGGTCCTTTGTCAATCAGAATCATGATCGAACCTACATTAATTTCTTGTTGTCTTGACCTAATTCCTTGTCCTCTTACTTCTAGGGTTTTATGATTTGTTCATTTAATCCTTTTCTTCTTCTTTGTGGGTTAAATAAATCTATTTATTTAGTCCTAGGTCTCTTTCATGAATTAATTAATGGATGAAAACCTATTAATTAATTCACCTAATTTCTATTTCTCCTATTTTCTTTAATTTTTCTAATATTTCCCCTAATTTCATTCCCTCATTTTCTCCTATGTTTATGCTTCCATTTGTTGCAATCATGGAGGCTATTTTCTCTCTTCCCTTTTGTCATGGGAATGGCATTTCAATCTTGTCATAATTTGTCATACACCTTGCGTAGCAAATTGTCATACATTTTTCATAATTTTGCCATTCTTGATTTGAATTTCCTTTTAAATCTCTTCATGCTAATCTTGTCCTCTCTCCAATTCGTCTATAAATTGGATGATTATATTCAATCAAAAAAAAAGATAGATCAATCAAACACATTTTTGAGTAACCTTATGCTACGAATTTCATCTCTCAACAACTTGCTTTCCACTTGCATTTTGCACTTGTAGGTGAGATCCATATCAAATTTGAAGGTGAAAGAAGAACAATGGAGCCACATGAAGGAGATATCTGCATCGGTTTGCTTCGATTTCATTTGATTTGAATATCTTGTCTTTATGTCTTCATTGATTGGATTAGCATTGCTTTCATAGCAGCTTTAGGTTTTGTGGTTGTCCTAATTGCTATTGTTTTGATGATTTTCAATTTCCTGATCTACAATCCTGACATGAGGAGGCAAGCTCTTTCCAATATAAACCAACTTAGGGGATGATTTAGTCCCTAAGTTTACCTCCTCTAGTTATTCTAATTTAGTGGTTGACTGCTATTGCAGATGACTATCATTGTAGCTAAACATACCTTCAAGTTCTACTAACCCCTTAGGTATCTCATTTGTTTCTAGCTAGACCAAGTCATTTCCAAATACTATTTCTCTATTATCAACCACTTCTACCAATGCATTACAATCAATTTTCTGTCCCTCATAATCATCTATGCATTGTATAAACCTAAGGATATCTTCATGATCCTCAAACACTTGCTAGTTGTAAATATTTTTAGGGATAGCGGGCCTAGCTTTTATCTCTATTGTGGATACACCTGTTAGTGTTACATCATCATTCTTCAATGCAACATTTGCTAAAAAATCAGCCATGATATTCTTGGACCTTTCTATCCAATTGATAGAGAATGCACTAAAATATTCAATTACATCCCACACTGCATGCTTATATCATTTCAGTCTCTCATTCTTAGATGCATATTTAGCCCTAACTTGTGAAACAACCAGCTTTGAATCTCCCAACACTCTTAAGAGTTTTATCCCATTCCTTTTTGCCACTTCAAGCCCTAATAGCAAGGCTTCATACTCCGCAGTATTGTTGGTACATTGAAAAGCTAATAAAAATGAATATTTGAAAGTAATACCTGAAGGGGACACAAAAAGAACTCCTGCCCTGGATCCTTCTTTAGAGAAAGCTCCATAAAAGTACATGTGCCACAAAGCATGCTGCTGAGACTCCAATTCAGTTACAATACTATCAGTATTTTTCAATGGAGGCAGAATTGGTTGTAGTCTAAAGTTATCAAGATCCACTTCAATCATAAAATTTAGCATACTAGGATCTACTTTTTCAATTACCCTAGGGGCGCGTGGTTCTCTAAACAACTTTACTTGGTTTCCATTAATGGGGATGGTAGCATATGATAAATCCAACTGAACATTTCCACCCACTGTTGCGGCCCACTGCCTAGATAACAACATGCCATAATGGGGTTTTGTATCAGTTATAATGACATCCATTTTATATGTTTCCTCAGGGACGACTGCTATTTTAACTTCAACATTTTTCATTGTACCTATCACAAGCACTTCTCTATTATCCATAGCATAGCATTTCCCATACACTATATTCACTGATAACCCTAGTTCTTTCATAACACCATAAGGCATTATATTTGTAGCTGCACTAGAATCTATCATGCAATTTTTTATCAACCGGTTATTTACCAACAAAGTAACATAAAAAGGATCAACCTGTGAGGGTTCTTGTGTAATGGTTGTTCCTACATATACCTCTGGAGTTTGCAGTTCCAGATTCTTTTCATCCTTATTAGAACTGGAAGGTGAAGTTGTATCACTATCAAACAATTGAGAAAATAAAGACAAAGCTGCTTCTCTATGTTCTTTTATTTTTTACAACTCTATTAATGGGACAATGACCTTCATTTGAGTAAGAGCCCGCATCATATCAAATGTGGAATTAGTAATAAACTCAGTACTAGCCTTAACTCTTTCCACCTTAGGCTGACTTGCCTTCTTTGTTGCGGCAACTCCTTGTGTATCATTAGTAGCTTTATTATCTATACCCTTGGGTACTTCTTTAACTTGATCTTTCTTTTCTTGACCAACTTGAGGCAAAGTAGCACCACTTGTTGCTTTCTTCTGGGATACCTCTTTTATAAACATAGAACTAGGTTCACCTTGATCACTATCCCTTTTGGTACTCCTCAAATTATAGTTGTGTTTGGATTTGGCTATAGCAACCTTAGTGAGATTTTTTACTTCTTCCTCACTAGGCCTTCTAAGGTGAACTTCTTCATCCTCAATGGTTACCACATTCAGAGTAGGATGCCAATCAAGTGTTAGCTATCCTTGAAAAGACCTTTTACTATCTACCACATCACACTCACTAAATTCACTCTGTAAAGACTCTTCATCACTTTCTATAATAGTTTCAAACATGTTTATATCAGGCTCATCCTCCTATTTCATGGATTCTTCAAGGGCTTGAGCTACTGCACATTGATGAGGAGAGTGTGGTCCATCACAAGCTATGCACCAAGGAGTATTTTCTATGTTATGAACATTTTTTCCTTTTAAGGGATCAGGGGTATCTTGGCTCTAAAAATTCTTGGGATTCTCATTCTAAGGCTTACCATCCTTCCAATTGGTGTTGTAAGGCATATCATGCAATCTAGGAGGTCTATCTTGCCAATTATAATGAGGTTTTTCATTTTTGTTCACCTTGGTAATGAGATCCTTCATGGTTGTCACCAACTTTTCTATTTTATCTTCTTCCTTAGAAACTTTGTTTGGTTGTTGTTTTGTTTCCTACCATAGCCTACCATCAGTTCTTCTTCCTAATTTTCCAGATACCTTTCTATTGCTCTCTACATTGATAGCAATTCTGAATGCATCTCTTAGGCTATGTGGATTTTTATCCCTCAATATATATGCCATTTTAGAATCAAAGGCATTGTAGTAAGTATTCAGGCACATGTTATCATCTAATCTCATTACCTGAAATAATCTATGCATTGCTTTCTAAAATCTAGCATTAAAATCTGTGACCATTTCATTATCAGATTTTCTAATATTTTTGAACTCATTGAGCATGAAGCTCACATTTGTTTTGTCACCATACCGTTCTTGAAAGCAATTTTTAAAATCCTCCCAAGACCCAATGCTATTAATAGGAAGACCCCTATACAAGTCTCTTGCATCTTCTATTAGGGACTGAACAAATAATTTCATTATGACATCTTCATTTATGATCTCATAATCATTAATCAAATCACCAAAAGACTTCAAATGCTCTTCTGCACTAATTGCATTGTTCCCAACAAATTTATGAAGCCTATCTCTTAACTCGGTTGGAACATGGTTAGGATACCTAGGGATTCCATCAAAAAATAGCTGCCTATATAGTTCTAAGTTGATAGGTCTTCTCTGTAATGGGTTAACAACATGGTTATTACCCATGTTCATTCTTACATTCGGGATTTGAGTTTGAGAGATCTGGTTATTTTGGTTAATAATAGGAGCTTGACTGGTTGTTGCTATATTAATAGGCAAAGTTGGCTGAATTTTAACAAGAGGGAGGGAAACTTGCTGAGGAAAAGGTTTATTTAGATCTTCTGATGGAAAGATGATGGGGGAGCTTTTAGATAGCCAATTTTTCTTTTAACTTCTTGGTTAGCTGCCTCTAACTCAGCTTTCTCTAACTCCATTTGTAGATCTTATTTTTCTTTCCTCATCCTTTCCATCTCCCTTTCATGTGCTGATAATATATGAGAGATTTCTGCTGTAGTCTTAGATCCTGACCCACCTTCCATGCATTTACGCTTTCCTTTGTCTACATCTTTTCTAAAAGGCTGCGGGTCACTAAAAATTTCTCTATTTTGTTGCACTTCTGACTTGTATGCTGATTTGGTCTTAGGGACTATAATTTCTCTAATCATAGGACCTTCATCGTCGCTCTTTGCCTTTTCTTGGGAAAGCAACTAAAGATCAACAATCTTTCTCAGGAGCCTATCTCTCTCCATCAGTTTTGCCTTAACTTCTTTCTCCCTATTTGCTTCCTTTTGGGCTCTTAAGGAGATCAACCCTTCTATTTAGGTCCTCTATTTCCTAGGATACTTTATCTTCATCAAGGAAGATTTCTTCAGAGTCTGATATGTTAAATTGGCCAATATCAATTAAGCTGATATTCCCATCAACTGTTCTGAGTACAAAATTTCTGACTACATTTGAACTACTTTTGTCTCTCCCAGAAAAACTAGTATGAGATATATCTTGATTTAAAACATGAACATCTTCTATATTTCCAAATAAACCATAATGAAACCTAAAACATCATGTTCAGATTCTCGGGAAGAAGAATTTGACTTTGTATAAACAAGTCTTGCAGATATCTTACCAGTATTGTTGCTTTTCTGGACCCAAGCAACATTTGATGGCTCATGTAGTACTGACCTTTTCTGACCTCTTCGTGACTATTTAGGTAATCCCTTCTGCAATGTCTCACAAGGATGCTTTTTCATGAAAGATCTGGTGTTCTTTCCTCCTTGCATTGTGCTTGTTTTCTTTTCAAAATTTTACTTATCTCCAAAAGGACTGGTTAAGACTAACAGAGTCGCCACCCACAAAGACTGGGAAAAATGAAAACAAGCTTCACACAAAAAAATTGCCAATCTTCAAAACAAAATCACTATGATTTTCAGAGAAAGAGGGAACACTAATCAAAGATCGCAAAAATTTCTAAATACAGATATCCAGACAACATTCATAGTTCATTGAAACACCAATCTGCAACACAGACACACCTTGGCTCTCCCTAGCAGAGTCGCTACTTTTGTTGTTCTCAAATTTTGATCCCCTTCTTATCCCCTTTCATGAGAAAAAATAACTTTGTATGTGAATGGAGAAATCAAGGAACAAAAACCTTAGAGCAACATATGACAAGGTTTTAATAACCTTCTACACTTCGAACTTATCCAAAGTTCAGGCGGGTATACCTTATGTGAATACTTTCACACTTTTAAACAAAATCCACAATAACCATTGTCCAAAAACCAGTGGTTCTTATCGCCTTAAACAAGAAACTAAAAAAAATAGGAAAATTAGGCTCATTTTCAGTGTTGATCCTCAAGAGATTTAGAAAAGAAAACATTAATAGATACCAATGCCTTATCTGGGCTATAGAGTCGTCTATTTTAAACAAGAACTCCAGAATGAAACATATCCATGCATCTCAATCACTTTGGCTTTTATCAACTCCATACATGCCTGACATGTATGAGAATCCTCCCATGTTATACTAAATAGTGTTCATCAAATTCAAAGTTCCCAACAAATAATCTACTGATAAACATATTTCTCGCGTATTTAATTCCCCTCCTGAAGAAGAAAGCTAAGAAACATATCTATAAAAATTGCATTACAATCCCTATTGAATTGAAATAACCCTAAGTTACCCAAATGAAACCAGTAAAATATTCGAAAGAATACCAGAAGACAACACAAATTATAGGCTCAAAGTTAATGGTCTATATATTTATATTCAATTTGGAAAATCTTACAAAACTGAGATAATTTTCTGTGAAACAATTAGAAAAAACGTAGATAAATTTCTCTAGAGTTTCTTTACAAATTCTTGTGATCCTTTTTTCATTGTCTTGGTATCCATTTATAAAAGCATGGATTCATAAAAGCTTCGGACCCTTTTGAGAAAGTTTGTTACAAACTGAATTACTCTCCAAGAAATGCTTACATGTTGTTTTCAACATCTATAGCTTCTTGCACCTTTTGTTCTATCGCAACCTCTTCTAACTACTTCAGAGCATCTTCTTTTTGTCCCACATAATTGGCCTTCCATTCCTGGAAAACATCATCACTTGGCCAAGCAAAACTAACAACCTTTTGCTTCATGTCTTCTAGCCTTTTCCAAGTGACCCTTAAATGTCCAATTTTTGTTTCTATGAAACCATAATGAGATTTCACCTTTTCAATTTCTTCAATTGTTTGGAAAAATAGGGAGGTGTCATCAGTTTTGATAATTTGATTGATCCTTAGGGACAAGTTGTTGTCCACCTCTTTCAACCAGGTCTTCTCTTCTTTCAACTGAATTGAACCAATAAAACCACTTGGAAACAATTCAAATTTATGATCCGAATATTCTTTTCTATAAAGTTGGGCTTTTCTTTTCACACCTGCACTTTCCTCTGACAGAATAATCATCTCTTTTATAAACTCATTGGTAGCCCTTAGAGTGTCATTCTCCTCTACATCTAGATGAGATGAGCACATGAGCTCCAATTTCTTACCTCTGGGCATCCACTTATTAAAGATTGGTTCCAAAGTGACCTCATCTTCTCTGAGTTTGATCATAACATTCAGAATCCTTTTCATATTTATGTATACAATGGGGGCCTTAACTGAGTCAACAAACTTCAAGATTGTGGCTTTCACATTCTCTTCATATTTGTTTGCAAACAAGGCTTCATCTTGTTTCAACCTTTCCAACTCATGTTGGACACTTTCAGGTGATTAGGAGCTAGAAGGCATAGGAGAAGGGGGGTATTCTACAATGGGACTAGTAGGAGGGGGTCTTGCTGGAGAGGAGGCTATGATGAGTGTAGAGGATTCACCTGGATGGTGCTAACCTGCCAACTGACTCTGGAGTCTAGTAATTATGCTATCCCCGTTGGCCATTCCTTCTTTAGCCTCATTGTAGGCCTTTCAGATAATCTCCGACTTCAATTGGAGATTAGCTCTTTCTTGTGCCTCTCTCTCTACTACTACCACATTGAACTTTGCAGTTTCCAAAACTATGCTTACAGCTTCCACTACCCTTGTATCTTGGACTCTCTTAACAATCATGCCTCCTAAGAGGCTAGAATCTAGTCCATTTTTCCTCCTTTTTTTCTCATCCTTCTTTAATGACCACATAACAAGAGCAACATTATCCTTGCTAAATTTCACTCCTTCCATAGGCTTTGTTTCCTTCCTTGCTACATCAAGCACTAGAGCATCAACTATATCCCATTCAGGGATAATTAACACACTAGTCTTTGCTACCATCTCTCTTCCTTTCTCAGGGGTGATAGTTTTAAATTCTTCCATCATTTCTTTCTTTATCTCTTCCTCCACCTGAGTTGTATCTCTAAGAGGTTGTTCACTCTTCCTCCATTCACATCTAACCTTGAATTTCTCCATGTTTTGCTTCCATACAAATTGCATGAAAGCTCATGTTGTAACAAAGTTACTATCAGCGAAGAATTCTTCATTGGCTTGTTTAACAATAAGGTCCAATTCTTGGCCTTTTAGCTCACCTTCAGTCAAATTCATTTTAGCACTAGGTGGCTCTTCAGGCATTCCCTCTTGGGTCTCTTCATAGGTATAGGCAATCTCACCAAGACTCCCTAACTATAATAATTGTTCAGCCACCGCTTGCTCATCTCCAATGTGGACAGGGGACTGAGATGGAGAATATTGAGGTTCATTAGTTTCAACTTCCTTTCCCACTCTTTCCCCTTTAGGGTAATCTTGAATGTCAATGACATCTTCAATTTTCCTTTCCCCTTTTGAAGTGGAAGGCTCACTTATCACTAGCATCATCACAGTGTACTTTGACTTCTTATGCATTACATAGTCACCAAGTGGGATTGCCTTAGCAAAGGCAGGATTAGTTAGGACTAACCTAACCTTATCAGGATCATTTTGTATTATGGCCTCCCTTTTTTCTTTTAAGGTCTGCATGAGGTCTTCAAAATAGAGAATCAAGAATTTGATTTTCTCCTCAAAAGGGTTGAAGCTAGAAAGAGGGTCATAGCTATTATCAAATTGATAGATAAAATCAAGCGCCTTCTTGTATGCAACCCACTTCTCCTTCCTTAGCTCCTTCTCATCTAAGCTGAATTCATTTCTGATTAAATCTTTGGGGAACTAAAATTGGTGAGGCCTACCTCTACACACTGCTCTCTTTCTGAACATGCCATTGAAGAAGTCCTCAGGGTTTGCACATCTTAAAACTGCAGTTGACAACCTATATGGCTTAAAGAATTCTTCAAAATATTTCCATCCACCCTTAGTGATTACAAAATGGTGGGCCATGGTAATAGTTGGGAAAATGGTCCCTTTACCCCTATTGGTTAGCTCTGCCTCTTGCACTCCTCCAATTTGTCTCAATACTTCTGCAATCCCTATCTTTAATGGGACCTGGTAGGGTAGTAAATAGGGGGTACCTATAAAACCATACACTCTGAAAATAGTAGAAACAGGGTACAAATACATGTCTCCCCAATTGTGAACAATCTTAATATCCTCTACAAACTCCTTAGGTCTGAGGAATTCCAAAAGAGACTTAAGAATTCTAGGGTTTTCTTTGCATAAAAGGATTCTAGTCTTAGATACAAAGCATCTATCAAATTTCACAAAACTGGCATCTTCTCTATCCCAGGATAAAAGAGTTCTTCGAAGCTAAACAAGCATCTCTTCCTTATCCTTTACCTTGATCAAGTCCATTTCCTTTGCAAATTAATCAACACCTCTGAACAAGAACATGTGCATTAACATGGAGTACCATCCAAACGGCCTATCCACCTTACCATTTTTGATCCCTACTAGCCCTTTATGAATTGCATCAGCAAGGTATGAGGCATAATCAAATGTTATTGCTAGGGAGGGGTTTAGAATTTGTGCAATCATTAACATGTAATGGGTTGGCATATTCTTTTCAGCATCCCCTCCAAAGATCTGACATAATGCCCAATACATACCCTTAGCTCTCAAAGTGAATAAATTGAGGGAGAATGGTTCCATTGTGCTAGGGCCTACAACTATTAACCCCCCTATCTTAACAAAGAATTCTTTCAATGGGCCACTCCTAAGATGATCCCTCTGTACATTGTAAACTTGGGCTAATGACTCAAAGTCAATAGGCTCTAACAAATTGGAGGCCTCACTGAGTTTAAACACCTTCCTGAATTCATCTTCATTTATTTCAATCGGGACTGATCCCTTTATATTCCTAATGCATCTTGCCACAGGGTCATAATTATGTGCCATTAGGGTCAACAGATCTATGTCCATGAAAACACATGGGACCACAAGCTTTCCTACATCCAATTCCCATATGCTATTCGAAGGAGCTGGGGAATGTCTTTGCCCAAAATTGACTTTGAACAGTCCAAAACCTGATATTTCTATTTCAGGGTCCCTTAACCAATTGCCTTTATCATATAGGCCATCCCCAATTTTTAGACAAGGGTTCTTTGGTACTAGCTCTTTGGCCTTAGCCCCGACATTGGTAGACATGGTTAATTGCTCTAAAAAATCATCACAGATGTTCCTATTCTGATAATTGACTTTTCCTATCAACTCTCTTCTTGGTGTCATTCTGAACAAGGAACTATACCACTAAAAACTAGCACAGACCTCTAATGAAATAATTCACACAACAATATCTGGAAACAAACCAGAATTATCAAGAAAAGCACAAAAAACTTGATTATTCACCTGAAGAAAATCGCTCCGCACCAATTTTCTCTACAACAAACTTCAATGAAACAATACTAAGAATCAAGTTGATGCAGAATCAAAAGGACATGTTGGCATTGAATTTTTAGAAATTAACTCTGCATGCTTCGGCTTTCTTTTCAGAATTGAATTCACCAAATCGAATTCAAAACTGGCTCCAATCAGTCATAACTTCTCTGAGTCTTTCCTCTGTTTCTCTCTTTCGCTATTTCACAGTGCATAAAACCTTTGCACTTTTCCTTTGCGAAGCAATGCTGGCCGTTGGATCATGAGAACTTACATTGTCTTTATCTCCATTTGGTCTCTCTGCATTAGTGTTGGGCCCTATCTCCTTTTCGCGACTTCGTGGGCTTTAACACTCATGCAGTTTTCCTTCATGAAGCCGTGCCAACCATTAGATCATGCTCAAAACACCCGGTCTTTAACTCTAACCAGGACCGTCAACCTCACTAACTAACCACACCTCATCTTGACGGCTAACGATTTTCACCATTTCGCAAAGGTTAAGCCGCAGGCATCTTCGGGCCATGAAACAACGAGAACCATTGGATTGACCATGAGATAGATACTTTTTAATGAGCTTCAAACCTTTTAAGTGGGCCCTTTATTTGGAAATCACTTACTCTATTTATTCGCCGGTTAGCAAATGCCACATGGCAGTCAGCCATTTAGCTCTAGAAACTCCTCTGGGTTCCACCCTGAATCCACCACATGTCCTCTTTACTATTCCCACATAACTGTCGGTTACACCTAGGTGGGCCCATAACTACGCTTTAGAGCCACATGGCATTCAACACATCACTATCAAGCTCTACGAAATGTAGCAGCTGTCATGCCATGTCATGCCTTCGTGTGATTTCCTCTTGTCTTTCGCCATTTCATGAACATTAATCTTCATTTGGCTTGTAGCCACGAAACCAGGAGGATCATTGGATCAAAATAGAGCTAAT
Source organism: Cryptomeria japonica (assembly GCF_030272615.1). Classification (NCBI taxonomy): domain Eukaryota; kingdom Viridiplantae; phylum Streptophyta; class Pinopsida; order Cupressales; family Cupressaceae; genus Cryptomeria; species Cryptomeria japonica. The sequence continues at coordinate 688,493,776 of NC_081413.1, forward strand.
CGGCTTTTAACTTCATGCCCTGACTGTCCTTTGGGCCTCACCAGCCTTTTCACCATTTCGTGATGACTAACATACTAGCATCTTACCTTCATGAATCCACGCGAGCTGTCAAATCTCAAAAACTTGCTCATTGTTTACTCTTTCTATGGCAACCTTGCCCGAGCCCACTGCAGACCGCCAACTGAGCACCTCATCACTGCTCTATCATCGCCTACTAGATCTACCACCTTTACCGCCACCTCTAGTAGGACCCGCCACCTTTTCGCTACTTCACAAAAGGTAGGACATGCGCATCTCTCGACAGCGAATGAAGACCGCTTGTCTCTGGGACCCACCACATGTTTTCGCTGCTTCGTAGAATATAAACCATGTGCATCTCGGGCTAGCGAATCAGTGCGACCCATTGGATCACAATCAAGATGTGACTCTTTTACCCAACGGTCAGTCCATCTAGTCGGGCCCGCCTATGCCTTTCGCTACTTCGCGATCGATAACTCACGAGCATCTTAGCTTAACAAAACCACACACACCTTTAGATCAAAAGGAACCTGCTTACCTTTTAGGAGCCCGATTAAGAAATTAAAACTTTAGCAAAGACATAGAAGGATAATGCATTGATAAAACCACCTAGGAAAAAATTTAAAGAAGGGGGGGACACTTTTTAAGACCAACAGACCCTCTTTTAAGTGAATAAAGTAACATGAAAATAGAATTATAAGGGTTTTTCTTAGACACAGGAGCGATTTAAGACTTAAACCCTAAACCCTTATTTGGACCTAAAGCAATTAGAAGAAACAAAGCCATACCAGACTCAAAATTTTCATAAACTTAGCCAATTATGGGAAAAGAATACCCATTTTTTAAATAGTGATAACAGTAGTCTTAGATCTAGACCCATCCTCCATGCACTTCTGTTTTCCCTTGTCTACATTATTTCTAACAGGTTGTGGGTCACTAAGGATTTCCCTATTTGGTTGCACAATAGATTTGTATGGAAGGTTGGTCTTAGGGACTAGAATTTCTCTGATGATTGGACCCTCATCCTCACTCTTGGCTTTCTCTTGGGTAAATAACTCAAGATCAGAAATTTGTCTTAAAAGCCTATCTCTCTCCATCAATTTTACTTTTACCTCTCTTTCTTTATCTACTTCCTTTTGTGTTCTTAAGGAAATTAAATGATGGACTCTTCTATTCAGGACTTCAATTTCTTGGGATACCTTATCTTCATCAGGGAAGATTTCTTCAGAATCTGACACAATGACTTGGTCAATATCAATTAAACTGATGTTTCCATCAATTGTCCTAGGTACAAAATCTCTCTTAATATTTGAACTATTCTTGTCCTTCCCAGACAAACTAGCATGGGAGATCCCCTGATTTAAAACTTGGACATCTTCAATATTCCCAAACAAACCAAAATGGAAGCCTAAAATATCTTGCTCAGATTTTTGGGAAGAAGAATTTGAATTTGCATATATGGGTCTCTTAGATGACTTACCCATATTGATGCTCTTCTGTACCCAAGCAACATTAGATGGCTCATATACAACTGATCTTTTCTAGCCTCTCTGTGCCTGTTCAGGTAATCCGTCTTGCAACATCTCATGAGGATGCTTCCTCATGAAAGACCTGTTGTTCCTTCCTCTCTGCATTATACTTATTTTCTTAAAAGATTTACACTTATTGAAAAGGATTGGTTATACTTGTCAGAGTCACCACCCACAAAGATTGTGGAAAATAAGAAAAAAAGATTAAACAAATTACTTGCCAATATTTAACAAAATCATGAAGATTTTCAAAGAGAAAGATAACACAAATGAGAGATTAGGCAATCTTCCACAACATAGATATCTGAACAAACTTCTGAACTAAGTCAGGAACCAATCTGTAACATAGATATGCACTATGACTCTCCCCAACAGAATCGCCACTTTTGTTAGTCTCAAATTTTGATTTCCCTTCTATCCTTCTTGTAAGAAATAAAATAACTCTATCTGCATATGAAAAGATCAGGGAAATAGAACTCAAGAGTAACATATAACAAGGTTTTGAGACCTTCTACACTTTGAACTTATCCAAAGTTTAGGTGGGTATACCTTATGTGAATATTTTCATACTTTAAAATTGAGATCCATAGTAAACTAGTGCTAAAAACCTGTGGATTTCATCACCTCAATGAAACTGAAACACTAAAAGAAAAACTTGTATTCATTTTCAGTATTGATCTTCAAGAAAAGATAGAAAGAAATCCTACAATCATATACCAATGCCTTATCTGGGCCATAGAGTCACCTAAATCAAGAAAGAGTTTTCAAAATTGAACATTCTCATACATTTCATCACTTCGGATTTCATGAACCCCATACATGCCTAACATATACATAGGTCCTTTCCCACTTAACTAAAGCAGTTCATGAGATTCAAAGCAGCAAACAATTGATCTACTGGTAGAAATATTTCATGCACATTTAATCCCTCTCCTAAAGACAAAAGCCAAAAATATATCTATAAGATTGCCTTACAATCCATGCTCATTTGAATAACCCTAGATTACTCAAATGAAACCAGCAAATTAACGAATGCACACCAGAAGACAACACAAATTTAGGCCTAAAGAGTATTGATCTTTATTTTCATATTCATTTTTTAAAATGTTACATAATTCAAAGTAATCTCTAAGAGAACCAAAAAAACCTAGATATATTTTGCCAGAGCTTCTTTACAAAATTCTTGTGATCCCTTTTTCTATTAGTCATGGTATCCATTTATAACAGTATAGATGCATACAAGCTTTGCACAAACCTAAGAAAAGTTTGTTACAAACCGCAATGTTCTCCAAGAAACAGTTACAAGTCCTTTTCGGTATCAACGACCTCTTTAACTTGTTGTCCCACTGCAACATCTTTTAACTATTTAGGAACTCCTTTTCTTTGTCCGGCATATTTTTCCTTCCATTCCTCGAACATGTCATCATTCGGCCAAGAAAAGATAACAATCTTCTTCTTCATTCCTTCCAGCCTTTTCCAAGTGACTCTCAACTGCCCAATCTCTATTTCTATGAAACCATAATATTATTTTACCTTTTCAATCTCCTCTATTGTCATGAAAAATAAGGACGTGTCATCAGTATTAATGATTTCATTTACCCTTTTGGAAAAGTTGTGGTCCATCTCTTCCAGCCATGCTTTCTCCTCTTTTAACTGAGTTGGACCAACAAAACCCCCTAGAAACATCTCATACTTGTGATCAGAATAGTCTTTCCTATATAATTGGGCTTTTCACTTCACACCTACCCTTTCTTCTGAGAGTATATTCATTTCTTTTATGAATTCATAAGTGGATTTGAGACTATCATTTGCCTCTGCATCTGCATGAACTGAACACATAAGCTCTAACTCCTTTCCCCTAGGCATCCACTTACTCAGAATTGGTTCCAAAGTGGCCTCATCTTCTCTTAATTTAGTCAAAATATTCAGAACCCTCTTCATAGAAATATGCATGACAAAGGCCCTAACTGAATCAGCAAATTTTAAAATTGTGGCCTTTACCTTCTCCTCATACTTACTTGCAAACAGGGCCTGAGCCAATTTCATTTTTTCCTACTCATGTTGAATAGTTTCAACTGGTTGAAAACAAGAAGGTGTAGGAGAAGGAGGGAATTCTATGACAGGACTTGTAGGTGGAGGTCTTGCTGGAGAAGAAGCTATCATAAGAGTAGAGGATTCACCTTGATGGTGTTGACCTGCCAACTAACTCTAAAGCCTAGCAATAATGTTATCTTGGTTGGCTATTCCTTCTTTTTCTTCATTATAAGCCTTCAAGATTGTTTTCAATTTCAACTAGAGATTAGCCTTTTCTTTTGCTTCCTTTTCTACCACTGCTACATTGAACTTTGCAGTTTCTAAGACTGTGCTTGCAGCTTCCACAACCCCTATATCTTGGACTTTTTTTACAATCATACCTCCTAGGAAACTAGAATCTGAGGCATCTTTCCTTCTTCTATTTTCATCCTTTTTCAATGACCACATAACTAAAGTAGCATTATCTTTGTTGAAGGTCACTCCTTCCATGGGTTTAGTTTCCTTTCTAACTGCTTCAAGTACCAGAGCATCAGCTATATCCCACTCAGGGAGGATCAAAACACCAGCCTTTGATACCATCTCTCTTCCTTTTTCAGGAGTAATGGTCTTGAACTGTTCAATCATTTCTTGTTTCACCTCTTCCTCCACCTGAGTTACATCTTTGTGAGGCTGCTCACTCTTCCTTTGTTCACATCTAACTTTAAATTGTTCCATGTTTTGCTTCCATACAAATTGCATGAAGGCCCCTGTTGTAACAAAGTTACTATCATCCAGGAACTCCTCACTAGCTTTCTTGATAGTAGGGTCTAACTCTTTACCTTTGAGCTCACCTTTAGTCAAGTTCATCTCGACACTAGGTGGCTCATCTGGCATCCCCTCTTATGTATCCTCATATGTATAGGCAATCTCCCTAAGACTCCCTAATTGTAACAACTATTCGACCAGCACCTGCTCATCTCCTATGTGGATAGGGAACTAAGATGGAGAATACAAAGGCTCATTTATTTACACTTCCTTCCCCACTCTTTGTCTTTTAGGGGAGTCTTGGATGTCAATGGCATCTTCAATTTCTCTTTTCCCTCTTGAAGTGGAAGGCTCACCTATTACTGGCATCATCACACTGTATTTTGATTTCTTATGCATTACATAATCACTAGGTGGGATAGCCTTAACAAAGGCAAGCTTAGCTAGAACCAATTTAACCCTATCAGGATCATTTCCAATTATAGCCTCCCTTTTTTCTTTCAAAGTTTGCATGAGGTCTTCAAAATAAAGAATCAAGAATTTGATTTTCTCCTCAAAGGGATTGAAACTAGAAAGAGGGTCATAACTACTATCAAATTGATGAATGAAGTCAAGAGCCCTTTTATATGCAACCCACCTCTCTTTCCTCAGTTCTTGCTCATCCAAATTGAATTCATTCCTAGATAGATCTTCAGGCAACTAAAATTGGTGAGGCCTACCTTTACAAACTGCTCTCTTCTTAAACATGCCATTGAAAAAATCTTCAGGGTCTGCAAATCTTGAAACTGCAGTTGACAACCTATATGGTTTAAGAATTATTCAAAATACTTCTAGCCACCTTTAGGGATCACAAAATGATGTGCCATGGTAATAGTTGGGAAAATGGTCCCCTTACCCCTATTTGTCAGCTCTGCCTCTTGTACACCTCCAATTTGCCTTAAGACTTCAAAAATTCCTATCTTCAGTGGGAATTGATAAGGCAATAAATATGGAGTGCCTCTGAAACCATATACTCAGAAAACTGTAGAAACAGGGTACAAATACATATCTCCCCAATTATGAACAATCTTAATACCTTCAGCAAACTCCTTGGGCCTGAGGAATTCCAAGAGAGCCTTAGGAATCCTAGGGTTTTCTGCGCACAAAAGAATCCTAATCTTAGATGCAAAGCATCTATCAAACTTTAAATAGCTAGCATCCTCTTTGTCCCAGGATAAAACGGTACTCCAAAGTTGAACATGAATCTCTTCCTTATCTTTCACCTTGACCAAATCCATTTCTTTTGCCAAATAATCAGCACCCTTGAACAAAAACATGTACATTAGAAGAGAATACCATCCAAACGGTCTGTCCACCTTACCATTTTCTATCCCTACTAGCCCTGCATGAATTGCATTTGTGAGGTAAGGCACATAGTCAAATGTTATTGCTAGAGAGGTGTTTAGAATCTATGCAATCATCAACATATAATGGGTTGGCATGTTTTTCTCAAAATCTTCTCCAAGAATCTGACAAAGTGCCCAACACATGCCCTTAGCTCTTAGAGTAAACAAATTCAAGGAGAAGGGTTCCATTGTATGGGGGCCTACAACAGTTAACCCTCCTATTTTAACAAATAACTCTTTCAATGGGCCACTCCTAAGGTGATCCCTTTGTGCATTATAAACCTGGGCCAGTGATTCAAAATCAATAGGCTCTAACAAATTCGAAGTTTCATTGAGCTTAAACACACTTCTAAATTCATCATCATTAATTTCAATTAGGGCTGATCCCTTCACATTTCTGATACATCTAGCTACAGGGTCATAATTTTGTGCAAACAGAGTCAACAAATCTACATCCATGAATACACCAGGGACTATAAGCTTCCCCACATCCAATTCCCATATACTATTTAAAGGGGCAAGGGAATGTCTCTAACCAAAACTAACCTTGAACAATCCTAAACCTGACATCCCTATTTGTGGATCCCTTAACCAATTACCTTTGTCATATAGGGCATCTGTAATTCTTAAACGAGGGTTCTTTGGTACCAATTCTTTAGCTTTGGCCCCGACATTGGTAGACATAGTTAGCAGTTCCAGAAATTCATCACATATATTCCTATCCTGGTAATTTACTTTTCCTGTTAACTCCCTTCTTGGTCCCATCCTGTTAATGCAACAATATCAATTGAAATTTGCACAAAACTCTAATGAAGAAATTCACACAGCAATCACCAATTTTCAGACTGCAATTAGCAAGAAAAAGCACAAAAAACTTGTTGATCGCTTGAAGAAAACCTCTCTACACCAGTTCCTCTGCAACACACTCATTGAAATGATGCCAACATTCAAGTTTGATGCGGACCCTAATACGGCAACCTGACATTGAATTGATAAATTAATCCCGCATGCTTCGACCATCACCTTAGAATTGAATTCACAAATGGAATTCAAAAAATGGGCTCCAACGGATCACAAACCTTCTGAGTACTTCTCTGTTTTGTCATTTCACCATTTCGCAGAGTTTAAAACCCTCGCAGTTTTCTTTTGCAAAGCAACGATGATCACTGGATCTCAGAAACTTGCACTGGTTTTACTCCTTCTGGTCTTTCTGTGTTAGTGACGGGCCCTACCTTCTTTTCGCCATTTCATGAACACTAAACCATGTGCACTTTTACCTCACGAAACAACACCAGCCATTAGATCATCATCTACTTGCTCGGTGTTTACTTCCTACAATAATCGCATGTCTTCCTGACTAACCATGCTAAACCATGATGGCTAACAGTTTTTGCCACTTCGCAAAGATTAAACTACAAGCATCTTCGGGCTGCAAAACAACGACAACCGTTGGATCCACCATGAGATGAACACCATTTAACATGCTTCAGACCTTCCAAGTGGGCCTCTAGCTCGGAGACCACTTACCTTGTCTCATTACTGGCTAACAAACATCGCGTGGCAATCGGCTATTTGCTCAGGAAATTCCATCAAGTTCCATTATGAGGCCGCCACGTGTTGTACTTTTCTATTCTCAACATAACCGCCAGTTGAAACAAGGTGGGCCCTCAACTATCCTTTAGAACCATGTGCACTTGACAAGTCATCACTAAATTCCACAGAATAACCCATCTGTCCACCATGTCATCCATCCTATGATTTCCACATCACTTCACTATTTCATGAACATTAATCTCCACTTGACTTGAGGTTGCAAATCCACGACAACCGTTCGATTAATTCCTACTTAATTGGTCTTTAAAACTTACAACTTGCCTATCCTTTGGGCCCACCGACCCTTTCGCTATTTCATAGAGCTTAAATCTTAGGCCACTTATCTTCATGAAGCAATGCAAACCATTGGATCTTGGAGACTTGCTCGATCTTTACTTCCTTGTCATGACCATCTCTCGGGCCCTCCCCCTTTTCGCTATTTCGTGAAAGGTAAAACACGTGTACCTTTCGGCCGTGAATCAATGTGAACCATTGATCTTTTCTGAATTGATCATCCTTTAACCAAAGGAGTCACTTGCCTCTAGGACCCTCCAAGTCTTTTGCTATTTCACAGAGGGTAGATCACATGCATCTTGGGCTAGCGAATCAACGCAATCCGTTGGATTCAATACAAGATGCAGTCTTTTAATCTGACGGTCAATCCTCTGGTCGGGCCTGCCTATCCTTTTTGCCATTTCGCAAGCCTTAAACTGCTAGCGTCTTTGCCCAGTGAAACAATGACAACCGTAGGATTAACAATGACTTGCACAATTATTAAGGAGCTCGACAAACATTAGAACAAGACATAGGCAAAGGCGTAAAATTTGAAAATATTTGAAAGACCGACTAGGGAAAACCTATCGGGGAACACTTTTAATGACAAACCGACCCTTCTTTAAGTGGCAAAAGTAACGCAGAAATAGAACACAAGGGTTTTTCAAACATAGGAAGGGTTAGAACTTAAAAACCTTTAAACCCTCATTTGACCCAAGAAACTCAGAGGTGACAAGTCCATGCCAAACACATTTTTGCAGACTTCTAGCCAAATATGGGACAAGAATACCCAATTTTCTAAATAGTGATAACAACGTGCACGTGAAATTGTTGTCAATCACTCTAAAAAATATCTCACACATCATATCCACAACTAAAAGTATTAACCAAGTCAATCTTATATATCCACACTAGCAAAATTAATCACCCACACGTCGGCTTTACAAAATATTAAAATATGTAATGTGTTGCTTCAAGTCGGCTCAAATATTCTCAAAACAATATTCAAGATCCAAAACATATGATCACACACTTCCCATATGTCAGTCCAAATACCTCTAATTTACCAACAACCACTAGAACCACCTCAAGAAATTTGGTCCACACGATACATCACCAATTATGAAGAATTGATAGTGAAGGATAGTAAGGAATGATAATATTCTTCCCATACTGAATCAAATTAACTCAGATGACTGGAACCAAAAACACATCACCAAAAATGAGAACTGTTCACCAAAGTTGTACATAGAGTATGATCAATAAAAACATACTGAAGACTTCCTCAGGACATCCAGATAACCAAAATCCATACTGGATAAGATCAATGGGCTGAGTTGCCATCAATGACAAATCCTAAGAAATATCATGCACCATACATCACCTATCTTCACCGGAGCATCACTGGAATAGTGTCTTATGCCAATAGGGGTATATGTGCCCGAAAATGCCATTTGGTCCAACATAGTTTTGAGTTCGATGTAAATGATGCCTTGTTATAGAATAATTATTCTGATATATATGAACAAGATAATGAGGATATGACTCTTAGTAATCCTCTATGAATTGAATTTATTTGATGTTCAAGGTCTCATAAACATCCCACAAAAAAAACTCCTTTTTTAATGATATACATTAGTATCCATATTTAGACATTATTTTCTTTCATGAGGTTAAAGTGTATGGTTTTGAACTTTTGATTGCTTTACATTTTATTTGGCCTTTGAATAATTTTATCTATAGAAACCATAAATTTGGTTGGGAAGGTTTTATCACCTTTCACTCCTATGTGGTATCAAATTTTGTTTAGTCATGGTTATCACTCAACTAAATTTTTTTATGGGTTTTTTTTAATGGTAATAAGCATTCCTTTGACATAATTAATATTTAAATGCTCACAATTATGCCATAGCTAGAACTTCGCCTTGGAAATTGATTAATATTTTAATGCTAGCAATCAAATGGGTCATTTGTGTGGATTTTAATATGATTGATCTGGCCTCTAATAAATGTGAACCGTTTCTTATGCACTAGAAAGATAAGAAAAGGGAACCTTGTTTTGTTATAAATAATAAGCTCGGTTTTATTTACCTCAGTATTGGAAGACACTAGGATTATATAATTTGATACACATAAAGCATATTAAGAGTGAGATGTGGTAGGGTTGTAAAGTGGCTAAATCAAGCTACAATTTCAACCTAGTTATTATTCATCTTTCCTAGTATACATTTGTTAATATATTTTTTTCTTTCTAATTATGTCTCAATGTATTTTCTTATTGAATGGTAGGATGGTAAGCCTAAAGTTATTAAGTATTAGTTATTTCTTAATTCACATCTTCCAATAAAAAGGATAAATTAGCACAAATTTATTCTTTTGAGAATTTAGAGTCATGTCCCATGCATGAGGCCAACTAGATAGCTTGACATTGGATTTAAACCATAAGTTATACCTTGTGCTTTCTTTATATTTATAGGAGACAACTCAACTATTTCGACTATTGCCACTCTTATGAGCCCACTACTTTGAGCACTTATTAATTTAGCACCACCATTGAACTCTAGGGAGCTCACTTAATACAACAAAAGTAGGTTGTTGATGCTCATTCAACTCATGATTGCCACATTAATTGTTAAGAACATTCTAGAGGGGTAAAAATTAAACCAATCTAAAAAGTGTTTGGGAACATCTTGAGGACTTCTACCTCTCCACTTAGGATAAGAGCAAAGTGTGAAAACTGTCAAGTTCCAGTAGATAAAAATATTCTAACAACAAAATTTGGAAGCTCAAGTAACAAATAATTTTTGGCAGCCTCCATTAGCTCTCTAACTAGGAAGCATGTGCAGGTCATAGACAATATCGCAACATTTTGGTGTCATGTATGGATAGAGTTTGGAGTTCATCCTAGAAAATACATGAGTATTATAAGATTTTAATGATGTAATAAGTAAAAGGAAAGCTAAACCAACTATAAACATAGAGTAAAATGATGAGGGAAAGGAAGGAGATGTTTAGAAAGGGTCCATGAATTAAGCCTCCAATGAATGTGAATATTCTTCAATAACTTGCACACAACAAGCAAGGATTAAAATTTTGGGGCTATGTTTTAGAGGTCTTCCATAGTCAAACCCTTATTTTTCTATTTCCACCTCCAAGAAAAACCAAGATAGATATCATAGATAAGATCATAAACAAAACACAAATGTACAAGTTAATTGATATACTATGGAGATAATTAAAAATGCAATGAAAGAGAGGGAAGAAACTCCCCTTCAACACTAGAAATACTAGAGCTTGCCAAGGTGAAGAAGCACAAAATCCTATGAATAATGAAGATATGATGATGGTGATGGTGTCATCAAGATAAATAAATACTAGTTATATATTTATATGAACATGCAAAAAGATTCAATGATTATTAAAGAAAAATTTGAGTGATTGGAAAAGGTAGAAGAATGTGAGAGAGGCAAAATGAAGTCTAGAAAGGCAAGATAAGCAACCTAGAAAGGAAATCCATGTTAGTGTGCATAGAAGGAGCCTATACACTATTGAAAATTGCAGGTGTAATCCTCTGATCTCTACCTTTAGACTATATTTTTGTGGGATGCTAGCACACCGTGTGGATGTCTTTGTGATGCATAGGTGTTCTTGAGTCAAACAATATACAAAGTTAATAAAAGGATAAAATGAGGAAGACAAGGAAAACCAAGTGGATGAGTGGTGAATCTTGATAAAGATATCCTCTAGTTTCTTAAAGTAGAGGTGCTTATATAGTGTGGAATTGCATGGGGTACAATTTACAACACTAGATTTTTACCCACTTTAGTGAGCATATCCTCAAGAAATGTGAGCTAAAGTATAGAGATAAAAGTTACAATAATTTTACTAAGATATGGAGGAGAAGTAGAATCCTTTTTCCATGTGGAGTTTCCCGCAAGGAAGAGACTTGAACCTTCATGAGATACCTGTAGGCTATTTCATCATATAAATGTAAGTTGTAGACAAACATGTCAGGAAAAAAAACAAAAAAATGATACAAAAAATATATGATAAGACATAGAGATAGAAAAATAGCGGTCACTAAGATAAACGGATTGTACCAGTATGGGTAGTAAGTTGTGTTATGCTAGATATCCATATAATAAGGTGATCAGTGACTAATTAGAGAGTGGTTTATCCCCCACAAAGGTGATAAGAGATCAATTGAGAGAGTGGTTTGGCCCATACAAAGGCAACAAGATAATAGAGGTCAATTGAGATAGTGGTTTGGACTCTACAAAGACAACAAGATAATAGAGACCAATTGAGATAGTGGTTTGAATCCCACAAAGCCAACATGGTAATAGATATGATTAAAAGATCATGATAACTAAATACTAAGATAAAAATGAATGTAGGTATGGTAGCCCCTCATAATGTTATGTGTTGTATGAATGGAAAAAAAAGTCATTTTATGGAAAAGAGATGTTGTGGAACTTCAACAGAATGACATGTTTCCATATAATTCCACATTTCAACAAATAACACATGATACCCACAATATTAACAAACACACAAAGATATAAAGGGATCTTATAGTTTGACATTGGAAGAACTCACAATAGTAAAATTAAATTTTGCATATGGCTATACATATGAGTTACTCAGCATAATCCTGAAGTTTTTTAGATCTAAAGAAGGCACATGAAGACAAAGAGAAAATAAAAATTTGGGTCAACAAGGAAGAAGGCCTAAATGCCTTCAAAACTTTTTATTGTCCCTGAATACCAAACAGTAAGATATGACATATAGAAGATATATAATTAGCAAAAATAAGAAGAGAATGATAGATAATCCTCTATTTTGAAGAACCCACAAAGTAACTTGGGACCTCTAGGAAAGAACAAACATATAAATACAACCATCAACCCCTATTTCTAAGTACCAAAAAAGTAAATTGGGTCCTTCAAGGGGCATAGAATGTTTAAAAATAATAATGTGGGAACATAGACATGCACACTGCAATCTACAAGATAAAAATAATACAATCTTAGAGGTTCTCCACCATTAGATAATTATCCTCTTAATATTGATCACATGGGGAGGGAGGATGAGACCAAAGAGGCAAAATCATGAGGGTAGTACTAGGCACGTCATTGACAAGAAAAGCCAAGGATGATGCAATTTTCACATTCTCATCCAAAATCTCCTAAGAGATGAGAGTCAACGACTATGTGAAGGTCATAGAAAATGTTGGGATATCCTCTAAAGAGTCAAATAAATTCCCCTCAATAGAAGATGCAAGTGAATTAGCCTGAGGCCACAAAATAGGAGCCACATCATTGACCTTTGAAAGGGGTGGAGATAAGCTCTAGAGAAGGTAGAGCTCGCTGAAAAAAATAAATAGAATAAGACAATGAAATAGGCACAAACAAAAGCATAAAAATAAGTAAACAGGTTTCTAAAGTAGACTTTCAACAATGAAACTCGAGAATGGGGCCTTGCTGAAACTTTTTCTTAGGCTGTTATGGAGGTGAAGCCCTCCTATCAACCATAGTAGGAGGAGAAAACAATATTTCACTAGACACAACTTTTGTATGCAACATGTAAATGGGTTGGAAAATTAGATGGATATGAGGTAGGGAGGTGATGAGGGGTGGATCCAAGGAGGGAGCAATAAAAACCTATACCCTTTTTGGGCAAGGCTCATCAATGATCCCATAAGCAATAGGTAAAAAAATGAAAGATAGAGTGGATATAGATGTAACTGTAGAAATGGGAGTAGGGGTAGTCACACAAGCTATAGGAGCATGAGTAGATATTGAGGACTCACCCTTAGGCTTCAAGAAAATCTCATGTTCCCAAGCCATCACCGATCGACAACACTTACACTCATGTACAAGCTTATTTTTGCATAAATGGGGCCCAATAAAGAGGGATGAGAAGGATAAATAGCATCTTACTCCATAGGAGAGGCCACCTATTCTATTTTTTATAGAGGAGGTTGGAGGTATTATTATAGCAGACTTGATAGGTGCAACTATGGACACCCCTCCCCATTTTACTCTATGAGAAATAAAAGTAATAGGGGGACCATCAAAGGTTGTGATGCAAGAGCCAAAGGTGAAGGATTAATTCGAGGTGAACACCTACCCTTACCATACCATACAAGATGATAGATATCTGCAATGATCAAGATCTTGAAGGGAGGGTAAGCTACAAATGTTGATAACATGGGTGTATTTTCTTTGTTTAAGAGGGTGAGATACAAATATTGATAACATCATGTGTAGTTTCTTTTTTTGCACTAGGTGCAGATGTACAAACAAAAGACACCAATGGGGTCTACATAGTCTTAGGTGGGTGAGCAAGTCTACTCTTAGGAAAAAATCTATCCTTAGCCCTTGATTAAAAAGGGGAAGAAGGTGCAACTTGATGAAGTAAAAGATAAGACAGGGAAGGAGGAGCAAAAAATAATGTAGAAGGAGGTAGATAAATTACAAGTTGGACCAACGTAGGTTCCTAATCAAAATGGGTAAAAGATATACAATAAATATCCCCCATGGGTAACTAGCAGCTAGTATCCAGTATCTTTGACAATGTGCATTGTGCCCTCATTGTGGAACTTCAAACACTTATGAACAACCAAGAGGACTACATCCATGACAATAAACTAGGGTATACCCAACTTAATGCAAATTAATTCCAACTTGAGAATGACAACAAAAGTGCTTGGCATTTCCTTGGGTCCCACAAGGACCATCAAAGTGGTACTACCTAGAGGAGGAATAGACAACCTGTCATGTGTACAAATAGTACTGGCATGACACTCACCATATCTCACTCTATGTAAACCATTGATAAGTAGAGCTTCCTTTGTAATGCCATCAACCTGGTATGCAGGATCACCATTACACCTATGATAGTGTGACCATTATCTTGGCTAGGATGTATAAAGGAGTAAATGATATGTCACAATAATTCTTCCTCTCACTCGACAACAAGATCGAAGTGATAGTGATCATGTTGACATAAAGACCACCATTCAATGTAGGATGTGATGATGTGTAGTAGAAGTTTGATGAATGAGGCAAGCAAGTATTGGTGTATATTTGGAACTCACTATTGGTCTTATCAACAAACTTGTTAGATTTCTTTTTTTGATCACCGACCCAGATAGCACCATTGTTTATATAATGCCTAGTGTTGTATCCAGGCACACAAATTTCGAATCATCATAATACCAAGGGTATGGTCTATTATCAGAAAGTGGTCTAATTTCAGGAATTTTCGCAACATTACCTTTTGAAATATTTTGTAGTATACTTAGATAGGAATCAAACAATTTAGGGAAAGCTCCATTCTACTATGGTTCTTGTGTAGATCTATCAATCATCTGAGACACAGTTGTGACATTCATATTAGCTTTGTTATTTTTGGACCCTTCTAAAGAAGACACATCCTTGAGAGAATTAGCACAAGAGTTAAAGAATAATATTTGAACTTATCCAACGTATGCTAATAGCTAATGAGTGTAGAACAAATATTAGTAAAGTTTAAATAATGATTAGGAGCCAAATTATCCCTCAATGTCAGGATTTCTGATAAACATCTTCTGTAAATCACTATTTCATAGGATAAAGAGGATCTTTGTAGATATTGATTGACAACGAGAAACAAAATCAATAATCGTCTCATTAGGTTTTTCTTATAGTGAACAAGTTTTTCTATAGTGACCTTGCTACAATTTTTTTTCCTAAAACCTTGTATGAAATGCATCCATAAGTTGATCAAATATTTGAATAGAATAATCATGGAAGGAACTTACCATTTGAGTGTCATCCCCTTAAGGTACTAAGAGAATAGCTTCAAGATCATGAAATTATAATTATGATAATCACTACAAATAGTCATGAGAGAATTGATGTGAATATTATGATCTCCTTCTCTATTATATTGGTTGAATTTGAATGCCTCAACTCCTTAGGTGGTAATAGTGTTCAATATTCTCCAGTCGAGTGAATTGTGAGAATAGTAGTAGGAAGTGAAGATTGGTTGGCAGTAGATGCAAGGATGTTAAGGTATTTTTGTAATTGTCTCATGTTTTTCAAAAGTCTATTTAGGATAGATTTATTAGGTGGAGGAGGTAGAGGTGAAGCACTAAACAGATGGGCATGGGCACCACTTCCAACACCAATTCTAGGACCAATACCAACATCAAAATTAGCAGAAGCAACCTGTATAGTGGACCCATAGACAATGAAATCATTAGCCATGCTAGTATATCCCAAGGTTGTCTAAGAGACATTGATACTAGGTATAGTCCCACTTGATAATGAATCAATAGTAGGTCTAAAATCCACCATGCAGAATAACACTCCAAGGATATCAGCACCAATTTGTGTGCCAGTGGTATTAGACTAATCGTCTTGGGTATGAGTCTCAACAAGTGGTACATGAGATCTTATGATTATAGAAAGATCCATTAACACCTCTAGGCCCTTATTATTTGAGATAATAATTTCTCTTAGACTATGAATAATAGAACCAAAATAGGAGAGAACATGTTCTCGATCAAGAAAGACCTTGAAGTCCCTCAAGTTATTCTTTAAATATTGAATATGGTCAAGCGAAATCACAAGAGAGGACTCATGATCAATAGTAGGAGGAGACCTTGGGAGATTATTTGTCAGAGTATTGTTCTTAGATTTTTGTTGTGAGTCAAATGTAGAAGAGCCCCCTGTGGCGATATTCTTAGGTAAAGGACAAGAAGCATTGAGATCATTTGGATCTTTTGTATTTAAGAACATCAGGTTAGGTTGAGTAGTTATATAATAATTTAGAGGGATACCTGGTTTTGAAGTTCTCCTCACAACCACCCAAAGGCAATCTAGGTTGTAAAGCTCATAGACAATCTCTACAACACTTCCACAGCTCTAGAAGTGTGTGACAAAGTAACTTAACACAAGTATATTGAAAGAATTGTTTAAGAAATGTGTTTTCACAAAGTTTTAAGATAAACCAAATAAATAAGAGACAATATTTTCATATCTGATTCACCAAAATGTACATCGAGAAAAAGTAAGCCACTTCAAAAGGCATTTGGGAACCTCCCAAGGAATTGCTTAATCTACCTCTCCCCTTAGGATAAGCACAAAGTGTGAAAACTATCAAGTGTCTGTAGATAAAAATATTTTGATTACTGAATCTAGAACTCAAGTCACAAAGATCTTCTAGTTACATCCATTCACTCTTTGTCTAGGATGCACATGGGGATCATAGATGATAGCATGGTGCACTAGCATCATGTATGGATAGAGTATGAAGCCCATAGAAAAAATAATAGAATGAATAAATATGAGCATTTTATACATTTAATGCTACAAAATTATAGTAGGAAGGCTAAACTAACTATAAATAGAGAGTAAAATGATGAGGGAAAGGAAGAAGATGTTTACAAAAGGGTCTATGAATGAAGCCTCCAAAGAAATGTGAATCTTCTTCAATAATTAGCACACAACAAAGTAGAGATGAAAATATTGGGGCAATGTTTTAGAAGTCTATCAGAGTCAAACTCCTATTCCAATGTTTCCACCTCCATGGACAACTAAGACAAATGATACATAATATGATAAGAAAAACATACATGAACAAGATAATTGATATTCTATGGAGATAATTAAAAATGCAATGAAAGAGAGGGAAGAAACTGGACTCCTCAACACTATATAAGTGAAAGACTATTAGAGTGAAGAAGAAGCATGAAGCTATGATGATTTTGATGGTGTAATAAAGATGCAAATATACTAGAAAATATGTTTATGTGAGCATGCCAGAAAGCTCCAGGGGTTACGATAGACAAATTTGAGTGTTTGGAAAAATGTAGTAACAAATTTGAGGGTTATGTGAGAGAGACAAAATAAAGCCTAGAAAGGTAATATATTAGTAACCAAGAAATGAAACCAATGTTAGTGCACAAAGAAGGAGATGTTACATTTCTGAAAATAGTAGGTTGAGCACTCTAATGGCTCCCTTTAGATAGTATTTTCATGGGATGTTAGTGCAGCGTGTAGGTGTTGTCAAGTCAAATAGTCAAAAAAGTCAAGAAAAGGACAAAAGAGAGGCTAACAAGGAAAGATAAGTAGTTGAGTGGGTGTAAGATAAAAGGAATCTCTAATGGCTTAAAGTGCAGGTGCTTATGTATCACTGAATTGTACAAGGTGTAATTTATGAAATTACAAAAACTCACTCAAAAATTGATAATAAAGTTTGCAAGAAATTTATAGTCCTCATGTGCCTACCATACTACCTAATCTACCAAGGAAATCCATGGCATCAACTCTTGGATGATTTTCCTAACCTTCATCAAGCCATTATTTGACATTGTGAAAAGGTCCTTTCTTATTAGGACTAAAATTAGATAGGGAGCCTACTTTACAACAATGTCTAAATTTGTTGGCCTTTGTTAGGTATCCAATGTCCAAGGCATTATTTGTGATCAGTTGACCACCCAAGGAGATTTTGAGCAAGTATATTTTTATGACCAATGATAAATACCTTGGGTTAAATAGATTCCCTTGTGAGCTCTACAAGAAAAATTGTAACACTAGGCCATGAACTTTTTAATTTTAATCTCAAGAAGCAATACAATCTAATTCATTTGAATGGTTTTTTTAATAAAGGAAATATCAAACTCATACCTAAAACAAAAACCTCAAAGAAATTAGTAGTTATAGGTTGTTCATGCTACTAAATGTCTCATAAGATATTTCCACCAATGTGTTGTCCCTTAGGGATCATTCTAGACTCACTTTGATTGTCAGGTATGAGAAAACAAAATTTATAAAATCTATACTTATCCTAGATAATATCATTAAAGTTTGGGAAGGCATAGAGTGGGATCATTGCTACAATAGCTTGCATTTTTGTATGAAAATGATCTTTGCTAAAGGTTAATATTGTATCAAATGGCCTTTAATTTTAGCCATGTTTTAGGTTCTTGGCTTTGGCTCTTATTTCATACATTTGGTTCAAATGTTGTTTGTACAGGGTTTTTCCTATATTGACATTATCTGTTGACAATCTAATTCTTTTGCTCTCTGCAATTCCATCCATCAAGATTGGCCTCTTGCCTCAACATTATATATTTTGGATATTAAAGGATTTGGATATAGATTGGCTCAAGTTATCTCTTAGTCTTATGTTGAGGTGCTTTCTTTTCTAAATTTTCCCACTATATTCTCACTCTCATTAAGAAGGGAAAAAATATAAAACAACCTCTTTTCTAGTTAGATTTTTTTTATGATCGATATTTTGGTTCAAAAATTCAATTGCAAAATACCCAATGTTATAGAAAAACATTCATACTTCAACAAAG
The DNA here is from genome assembly GCF_030272615.1 of Cryptomeria japonica. Classification (NCBI taxonomy): domain Eukaryota; kingdom Viridiplantae; phylum Streptophyta; class Pinopsida; order Cupressales; family Cupressaceae; genus Cryptomeria; species Cryptomeria japonica. The sequence continues at coordinate 688,512,708 of NC_081413.1, forward strand.
ATGAATTACTTATGTGCAATTGGATTGACCATTGGGAGGTATTTCAATTCCTAGGAATCCACTTTATCTTTAGGCTTATCTCTATGAGCTATTGCAAGTCAAGCCTATTTTTGGCTAATAAGGCATGGATAAGCTATGAAATTTTGGCTATCACGCATGTTTATTATTCCTTGTTTTGGTTCCTTATAAGACACTAAACATTAAAAATCTTGTAAAATATTTTCTTTAGGCTTCTAGTAATGGTCATTAGGGCTTTCACACATTCCATGGTTGTTTATCTTCCTCTTGTGGAGGCTTGAGTATTTGGTTTGATTTCCATCATAAGTAGGGAATTATCTTCTATTATGGAAAATTTTGGTCCAATGTTATATTGACACTATTGTGCCTTCAAGATGCACTACTTGGAAGGATTTAGATTTAGGTATCATTCTTAATATGAGAAGCATGCCACTATCTAGGGTACCTTATCATTAAAGTATTTAGAATGTATGGGAATATATCAAAACCTTCATTTTGATGAGTAAGATATGATTTGCACAATGACTTATCCATCAATCATCAATTCATTTTGTAGTCTCTTATTATCAATTCTCAAGAGTTTTTTTGGCCAAATTACCTTAGATTCATACTTAATTTTTTAAAGGAGATGTGCATGTTTTGGTTGATCTCATGCATAGCATGATAAATATTTTTTTATTGTGGCCTGACTTCAATCTTAATATGGATTAAGTGACATTTTAGGCCATCATTCATGCTATTCCCCTGAGATGTTGCATAAATTAGGAGATTAGTCTCTCAAACCCCAATGAAAATACTAAAAATGGTGCGTAGGTACCCCTTTTTAGAATTACAATTTGTGCAAAGTTTATCTTTGATCTAGTGGTAACACTTTTCTATCTTGGATTACTCTAACCTTTTCTAGAAACTCCAATATTCTCTTATACCATAACGCTAATGGTTCTAATTCACTAGGTCAATAGTAGTGGAGCCCAAGTTGCCTCACTTTTCTTTGGTAGATTTTGTATTAAAGCCCTTCCATTAGGGGCCCAACTTACCCATCTAGGTATTGTTGTTCCTGATTTTCATTTTTATAGATAATATGAGAACCTCAAAAACTACTTTTAGTTTTGTGTCTAATCGCAAAAGACTTGGACTTCGATTCATGACTTTTTCAACACATTTTCACCTCCCTTTTCTTGGCACTTGATTTCTCCTAGTGATGTCCTTCTCTCAAACTTAAATATACTTAGATATAGGATGATTTTAGAGTGTATATTTTCTTTATCATTTGGAAAAAATAAAATAATGCTTTATTTTCTAATTGTATTGGTGATGCCTATTTTTAATTTTATGCTAAAGCCATGATATGCTCTAATGTGTGTATGCAAATCTAGGTGAAATCTAGTAAAATTTCACTTAAGGTTTATCATCATTAGGAGCTTCTAGGCTACTAGGGAAATCCCCTATGTGTGGTTGCTATGGTCTTTCCCATCTCCTCTCCTCTAAGAGGTCATTTATGTGGGTATAGCTAGTCTATTTAGACATGATCCTGGATATCACTCCTAGGACTCTAAAATACCCTCTATCTCCTCTTAGAGGCATGCGAGTGTTGGTTAACTTAATTATGGAAAATTTCCTTGCCTATAGAGCTTACTATCTCTCCAATTCATGCCCAACAACCCACTAAGGACATTCCTAAAGATGTAGATGGTTCTCTCACTAGTTGAAAGTTGATTGAGGATACTACCCCTAGAGATGCATGGGAAAAAAAGCTTATTGATTAGGATTCAGTTACTCTGAGAATGTTTTTAGATACTTAAATGATTTTTAGGCTTGACCCTTTTATTTATTGTCTTTGTGTTGAACTTGTTCTAACTAAGAACTTTGTGGGTGTGTCCTTTGACCAACCTAAATTTTCTATGAGAATATTTTACTATTTTACACTTTAATATAAAGTTAAAAATATTCATTAAAACTAAAATAAAATGTATCATTCACTGAAATTACTATCTGATTTTCAATAATTAAAATGCCCAAGGTAAGAATATCTCCAGCCTCAATGGCAACACCATAAATTTTTGTTGGAAGATTGTATATCAAACCCATACTTAACAAGAGCTACAAGCAGCGAAGTACCTGCTGAGAGTCTTTGCTTGTGTTTGTTGTATGCATAGATTTGTAAGTGTTTGTTGTATGCATATATTTGTAAGTTTGAGGCTGCTTGGTTTATGCCAATTGAAGATAGAATAATAGTAGGCATTATGTTTGCTAAATTATGAACTGTTTCTCTGTGCAAATTTCTGCATATGTAGTGTATATTTAGATTATCCACCAATTCTTCCTCCTAGTAGGATAAAACACACAAAAGACTCATTTACCTCTAAAAAAAACAATGTCTCTTCATCCATCAATTAAAAATAATTGCATAATGACATTTTGCAGTTCAGAGTTGAACATTCAATAATCACAAAGAAGATAATTATCACGAACCCACTTCAAATGTCCCTGCTGGGCATAGTTCAAACTGCTAAACTCTGGTCCATCCCACCAGTGATTTCCTTGGGTAGTGGAGGTACACAAAGCAAGGCTGCCATTAAAGTCCTCCATATTCCACACACAGCCTTCAAGTGTGAGATTGGAGAAGGAGGCCACAAATGGTGCATGGGAAAAGTCAATTTTCACTCTGCCTCCTTGTGTTGCCCACTGATCTCCATTATACAAGATTGAAAACATTCTCATTGGCTTCTCATTGGGATATGGCACACCTGCTCCCTCAAAGTTGCCAAACACTCTGGCAGGAATTCCATCTACCAGTAACCTGAATCAAGATTCAAATCTTTTTCAGCCATACTAATTTGCTCAAACTGTATATCATTCTAAGTTTTAGATATCTTAAATAAGAAAAAATGTAACAATTCTTTAAGCTTTGCTTATTAATTTACTGGGAGGTAGAGGATTTACAGGATCTGAAAGGGATTCCAGATGACTGTGTATGTATTGTAGTCAGCGGTAGGATCAAACCATAAATAAAATCGTTGCTCTGTGCCACCTACACCTCCGACAAACATATTAGTGTGCAGGATGTATGGTTGCCCTGAACTGTTTCCCACGAATTCAAAATCTATCTCGTCATGCTCGTCTCCTCCTAAATGGAACTGCAAAATTTATCCTATAAGCTAATCATATATGATACAATATATTTGCGTTATGAATCTATTAATAAGGATCCTTTTCTCTTTTTGGATTCGAGGGGAGAAATTTTTTAGGTCTTGATTTTCTTTCTTTTTTTCTTTTTTTCTTTTTTTCATGATGGATTGTTGAGTGTAATTAAGTCAGTTTTTATAGTATATTGTGAATTCAAATGAAATTCATGAAATCATTTTTAAAATTATATAATAATTATTAGTATGGAAATGAAGTCAGGTTTAAACAATATACTTTAAGTTTTGATTTAAGATAAAATCATATTACTAAGTAGATTCTTTTGAAGACATTAATATGATTTAAGATAAATTATAATTTATATGTAATCAAAAGCTTAAAATATGTTATTTGAGCCAAAATAATACTTACATATCATACGCATATCAAATTTCCCAAATAGAAACTCCTGCTTTGACTGGATTCCCGAACCTATTCACAAGAAAAACCATTGAAATCATAAACATATTAAGGTCTATAGTGGTAAGACAAATCATAGAAATCGTAAACATATTAACATATATAGTGATGCATTGAGTTAAACCGTACAAAATATATGGTGGGTTTAACAACACATTTTAAATTTTGATTTGTGCAAATGATTTAATCTTAACATTATTTCATTTGAATGATTCTGTGCAGCTTTTAAGACTGTCAGGAGATATCATAATCTTTTTTTCAATGATCTGGATGAGTTTTAAAGTTAATATATGGGAACTCCAAGACTACTTTCCAAAGATTAGATATTAAACAATTTGGATCATTAGGGACCCAATCGAAGAAGCTGGCTAAGTTTGGTAGTTCTTAGTGTAAAAGGTTGTGGGATATCCAAAAGTACAGCAATCTCCCCAATCAAATTTGGAGTTCCTTCTTTTTCTAGAAACTGTAAAAGAGTTAAAAAGATTGTTAAGCAGATCTTTGCACTAGGAAAATAAATGTAATGAATGAATCTCTTTCAGCTCAATTAATGAACTATCTGTAAACTTAAAGCAATGGGTAATGCTTGCCCTCTCACCTGTTCGCTTCCATTTGCATGTGTGAATATATTCTGTAAATAGACAGTTGAGAGTTTAATGTCGATGATAAAAGTGTTGAGATGGATATGATAGGAACTGTTCTAGTAATAGATTGCTAAATGTAGAAATGTAGAAAAGAGTTTAAATGTTTTACATACCACTGTTCCAGAAATAATTATGTAAAAATCCCCAGGAATTTGGTTCTTTAAAATGATATCTGCATTTTGTGGAAAGTATTCTCCTTTCATCTCTGCAACCTTCAGGCATGAAAAGATGATCTCTACGAAGTTATTCAGCTTTAATCATTTAATTTTCTATTAAGTCTACAAATAATTATAAAAGATAATGGATTTAATATAATTTTTTAATTGCATTCTAAGCAAAACCAAAAAAATACATATTATACAAAAGTTAAGTAATCAGAATTAAATATAAAATTAAGTGAATACAAAATCTGTATTAGGAATGCTACTATGAAAAATTATGTCTGGCATTGTAGAGAAAACTCACAAATTGCAAAAGCATATTTCTTGAAACTCCTTTGAATATGTAAGTGTTTTCAACGGTTGGTAGAAAGAGATGGTGATAGATGTTAGAACGGAGGGCTTTAGGTAGGCCTGCCAAAGTGTCCTGCTGAAGTTCTCGTCTTGAAGTTGAGCCGCAGCTGTGCCATCATTTGCAGCTTTATCCATTCTGGTAAGGAAAGAAAGGTTTAACAGAAAACAAAACATACATAAAATTTAGGGTAAACATTGCTTACTAATGTAAAAACGGGAATAGTTAGGGTCATTGCCCTGTATAGAGAAATGAATCAGTTTAAAGACCTACAAGCCTAATTTGTTTTTTAAATTTCCCTTCCTTGATCTGAGCCATTTTATTACCAATTGCTAAAATGATGCAGTTGCAGTTATTATACTTACTTTATGTATCTTTTACATAGCCAGGCTACTCCATATGACCACGGATTTCATAACCAAGCCCCCAAAGAAATTGTCCTGCCAAGTATGTAATGCTTAAGTCACATTATACAATTTTACTCTAGCATGGCAAGCCCTATTTCTGATTCCTGGTGTATCGTTTGTGCCATTACTAGTAACAGTAAGAATTTCATTGAGCAAAAACGTCAAAACCCATTAGCTATAGCGAAAATTACCCATATCATTATTTTCTTCATGTAGAGTAATTAACAACAAAAAATACCATTAAACTTCCTAGCTGGTGTGTGGTTTACCAAAAATGTATGCGAATAAATCCTTAAACCCTTGATTTGCAAAAACCCAAATAATACAAAAGCATAAATACCTAATGTGTGGCTTGTTCAGCAGGCCCAAAATTCTCATAGCAGTCACTTTGATTCTTCTCCTCCTATTTCTTCAATCAATAATGTGGCACGAGTTAAACCCTAAATGTGCAAACCAGGCAATAAAAACACTAAATATGAGAAAAAAAACAAAGCCATTCATGTTTTTTACCCATGCTACCGAGGGCATCAGAGCCTCTATACAAAGTTGCAGAGACTGCAATCCATCCATCTCCTTCTCGACCATATAAATCTAGTGTCTGTTATGATGACTATTAACCCTAAACAATAGCACCATAGATACAAGATAGGGTAAATAAATATAGGAATCCAAAACATAAAAGAGATTACGCAGTAAAGATTTAGACATAGGTAGCTGCATTTTTTTTATGGATAAGCTGAAAATGTTTGTAAACCCTCCAGGAACAATTTCTTCACAAACCCTAACATGACAATTAGTTCAACATTGTGTCCATTGACAGGATCCAGTAAAATGAACTAAACTTCAGAAACCTGTATAACAAACAGTTCATTTGCCTAAGAAAATCACATTTATGAGAAATGGATTTTGAGAAAAGGTTAGTTGTCCATACGAGGAGGTGACATGGAAGAAGCAAAGCATGCTAGACCTGTCAAGTTACGTAGGCTATTTACACATTACATGCAAAAAAAATATTCTTGTACCAGAAAAATATAAGCGGTTTTGAATGCAATGCAGAGACAGGTGGACGGTAATGGCAACGGGGTCTGGGGCAGCATCAGCGATGGCAGAATATGCAGTGCCATGTCCAGAAATGAATACCCCAAGACTTCTATTTTCTCACCCTCCCTTTGGTAGTCATGCGTTCTCTCGTATAGAAAACTGTGAACATCTCTGGAAAAGTCTGTCACTCCTCTGCAATGCCAATCATAGGCGGCCAAAACATTTTCTATTTAAAATGCTCATAAAAAATATGCAACTTCACTAATAGAAATAGCATATGGAAAGGAAATATTTAAAAAAGATTGTTCCTGATTGATTGTTGCAGCTTAGTTTAATCACTAGTTAGTTTCAACTCCTCCGCTATAGTTTCCTGCAGGCAGGAACTAATAAACACTCTAGAGTTTTTTTCCTTGATTTCATTCAAGGATGAAATGTTATAGGTATTTTTTTTATTGAATATTATACGCTAGAAGGATTATAGTTGTAAGTTACTTGTATGCTGTGAGTAATTAAATATCATGAGTGAAGATTATATTCGTTTGAAATTTCTGTTTAAGTTCAACAGTGGATTTCAGAATCTTCACTACTTTAACATTCACCACGAGTTATATGTCCAAGCATAGTGCAGTAAAAATCATTCATCTATCGTTTGAAGTGACTTTTCGCTTGTTTTCGCACTCTTTCTTTCCTTTCTCTTGGTAAACATCCTTCTAGTTTCAGATCTTTTCCTCTCAGTTTTTGGCATCATTATATAGGACGCAGACTCCTTGCAAATACATTTGTCATAGTCTTTAGTCGAACCCTTAAATATACTCCACAGATTTAATAAGTTCTAATCTCTCCAAAACAATCGACAAAAGACTATATGTTGCTGTTACGCACGGCAATGCGGGTGCTCTTTCCAAGTTGATAGATAAAAGACATGAGATGGTCACGTCAGGAGGCACTACACCCCTTCAGATTGTCGATGAGTTAACGCCCGGATGGAATACAACCCTTCACTTGGCAGCCTTTTACGATCATCGAAAAACTGTGGAGAAGTTTCTGAAATTTATCACTGATGATATTGAGTCAGGGAATGAAAGGAGCTCCCAATTTATGGTAGCAAAAAATTTATAAGGTAACACTGCTTTGCATGAAGCAGCCAAAGGAGGACATTACCAAGTAGTCAATGCTTTGTTGGATAATAGCGCTGATATCATGACTGTTGTCAATAATGTCGGTGAAACTGCCTTGTTCAAAGCAGCCAATGAAGGCCATAAGCAAATTGTTGTGAAACTAGTGGGTTACATATCTGCAAACTATGACAAGAGGATATCTGATGGCCACACACCTCTCTTGGTGCAGGAGCACCCCTTCAAGTTGATAAATCAGACTTAGAGGAGGAAGGATAAGGCATCAAACATGTCTTTAGGATGTTTTACATGTGTTTCAATCATGCATTGTGTGTTTATAATAAAAGACCCTATCTTGTGAGTCAAACTCTTATTTTGGCATCTTGATAAGCCAATTAGGATTTTTGGACAAAAGGGGATCAATTGTGTGTAGGGCATAGTTATCCTAGTAGTTTTAGTGCTTCTAGGGTGTTTAAGGAGGGGTTAGTCTTAACCCAAGGCATTGGGAGGCGAGAAATGACATTTTGACAACTTTGTCAAAAGTTGTCATAAGCAACTTTTATGCAATTTTTGCATTTTTGTTTGTTTGAACTCCTCCAATGGCTTTAACCTCTTTTTTTCGGTTGAGGGCAATTATGGAGTGGTATATACACCTTGTGGATCCAATTCCCAAGGTTAGACTATATGGAGGAAAGTCTTGATGACTGCAAACTAATGAAATTGAGAGTTTTTCTTCAAATTCTGGAGTTTTTGTATGGGGTGCGGCATTGTACGGATTTGGATCAATTCCCAATTATGTGAATTTGTTAGAATAGAGAGTCACCTTTGATTTTTCTTTGGTTTGAGGTTTAGATTGTGTGTTTTCTCTTGTTATTCCAATTTTGTTGTAGGTACCTGGAAAACCAGGGTTTACCTAGGGTTTTGCTTCTCGATGGACATAACTTGCAATTTACCAATCTGAGACTCATGGGATTGGGTGAAATGCAAGTATGTCCAGTCTATTTTAAGATTCCAAAAGAAATTTGTAGGAGGAGCAAGGGAGGTGTGTGTTTGAATTGAACCTAGGTAGACATCTCTATGTGGCTATCTAGTCCTTAAACAACAAAGTTACCCTAGAATGCAAATGGCAATGATTCCAAACGTGTAACCCTAAAATCCATGATGGTTTATGGTTCCCCACATGCTCATGGAGTTGTGATTGTATGGTTTGTTCATTTGGACATAGTTGCTTCACAAATGGAGACCTAATTAGCCCTTTAGGATAGTTGACCTTCATTGGTTTTAGACCTTTGTTTGTTAGACCTTGACCCTTCCCTTTGGGAACTTGTGTAAGGCCCAAAAGGGTATTTAAATCCATGACTTTCTTGTCAGGGTGTTTGGAAAAGTTTGGACTTAAGGTCCCTTTACCCATTTCGAATGGCTACTAGCAAATAAGCCTAATTGTGAAGGTGCTATAGGGAATGGTGTTGAACCCTTACAACCAGTGCTTGATCTATTCTAGGTGAGTCATTTTTGACCCAAAATAGGTGTGGTAATGGTCAGTAACCCTTGGAGGCTTCAAAGTGTATGTTGGAGCAAATTACCCAATTTGAGTAAGTATGAGTCTTGGAGATTGTGAGGTGTTGAACTAATGTTGTAGATCCTTGCCTTGATAGGATCCTATTATTGTTTTGAGGGGTCAGTGTCATACATCTTGGAGTGTTTGGCAAGACACAAGGAGGGCTTTGCATCATCTCCACACTGTCATCTCCCATGCGCACAAAGGTATTCCTAGTGGTGCCTGAAATTGTTGATTTTGTTTCTGATTAATAAAAAAATCACAATCAACAACAGTTTACAAATGCAACTTCTCTTTCTTAATTTTATTTCTTATTTTGTATAGAACATTTATAAATTAGCTCTTGATCCGATTGTGTAGGGGTGATTCCGGAAGGCCGAACCTCCTTAAACAAGTTGATAGCTCATATCCAATTAACATATCAATTTCCCATATCAACACAACATCTTGACAAAGCATATCAGCATCATTTCGATGTAACATATCAAGAGCAACATATCAGTAATATATCGTGGAGACTATTTCCTTGTCGGCTATGCCTTATCTATTTTCATATCAAGCTGACAGTTTTGTTTTTTGTGGAGACTTTCTATAGTGGGTTTTTTTGTTTGTTTGTGGTTTCTAGATATGATAGTGATCCTCTTGAATGGTGGAGGTTCTTTATTGTTCACAGTCTTCTCAAGAGGCTCACTTTTTTCTCGGGTTGCATCTCTCAATTCCTCTCAGCCTGCCCTATTGAGATGGGTCATTCTTCTATAAAGGGAAAGAGTGGTTGGCTGGTTGTTGTTAGATGGAACTCGTTGGGTGTTGGTTGGTTGTTTGATTTCCTTTCCATGCTTTTGCGCTTTTGTCCCTTTTCTCCTATAGAGGCAGAGAGACAGGAGGCACTCACCTGCTTGGAGCCGAGTCGGTTCAGGTTCCTCATTCAACTCCAGATTCTAGGCTTTTTAGGTTATGGGATCTTGTCAAAATCCATTTTTAAGGACCTCATAATTTTGATGGCTGAGTAAGTGCTATCAATTGTTTTTCCTCCTTTGATCCCTATTGAGGTGGCGATTGTGGAGAGATTTCAGTTTTCAGCCATGTTCTTGTTCCTCCTGGTTGAGGGAGCTAGTAAAAACCCTCCTCTGTTAGTTATTTTTTGACTAACTAGGTGTTTGCTACCAGTTTTAAAGGGCACACCCTGGCTTTTTCTGGTTCTCATTTTTGGTTAAGGTGTGCTAGGTTTGGGAGCCTTATATCAGGTTGTGGGAGCCTCGTTGAAACCATCTTGTATGGTTGTGGGTACCTGTCAAAACCCTCAATGTCTTTAAGGTTGTGGGAGCCTTTTTAAAACCCTCTTTTGTGGTTGTGGGAGCCAGTCAAAACCCTCAGATTCTTGTCTCTTTGCTCAGGTCCAACTTGATATGTAATGTTTTCTATTGTCCTTTAGCCGGCGTTTCACTACAGGTTGGTTGTATAGAATGACTTTATATTTATTGATCAGTTGTTTCTTGATGGGGTCTGGACGTCGATTCATCTAGGGGGTTTCGGGTCCTCTTGAAAACTGTTGTTCAGGGTTTCGGGTCCCCTCAAAACCCATTTTTCTCTTAATCAAAAACATATCAGTAATCCATATCAGTGCAACAAATAGTGACCCATATCAGTGATTCATAATGTGATTCCTATCAAAACAACAACCCATATCGTGATCCATATAATGACCCATATCAGTGCACCACATCAGAGCAACATATTAGACAAATTGATTCAACGACCCATATCAGACAAAACTAACTCCATTAGACCCATATCAACATTTTAACAAGCTACCAAATCCATTGCAACCTCTCACAAATGAAACTCATCTCAGAAAATATTTTTTTCATACTTTTGCAACTGATGCGCTAAATCAGCCCTTCAATGTGCTACATTGCTCTGTGTGTGTTAAAATTCTAGGTGAATGCGCTAAAACAGTCATCCAAAGTGCTACCCTATTCTACCTATGTGCTAATTTGTCCAGTCAATGCGCTAACATGTGTTGCAGATGCACTAAATTGCATCTACACGCTATTCTACTAGGTCAATGTGCTTACCTTTTAACCTAGGGTTTCTATGCACTAACCTATGTTTTGTATGTGCTAATGGACTAGTCCTACATGCTAAAAAGTGAAAAACTGACCCCCCCAGAAAAAATGTGACCAAAATATGCAAAAATCAAACAAAAAGACAAGGATTCGAGTCACTTATTGGTGGGCCATATTCGGCAGGTCTTTGGTATCACCTGACATGCTCAAAACCATGAGTATGATACAAAACTGACATCGTGATCAGAGCTCCAAAAATCTAAATCACAAGCAGTTAAGTGTAAAATGAATTTTCAAAATCACTTTGTACCTTCTAAAAGGGTTAAAACCAGGGTTAATAAGTGGGGCATGCATTTTTCCCATTCTTTTTCTATTATTAACCATATCAACATCATTTTTCAGGAGATGAATCAAATTGTACGTATCTTAAATTAACACATCATCAACTTTATCATATCAAAACAAAATCAAATGATCAAAACTTTGAATTTTTTTACAAATCTTTTGAACACACCCTTGATTCATCTCCCGAGGGGCCATCATTAATATCATTTAGCAAATCCACATCTGGGGAATCATATAGAACATTTTGACACATGACATCCTATCAATAAAATTTTGGCCACATATCAAGTGATTTTCTTTGAATCAACAAGTGCGCACACATCACTTCATAGAGGGGCAAAATGTAGACATATAAATCTAACCACCTTAAATAAATATTGAATATTTATTTAAACCACATCCCCTTATTAATTAAATCATATTTAATTAATTTCTCCATTTTGATCTATTTGATTAAATAAATTATTCGATTTATTTAATTAAAATCATCTAACCCCTTTCTAGCCTTTAAATAAATAAATCACTTTATTTAATTAAATCTCCTTTCTCCCTTTTAATTAAATTTACATTTAACTAAATTGATCCTTGCATATAAATAAATCAAATTTGTTTATAAAATCCCCTCACTTGCATTTATGCAGGTTGCATCTATTTTGGTTGAAATAAAATATTTTTATTTCAATTAAAATCCTATTTCTCCCACTTGCCCTTTCATACATTTTGTTGGCATATGGACACTCCAATGAGACATTGTATGTGATTGAAGGTTTTGTCATTGATGGTAACCTTGCAATCCTATGGCATTGGCAAAGCATTACATAGGCAACCTTGCAATCCTATGGCACCGGCAAGACATTATACCGACAAAGAATTACATAGGCAAGACAGTGCACCGACATCAGAAGATCACTCTACACTGGCACCGACACAGAAGAAAACATGTATACCGGCACAGAGGCCGATAGGATTTTTGTTATGTAATATTTTGTTTATTATTGTAAGCCGACTGGGCAAATTGTAAAATGACTCTTATATATAAAGGAGATCATTGTAGACATTTGGTAAGTGATGTAAGGAGCATAAAAGAAAATTATTAGGCAGACCTAATGTGCGAATTATAGATCAAGGGTATATGTAAAGAATAGAGCAGGAACCGGTACTGAATCTGGCATTGGAGATGCTATTGTAAAGAAGTACAAGTCATCAGATTAGTATAATCCTTAGTATAATCAGTGTGACTTCCCATTGAGCAGTGAGCTCTAGGCAGTTGGCCTTCCTGCATGTGCAGGCCCCTATTGTAAGTAATATTCTCTTATTGGCTAGTGAGTGAATATTGTGGGTCACAAATCCCACTAAGGTTTTTCCCAAACCGGGTTTCCTCATTAAACATCTTGTGTTATGGTGTACTTTTCGTGTGGATATTCTTGATTCTATTTATTGCATTATTTCTTGCATACCGATACACTGTTATATTATGTTCTGCATGTTTTATCTTAAGAAATTCTTATTACCGGTTAGATACTGATTCACTCCCCCCTCTCAGTATCTGTGGGACCCCTAACAATTGGTATCATAGCTTGGTCCTCTATTTTCAGAAGCCTAACAACTTGAGAAAGATCTTGTCACCGGTAAAGATGGAAAATCTGATGAAGCAACTTGAAGGAGCTCTTACAGATTATGATGCAGAGAAATTGAAAAATATCAAATTAGAAGATGATTTAAGAGCAGCTCAGGATATCATTCAGGCACTTCAAGAAAATTTTACTGTTGCAAGAAATAAGAGAAGAGAACTTTGTGAAAAATTGCAAAATGAGAATGATGAAAAGGAATCACTTAATGATATGATAAGAAAATTGAAACAAGAGATCATGACAACAAAAAATGAAATGTAGGATATGACTATAAGATTTTGCAAAGAGATTGAGGATAGGAAGAAGAATGAAGAAGAATTGACCAGAAGACTAAGTGATGCAGCAAATGACAATACAAGACTTAGCTATGAAAATGACATGTTGAAGATAGATCTGATGCATACTCAAAATGACTCAAATGAACTGATGAGACAAAAAGAAATCTTGGAAAGAGAACTGGAAACTGCAAATCAACACAAAGAAAAATTCAAGAAAAGCTCAGAGGAACTTGGTACCTTGCTGAAGAATCAAAAACCTAAAGGTGACACTTCTGGAATTGACTTTGAAATTGGTGAAAGCTCCGGTACTGCAAATACTCAGGATCACAACAAACCGGTAAGACAACCTAATGCTTATAAATTCAATGGAAGATGCTTTAACTGTAATAAGGATGGTCATAGAGCAAATAAATGTAGATCTAGGAATTTTCAGAATATCAATACACCCACTAGTCAATGTTCAAAATGCAACAAAGTTGGTCACAACTCTGAAAACTACAGAATGAATGTGAGATGTTATGTTTGTGGAAGATTTGGACATTTATCAAATCAATGTAGAACACAAACCGGCATAGGTTATGGGAAAGCTATTCAGAAGAATAATGTAACTTGTTATGCATGTAACAAGATTAGGCATATTGCTAAATTTTGTAGAAGTAAAGGAACACCAGTAGACAACAAAGGTGCTAGCTTGAAAGGTAAAGAAAATGTTGAAGAGGTTAAGCAAGAATTCTCAAAACAATGGATTAGAAAAGCTGATCTAAATATTGGGAATACTTCTCCATTGGTAGAACCAACCAATGCTTCACCGGTAGGACAAAGCGATGCCTCACTTGTAGGACAGAGTAGTGCTCCACCAGCAGGAAGTTCTTCATCAAATTGAAGAAAATTTCCTTGAGGGTTTGGCAATCTAATGACACATGTGCTAATTATTCCCTCAGTTAGAGGTAAGAAGTTGAAATTACCTATTATCGGTAGACAATGTTAAGTGAATACTTAACCGACATGCAATTAATGTGGTAGATGGCGAAAAGACATTATAAAAATAAGGTTTTGGCTCCATTTCATTTCACCATGATTTCAAATTTTCAGAGAGCGCAAAGATTCCGAGCTAAGGCATTTCGAGCAAGAAGCAAGCACTCCAAGCAATCATCCATCCAAGGCAGAAAATGTATTTAATCATTGCATCCAGCTCTGCAATTGAATACATAGAAAACCCTACTGTTGTTGAAGTAATTAAAAGACCTAGGCCCATATTTCAGTTAGTTCCTGAGATAGCAAAGAAGGATGATACCTTAGGTGCTTTTTCTCAAATCCCTAAAGGAGTTGTATATGTTGAAGACCCTAGAATGTACATCCACTGCAACATTGAAGAGTTAGGAGATGAGGAAATCAAAACCATGTATAAAACCGTGATATGTGATGATACCAGCAATGCTAAAAATGAACACAAGATTATTTAAACCCTAGGATTCACAAAAATCCTTAGCATTCCTAAATTCCCTAAGGATGTGATTAGGATAGTGTTAAGCAGAGTTCATGGAGAATTTTTCTAGTTAGATGAAATCCATAAGATCACCAAGGAAGCTGTGAAAGCTATCACAGGGTTACCGACCACTAGTAAGAGACCAAATAAAACCAAGAAGGTTCCAAATGACCTAGTTATAAAACTAACTAATGCAACATTCGATAAGAGATCTTCAAGAGTTAATGATGTAAAAGATATCAATGTGATATTCATATGTATGATATTAGGTTATAAAGCCACTCATGCTAATAGACTTAACTCAGTTTCAAGTTTATGCATTAAGAGTGCTTATGATATGGTAATAGACAATGCAAAAATTGACATCTGTGAATGGTTAAAAGATGAACTGATTGACAACCTTGGAAAAATCAAGAAGGACAAGAAAGGAACTTTCAGATTTGGAAATCTGTTAGTATGCCTAATGCTACACATCACAAAATAGGTTCCTGGTATAGGTTATAAAGAACTTGGATATGACATACCGGTAGGAAAACAGTTAACTGAACTGTTTAATACCATGGGTGAGAACAAGGAGAACAATATTAATCACTTTTTCCAAACATTGAAGACCAAAATGAAGCAAAGAATAAGATTATCTCAGAAAATAGTAGACAAATACAAAGATGATATATGCTTTGATATTAAGAAAGATGAAATCTGGATGGAAGCGGTCATCCCAAGAACAATTTGGGTAACCGAGATGGGCTATGAGACAGATGATCACATAGTTGAAACTTATGCTAAAGCACTTCTGGAAGCCCCCAATGAACCTAAGGAAGAAGTATTTGGTAGTACTGAGACCATAGAAAGCCAAATACAATCAAAGAAAAGAGTAAAGAAGGTTGAGGCATTTGTGAGGATAGGATCCAGACAAGCAAAGGCCATTAAGGAAGATGTATTGAAGAAAACCGGCATAACAAAAGATGAGTTGGCAGCTCCACAACCTGAAACTCACCTATCACCGGTAGGTACTTCTTCAGAAGGTGACATGCCAACAACTTTTAAAAGATTTGTTAGAAAAAGAGATCCCTCACCAGCAACCACTCCTTCACCTAGAAGGACAAGGCAAAAGCAACAAGCAGTGAGATCTCCAGTTAGAAAGGCCACACCCAAGAAGAAACTAACACCAAAGAAAAAGAAAAGGACAAACAGTGACTTGGCACCTCTTGATATATTGTTAAATGAAATCACAGAGGAAGAAAAACTGAAAAACATAGAGAAAATTTATGATACTCTAACTGTTGATGAGAAAGAGCAAGTTGAGAACAGTGTTATACTGCATATGGACATGTACAAGAAAGTTTTGATGGAAGTAGCAAATGAAATTCCTGATGATTTATTCAAAAGGTTAGAAGCTAGAAGGCAAGTAGTGATTGAATTAGATAAGAAAATAAAAATAGAGAAACTACTTGTTGTATATCCAATAAACTCTCCAAAGGAAATTGATGATTTGATTGCTTAGGCAAACTAGACAGTATTCTCTACTGCACATTGGCACATTTCACTGATGGTAGGAAGAGTTACTGAAGTAATAGAGGAAACAAAAGATGGTTGGGATATATTCCTAGTTGACAAGGAAAAACAAGAAGAGTACAGTAACCCTAAACCTATAAAGGTGTATCAAAAAGATAGAGACAAGGGGAAAGGCAAAGTGGGTGGACCACCAAGTATCAAAGTTAAAGACAACCTACCCCCACCGGTGAGAATTACAACTACTGAAAATCAACCGACAGCAGAAAGTATGGACATAGAGGATAAAAATCCTAATTCTGAAGTTCTATATACTATAAATGTTAATACCCAAAAGATCAACATAATAGTAGATAAAGATACAACTGACAAGTCAGATATGGCTAATGAGCCTTCGGTAGCAGGGGAAACAGAGAAATCGGTAGAGGATACAGAGAAAAAGGTAGAGACTGAGGCACAAACTGAGACAACACAACATTCAGAGAAACCAACAGAGCTAAAGGCTCTAGAACAATAGGTACATAAGGAAACAGTGCCACCGGTAAGTAGTGAAGTAGGAAAATCGGTGCTAAAAGAAATGCAGACACAAACTGACTTGCCAAAGGTCAATACAAGCATGGTTACTTCTACCGGTACTCAGATTGTTGGATCATCATCAACATTTAAGTCAACAAATGTGACTGAGGTATTACTTGATTCTATTAAGAAAATAACTGACTGCAGTTCACAGGCTTATAAGGAAATAGATGATTCTATACCAATTTTGAAGGCAATAGCTCCAAACTGTAACATAGATAATAAAGATTCTTTAGGACAATTGGTTACGTTGTGTAAATATATTTCTGAAAATATTGAGAAAATAAAGGAGGAGTCAGTAAAGGATAAGGTAGAGATTGAGAAACAAAAATTCTTTGATGAGGAAATAAAGAAGTGTAACAGAGATTTTGACACACTTCTACCGAAACTATGTAGTTTGTTAAAAGAATACAAAACTCTGTATAAAGATACATGTATAACAAACTTTTTGACTGTAGATATTGACAAGAAAATAAGCAAGGCATAGGATGAGATAAATAAGCTTGCAGACAATTTTGTCAACTCACCTGATTCATTATCAGTTTTTGAAGAGAAGATAGCAAATTTTGAGGAAGAATTACTCAAACTGGAAAGAGAGAAAGAAAGAATAATAAATAAGGCAAAACATTTGAGATCTAAACTGAGTCCAAGATTGGACTATTTAGCATCTCTGCAAAAGGAAATTTCAGAGGCATTAACACAGGGAAGCAAAACACCGGCAGAGCATTTGCAGCATCTCACCAGTACAGTAAAAAGAACTAAGACAACAATAAAAGACAGCAAGAAGTTTATGGATAGTATAAACTTAATTTTGGGAGATCTTTTTCAGATAATAACTACCCAACTACAAGGTTGAGGATATGGATAGATGAAACTATAAACTCTACTGACATCTTGACAACCTTTTTCATTGATGCCAAAGGAGTAGTGGGATGAGAAAGTTCAAAACACAGGAATCATATGCTCAGGGGGAGCTCTCACATTTTTGGTAACATTTTTGGACTACACATTTTTGATACTTTTTGAAATTTCTCATGAGTGTTGCCATCAATGCCAAAGGGGGAGATTGTTGGCATATGGACACTCCAATGAGACATTGTATGTGATTGAAGGTTTTGTCATTGATGGCAACCTTGCAATCCTATGGCATCGACAAAGACATTATACTGGCAAAGCATTACACAGGCAACCTTGCAATCCTATGGCACCGGCAAGACATTATACCAGCAAAGCATTACACAGGCAAGACAGTGCACCGGCATCAGAAGATCACTCTACACCGACACCGTCATAGAAGAAAACATGTATATCGACACAGAGGCCGACAAGATTTTTGTTATGTAATATTTTGTTTATTATTGTAAGCCAACTTGGCAAATTGTAAAATGACTCTTATATATAAACGAGATCATTGTAGACATTTGGTAAGTGATGTAAGGAGCATAAAATAAAATTATTAGGCAGACATAATGTGCAAATTATAGGTCAAGGGTATATGTAAAGAACAGAGCAGGAACTGGTACTAAATCTAGCATTGAAGATGCTATTGTAAAGTAGTACAAGCCATTGGATTAGTATAATGCTTATTGTAAGTCAGTATGACTTCCCATTGAGCAGTGAGCTCTAGGCAGTTGGCCTTCCTGCATGTGTAGGCCCCTATTATAAGTAATATTCTCTTATTGGCCAGTGAGTGAATATTATGGGTCACAAATCCCACTGAGGTTTTTCTCACACCGGGTTTCCTCGTTAAACATCTTGTGTTATGGTGTACTTTTCATGTGGATATTCTTGATTTAGTTTATTGCATTATTTCTTGCATACCGGTACACTGCTATATTATGTTCTGCATGTTTTATCTTAAGAAATTCTTATTACCGGTTAGATACTGATTCAGCCCCCCCCCCTCTCAATATCTATGGGACCCCTAACACATTTCTCACTTGCCTCCTAAACATTCTTCTAGAACCTCTCTAATCTCAATCAATTTTTCTTAATTCATCCTTTCATATCATTTCCCTAAGTTTGAGGAGGTCACATCTCAAGTTCGGAAGAAAGTCTTCTAAATGCAATAAAAACTTTATTTCTTCAACAAGTTAACTTGTTGAGTTCCCCAGATTTGTAAGGACTATTACAAATTTGTCCCCAAAGTCCTCTTAACCATTAATGGTTTTTCCAACCTCCCCTCATATTTAGATATTTTCTCTCTAACTTAACCCTCATCTAACTCAAGGGTCTCATCAAGCACTCATGGCCTTGACCCTAGTTGTCCCACCTAACCCTTGCACTAGAGTTTATCCCTTGGGTAAAAGCTTTATCCAATGGATGACCCTAATTGAACCATAATTCAACCTCCTAAGTTGACCTTCATGTCTTCTTAGGTAGTTAATACCTCTTGCATATCCTCTCAAGTCACCTCTTGTTGACAATTGTCACCATTTCATTGGTGAAAATTATAAACATGGATTGAGTGACTTTCAATCCTAACCATTGTTAAGATTATTCAATCTTAACCATTCATTTCCCTATTTCCTCTATAAATAGAGATCAATTTTTTCATTCTCCATATCCAAGTTTCATGTATCTACATTATAGTCTAATTGTATCAAGCATTTTAGCCTCTCTTTGTTAGAATAACATTTTAGCATTAAGAAGCATTTCATATCATTATATATCCATGTTAGTATATCATGTTAGGATAGTTTGTTAATATATTTATCATATCATTATCTTCATCCTAGATTAATATCATAGTTTCAACATATCATATATAGATCTTAGAATGCATTCATGCATGTAGATACAATATCACTTGTTCTTGGAGTTGTCATTCCCAAGTCACATGCTCAATGATCTAAGAGAAAAACATTGACTTTAGGGATCATATGAGATAGAGAATAATGAGACATATCTTGGTGAAGTTAAACTAGTTTAAGTTAGCTAATCTTTACAGTCAAAAGTCTCATTGGTATGTTGGTCTTTTGATCTCAATGTTGGTATTTTGATCACCACATATTCCAACACACAGATTCAAAAGATCAAATCCAATCTACTGCAAACCATATTTAAGAATGAAAGATTTAGATTACTAAGTTTAGTAATGTATGCACTGATCGACCTAAAGATAGATGAAACACATTTAATGTATACAACTAGTATGCAATCATTCTTTAGATAGAGAATAAGATCTTGTTGAAAAAGAGAACTGATAGTCGGTAGAGCAATCTGATATGATTCTATGGGAGTAGATGAGAAAGTTATTTTTTTTGTGAAACTAAAGATATCTCTTGAAGTTGATTGTGTGAGAGATGTTATGTTCTTATGGGAAGTGCATTGCTAAATAGTATAGACAGAGAGAGTTAGAGTGTGAGCAGTTACAAAATAGACTAGTGAGGGTTGTTGTAGTAGTAGAAGATTGAGGATAGAGAGTAATCAGAGATAGGTGAAGTTGAGGCGAAGTAAACAAGACATAAGAGTATATAATAGAGAAGAAGAACATAGAACTATTTGTAGAGAACTGATAGAGTGCAATCCTTAGAAGCAAAGAGAGTCATTCTCAAGATATGAGAATTTTGTAGTGTTACAAAATTTATTTGTTACCTCACTATATCATTGTAAACCTGAATCTTATTGTATTTTCTCTGAGTGGGTTCTCAGAGGAGGGGTAGGTTCTCCTTTGAGTAGGTGCTCCTTGGATTGATGCCCTAAAAAATCTTGTAAATTGTTATTTACCTATGAGGATGGATTGGAGCAGTACACTCTAGCAGCAATTATTACTGAGGTTTTTCCCACATTGGGTTTTCCTCGTACATCTGGTGTTATGTGATGTTCTCTTATGTGTGTATGTTTAGTTTTACATTACATTGTTAAAGTTTGTACATTGAACTTAAATTTTTGAAATACATTGATTTACGCCCCCCTCTCAGTGTCCATTTGTGTTCTTCAATTAGTATCGAAGCACTAGGTTCCCCTATAGGTAAAGCATTCTCTAGCTTGGGTAGATTTTGGTTAGTGAACACAATGGTTAGGTATGAATCCTAATCTTCGAAAGAACCTATGTTTGATGGCACCAACTATGCCTTCTAGAGTAGAAGAATGGAGACATATTTGTCTTCCCTTGGGTTTTGTGTCTGGATGTCAGTAAAAAATGGTTACACTATTCCTCAAGTTCTTCCTACTGACCTTGATGATAAAAGGGAATATGAGAATAATGCCAAAGCTAAGAATGCAATCTTAAGTAGTTCGTCAGAAGAAGAGTTTGTGAAAGTCATGCATTTCACATCAACAAAAGAAACTTGGGACAAGCCGCAAAGTGTATATGAAGGAAATACCAAAGTTAAAGAAGCCATACTGCAAAATCTAAGAACTCAGTTTGAAAATATAAAAATGAAAGAAGAAGAGAAGATAGCTAATTATCTGCAAAGAGTGGATGAGGTTGTGACTACTATAAGAGGACTCAAAGAAGAAGTCAAAGATGAAGTTACTATCAAGAAGGTTCTAAGATCATTAACCTCAAAGTATGATACTATAGTGTCATAAAATTGTGGCCATTGCAAATTGTGAGAACATTAGGGTCTTCATGTTGGTGATTTGAATCCCAAGCTTGACCAAGGACTTGAGACTTTCTCATCCCTAGAAACTGCACTTTTCTACCCTCTACACTGCTTGAACTTGCTTCATGTCCTAAAACAAGGGCAGGACAAGGGCGTGGCGCCCTTGTCCCCCCTAGGACAGCGACATGGCACCCCTATCCTCCTAGGATAGGGGCGTGACACCCTTTGCACCCCTTTCCCCCCTAGGATAGGGGCATGGTGCCCCTGTCCTTCTAGGATAGAGGTGTGGCACCCTTGTCCTTGCCCTATTTTGGGGCCCCCTCTATCCTATCTTTGAATTGGACTTTGCATAAAGCAGAAAAAACTTTCCTTGTGTTAGCCTATGACGAAAAATCAGTCAATTAACCCTAATTGAAGAGTATATAAGTGGAATTTTCCCTCCTGTTATCACTATTTTAAAAATGGATGTTCTTAGCCCATAATTGGCTAGGTTTTTGAAAATTTTGAGTCTGGTATGCCCTAGTTGCTTCAAAATTGTTTTAAGTCCTAAGGGGTTCAGGGTTTAGGTTTTAAGTCACTTCAATATTTGAGAAAAAACCTTTGGTTTCTAATTTTGCATTACTTTATTCACTTAAGTAATAGGTCCTTTTGTCATGCAAAGTGTTCCCCCCATTGTTTTTAACCTAGGCGGTCCTTTTAAATGTTTTAATTTTTATTCGCCTTTAAATTGCCTTTTCTAATGACCGTCGAGCCTTGTGATTGTTGCGCAACTCTCAATCAATCAGATGGCCCGCATGGATTCGTGAACTCAACATGCCCAAAAGTTACCTATCGCGAAGTAGCGAAAAGGTTTGGCGGGACCCAGCGATGAGGACTTCTTTTTGGGCTAAAGGGCAATTGGTTTGGAAAGAGATCAACGACCCATGTTGATTCACAACCTAAAGATGCTCATGGTTTGCAAGTTGTGAAATAGCAAAAAGATGGTGGGCTCGGGTGAAGTGGTTAGTAGAAAGAGTAACAATAGTGCAATTCCCTAAGATCTGACGACCCGCGTTGTTTTGCGAGATAAAGATAACTGAGTTTTGCCCTTCATGAAATAGAAAAAGGGTTTGGTGGGCCCAACGTCCAAGCTTCATCCAATGTTCTATCTAATCGGATGGCCTTCATTATTTCATGAGATCAAAGTGCACATGTTTTAACTATTGCGAAATAGAAAAAGGTTGTGGTGGGTCCTAGAAGCCGGCGGGTTTTCTAATGAGTAAAGAGTGAGCGGTTTAGAGAATAATCAACGGCCTGCATTGATTTGCAACCCAAAGATGCTCGAGAGTTAGTTTTCATGAAATGGCGAAATGACATGGCATTCCAAGTGAGCAGTCCAGGAGGTAGGGATCACAAATAAAAAGGTTACACGTGTCCTCCAGATCATGTAAATCAAAGAAAAAACTTGGCGACCAAGTGGTGGGCCCAACAAACAAAATGATATAAAATTAAGACAAAGAGGTGACCTGTTAGGCACAGGTGGCATTTCAGAAGTGGATCTCGCTGAAGTCTTTCAGCGAGTAGGAAGTTGACATGTCAGTTCAAGAGGGATCGAATGCCAAAGTGAATGGCACTGATTCAGAGGGCCCACGTCTGCCAGTTCTAATAGGTTGTTAAAGGAAGGGCATCTCAAGAAGGATCTAACAACAGGCATTATTTCGCAACCTTTAAATGCATGATGGTTACCTTTCACGAAATAGCGAAAATGGTTAGTGTTAACCGTTTTGAGCACGATTAGTGATATAAATTGCCAGGTTAGGACAATGTAAAGATCGATCAAGTTTCAGTTGATCGGATAGCTAGCACAGCTTCGTGAGGTCAAGATGCAAGATAGTTACCCATCGTGAAATAGTGAAAGAATTTTCAGCCTGTTGCCAAGCAAGGAAGAGTCAAAAGGGTAAAAGTGGTGCAAGTTCTATCTAATCCAATGGTTGGCGTCTTTTCACTAGATGAACATGCAAGAGCTTTACGCTCTGCAAAACAATGAAAGAGCAAAATGAAAAATACTCAGAGTAGTTTTGATCCGTTGGAGCCAAATTTTTGAATTCTTTCATGAATTCAATTCTAAAGGGACGACCGAAGCATGCGGTGTTAATGTCGCAGTTAAGGATCCAAATTGTCATATATATCCCTGCATCAATTGAATGAGGGTATCATTTCATAGAAGAAGTTGTAGAGAGAGTTGGTGTAGAGCAGAAGTTTGCAAACCGAAATTAGGTTCTCTTGCTCTTTGTTTACCCATTGCTTAAAGATTGTTGAATTGTGGTCTTGTCCTGTTAGAAAATTGCTTTGATTGATAATTGGCTTAGTTGCATACTCCTAAAATGGGACCCAGAAGAGAATTAACAGGGAAGGTAAATTAGTAGGACCGAAATATTTGTGATGACTTTCTTGAGCAATTAACCATGTCGACCAATGTCGGGGCTAGGGCCAAGGAGTTAGTGCAAAAAAAGCCCCATTTGAAAATTGGGGATGGTTTATATGATAAAGGAAATTGGTTGAGGGACCCTGAAATGGGGATATCCGGTCTCAGTTTGTTTAAAGTGGGTTTTGGTTAGAGACATACCCCTTCCCCTATGAATAGTATCTGAAATTTAGATGTAGGGAAACTTGTGGTCCTTGGTGTGTTCATGGACATTGATTTCTTGATCCTAATCGCACAAAGTTATGACCCTGCTACTAGATACATTAGAAACATAAAGGGATCAGCCCTTGTCAAAATCAAAGATGATGAATTTAGGAATTTCTTCAAGCTTAGTGAAGCTTCTAGCTATCTTGAGCCTATTGATTTTGAGGCATTAACCCAAGTTTACAATGCCCAAAGAGATCATCTTAGGGTGGCCCATTGAGAGAATTTTTTGTCCAAATAGGGGGATTAACAGTTGTAGTCCCTAGCACAATGGAGCCATTTTCCTTGAATTTATTTACCTTGAGAGCTAAGGGTATGTACTAGACACCGTGTCAAATTTTTGGAGAAGATGCTGAGAAAAACATGCCCGTCCATTATATGTTAATGATTGCCCAAATTTTGAACCCTTCCCTGGCCATAACATTTGACTTCGCTCCTTTCCTCTTTGATGATATCCATGTAGGCCTAGTAGGAATTAAGAATGGTAAGGTAGACAAGCCATTTGGATGGTATTCCTTGTTGATGCATATGTTTCTATTCAAAGGGGCGATTATTTTGCAAAAGAGATGGAATTGGTTAAGGTCAAGGATAAAGAGGAAATGCCAGTGCAATTGTGGAGTACTGTTCTATCTTGGGATAGAGAGGATGCAAGTTATCTGAAGTTTGATAGATGCTTTGCCTCTAAAATTAGAGTTCTCTTGTGTGCAAAAAACCCTAGGATTCCCAAGGCTCTTTTGGAATTCCTTAGTCCCAAAGAGTTTGCAGAGGATATCAAGATTGTTGATAACTGGGGAGATATGTATCTATATCCCGTTTCTATTGTTTTGAGAGTATATGGTTTTAGAGGAACCCCTTATCTACTACCCTATCAGGTTCCATTAAATATAGGCATTGCAGAAGTATTAAGACAGATTGGAGGAGTGCAGGAGGCCGAGTTAACTAACAAGGGTAAAGGGACAATTTTCCCAACCATCGCCACAGCTCATCATTTTGTAATTACCAAAGGTGGATGGAAGTATTTTGAAGAATTCTTTAAACCATACATGTTATCAACTGCAGTGTCAAGGTGTACCGACCCTGAAGATTTCTTCAACGACATGTTCATGAAGAGAGCAGTTTGTAAAATCAGGCCTCACCAATTCCAATTCCCTGAAAATTTGATCAGGAATGAATTTAGTCTAGATGAGCAGGAGTTGAGGAAGGAGAAGTGGATTGCATATAGAAGATCCCTTGAATTTATCTATCAATTTGATTCTAGTTATGATCCTCTCTCTAGTTTTACCCCTTTTAAAGAAAAGGTTAAATTCTTAATTCTTTATTTTGAAGATTTAATGCAAACCCTGTAGGAAAAAAGAGAAGCCATAATGTAGAATGATCCTAGTAGGGCTAAATTGGTCCTAGCCAAGCCTACCTTTGCTAAGGCTATTCCACCAGGTGATTATATAATGCACAAGAGATCTAAGTATACTGTAATGATGCCAGTAATAGGTGAACCTTCTACTTCTAGAGGGAAAAGGGTCATTGAAGATATTATTGAGATTCAGGGTTCGCCTGAGAGGCAGAGGATAGGTAAAGAAATTGAAACTGATGACCCTTAGTAATCTCCATCTCAGTCCCCTATTCATATATGATATGAGCAAGCATTGGCTGAGCAATTGATACAATTGGGGAGTCTGGGTGAAATTGCCTACACCTACAATGAGACTCAAGAAGGAATGCCAGAAGCACCACCCTGTGCTAAAATGGATATAACTGATGGTGAGCTACAGGGAAAAGAATTGGACATTACTGTCAAACAAGCTAGTGAAGAATTCCTAGCTGATAGTAATTTTGTCACATCAGGAGCTTTTATGCAGTTTCTATGGAAGCAAAATATTGATCAGTTCAAGATCAGATGTGAGAAAAGGGTAAATGAATAGCCTCTCAAGGATGCAACCCAAGTGGAGGAAGAGGTTAAACAAGAAATGATGGCTGAGTTCAAAGCTATCACTCTTGAGGTTGGAAGAGAGATGGTGGATAAGGTTGGTGTGCTAATGCATTGGTTCTTGAAGTGGTCAGAAAGGAAACTAAGCCAATGAAGGGAGTGCTATTCAGCAAAGATGATGCTTCTTTGGTTATGTGGTCGCTTAAAAGAGATGAATGTAGAAGAAGGAAAGATACCTCACAGTCTAACCTTCTAGGAGCTATGATAGTCAGAAGAGTTTAGGATACAGGGGTGGTGGAAGCAGCCAGTACTATTTTAGAGACTACTAAGTTCAATGTAGCAGTAGTAGAGAAGGAAGCAAAAGAAAAGGTTGATCTTCAAATTAAGTTGGAAACAATTCTAAAGACTTATAATGAAGCCAAAAAGGAGGTAGCCAGCAAGGACACTATCATTGCCAAACTTCAAAGTCAACTGATGGGAAAATACCAAGGAGGTGAGTCCTCTACTTTGGAAATTTCTTCTTCTCTAGCAAGGCCCCCACCTACTAGTCCCATCATAGAATTCCCTCCTTCTCCTATGCCTTCTGGTTTTCAACCAACTGAGATTTATCAACATGAATTGGAAAAGTTCAAAGAGGCTCACGCCTTATTTGCAAATAACTATGAGGAGAAGATAAAGTCTACAATTTTGAGTTTTGCTGACATCGTTGATGCTCCCACGGTACATATCAATATGAAGAGAATTTTTGACACTCTTTGTGAGTTAAATGAGGACAAGGCCATTCTAGAGCCTATTCTAAATAAGTGGATCCCGAGGTAAGTAGATTTAGAATTCATGTGTGTATCTTATGATGAAGCCGGATCCAATGCCACTATCAAATCCACATGTGAATTGACCAAAGGTTTGACAAAGTTGGTAGAAGGGAAAGCCAATGTGGAAAGGAAGGCTAATTTATATAGAAAAGAGTATACTGAGCACAAATTTGAACTATTTCCTGGAGGTTTTGTCAACCAAAATCAGATAAAGGACAAATAGGTATGGTTGGATGAGTTAGGAGCTAATCTGTCTCTAAGGGTAAATGAAATAATCAATAAAGATAACACCTCACTATTTGTTAAAACAATTGAGGAAATAGAAAAAATCAAATCACATTATGGTTTCTTGGAGTCAGAAGTGAGAAAAATAAGGAACTCTTGGAAAAAGCTATTAAAGTTGAAGAAAAAGATTATTGGCTACTCATGGCGTACCGATGATGTTTTTCAAGAGTGGTCCAAAAAATATGCGGTGCAGGAAGAAGATGCTCCAGAATAGTTGGAAGATGCTCCAGGATAGTTAGAGGATATTGCAGAAGAGTTACCAACTGAAAAGGCCACTAAGACAGAAAGAGACTTGTAACTGCTTTTTGAAACAAAGTATAGTTGTAACAAATTTTCCTAGGGAAGTCTGAAGCTTTGTATGCATCCATGTTGTTATAAATGGATACCAGGACTGTAGGAATAGGATATCGCAAGAAATTGTAAGAAAACTCTGTAGAAATATATCTGGGATTTTCCAGTCATATAAAGAACGCTCTAATGTTTTTGTAATATTTTCTGAAATTAATATCAATATACAGACCATCAATTTTCAGCCTAGAATTTGTGTTGTCTTCGGGTGTGCTTGCAAATATTTACTGGTCTCAATCTTAGTAATTTAGGGTTATTCATTTGAGCATGGATTGTAAGGCAATCTTTTATAGGTGTGTTTCTTATCTTTTCTCTTCAGGAGGGAAATTAAATACGCAAGAAATATCTCTGTCAGTAAGTTACTTGTTTAGAAACTTTGAATGTGATGAATGCTTTCTAGTTTGATAAGGATGAATTTTCATATATGTCAGGCGTATGTGGGGTTTATAAAAACTGAGGTGATGGGATGTGTGGAGATGTCTAATTGTGGGAATATTGTTTAAACTTAGATGACTCTGTGGCCTGGATAAGGCACTGATATATATTGTAGTTATCTTTTTACATAATTTGTGGATCAACACTGAATAGGAGCATGGGCTTTATTTCTTTGTTTTAGTTAGTTTTAAGGTGAATATATTCATTTCTTTTTAGACTGGTTTACTGTGGATCTGTCTTTTAAAGTGTTAATTTAGTTCACAAGAGGTTTACCCACCTGAACTTTGGATAAGTTTGAAGTGTAGAAGGTTATTTAAACCTTGTCATATGTTTCTCTGAAGTTTCTTTTCCCTGATCTCTCTTTTATAGACAGAGTTGTTATTTTCTTCCAAGGGATAAAAGGGGAATCAAAATTTGAGAACAACACCTCCCATTTACATGAGTTCAAGAAGCGATAAGTTGGATGAGTGGGAAGTTTACATGAGTTCAAGCATTCAAACATTCCTTTCCAACATTGAGCATTCTCATTTCTCCTTTCAAGGCTAGGTGTTGCATTCAAGTCAAGGATTCAACCATTGAAGAGGAGATCCCTTTCAACATCCAATTGAATACAAGAAAATCTACCTACATTATATCTACAACCTCCCTTGAGGTGATTTACATTTACTTGCAAGTGATTTCTTTTAGCATTTAGTTAATTCCAAAACTGGGGTTTGACCTGAAGGTAAATCCTCAATCCAAACCCCTTTTCCTCTCTTTTTTGTGTATAGGTTGCAGGTGCATAGTTGTGTTTACAGATTTAGACTCCATTAGAAGAGGCAAAAAAACCCTTTTCATTTCACAGATTTTTCGGAGGACTGTGGACACTTGTAGCACGGTTCTAACAACTTTTCTTCAAATTCGCAAGGTAGCTTCGTCTCAACATATTATAGCCAGATCTAGGTGCACAACTTCATCTCACTCTTCTTTCTCAAGTTATAATCAGTTCTTTGCTACTTTTACACTTAGTCTTGTTGGTATTATGGATATGTTGCATTGGTTTTGTCATTGATGTCAACACTTATCAACACTTATATTTCTAGAGATCTTTGGTTATGTTGAACCAACACATTATGTTCACTGGCAAGTTCAGTGACTTATGCATAGTCATCGACATTTGGTTTGCCGACAGCTTATATCATTCATCGGAAGGTTATATCATTCACGACACTGAGGATGACTTGTTATTATCAGGAAATCACTTGGTTATGTCAAAGACATGGTTTGGACACTTGGTTTTGGAGATTTGGTTGTTCATCTAATCGGGTTGACATATTTGTTGTTACCAAAAAATTGGTCTAGGTTATGGACCAGCATGCGTCATCTATTCCAGATCAGCACGACATGTTATGGAGATGACTTAATCAATTAACATCGTTGTTGAGCCGACATGATGCATCACATCTTGAGTTACTTGTAGTAGATTTTATTGTATTACTCTTAGTAAGCTGACCTACACATTTGGCCTTAGGTTTTGGTATATATGTAAGATCTCAATTGAGAGATTAACATTGTGATGGTATGTAATAAGGTATTGTGAGGTTGTGATATTTTGTATATGTGAATATAAGCAATGCTACTCATGCAAACATCATTTGAAGATTCTAGGAAGGTTTGAAGGAGACAA
This sequence comes from Cryptomeria japonica, assembly GCF_030272615.1. Classification (NCBI taxonomy): domain Eukaryota; kingdom Viridiplantae; phylum Streptophyta; class Pinopsida; order Cupressales; family Cupressaceae; genus Cryptomeria; species Cryptomeria japonica. The sequence goes on from NC_081413.1 coordinate 688,542,183, forward strand.
TCAGAGCTTAACCGGTACTGAATCCAACATTGTAGATGCTACTTTGAGTAGTACATTATCATTGGATTTAATCATCTAATTATAGTCAGTGTGACTCCCTTTTGTGATTGAGGAGTGAACTCTAAGCAGCTGGCCTATCTGCATGTACAGACCCCATTTGTATACACATACTATCTGCAGTAGTATCATTTGATTGTGGGTAAGGTTTCCCATCGTGGTTTTTCCCCTTACAGGGTTTCCATGTACAAATCTTTGTGTTATGTGTTTCTCTTTTTGTTTCATGCATTAAGTTTCACTAATACTATCATTAACTGTTAATCTATTTATCGACATTAAGTTTGGTTCACCGATATTATGTATCAATGTTGGTTAAGTCATATTTGGGATGAAATTATTAGACAACTAATTCATCCCCCCCTCTCAGTTGCCTCTGGGTCCTAACAAGTCTTACAACACATAATTCAATCATTTTGCATTCTAAAAGAGTGGTTATCTTGTCATTTTAACACCATTATCAATTCATTTAGTATTTTATCTCTTCCCTAAGAGATTGGATCTAGTGAATTTTCTCCCTCTTTTAAATGTAATAGGGATAAAGTGTTTGAAGGGAAATCTGTAGTGAAACTTTCATCTCTCCTCGGAGGGAAGAAAAACTTTCCTCTTGATCTCTCCATCATTCACCTTTTTCACCATTACATTTTAGTGAGCCCGATGTCTTACATGCTTTATTCTGAAAATCATTGCATATTTTTCATTTACAAGTTTAATTTCATTTTGCAAAGTTAATGGTTAATTCATTCAAAACCCTAGTTTTTAAAATTCAACTTGTGTTTTATAAAAAGTTGCTCTATTGTTGTCTTAGATCTAAAAATTGCTTTGTTTTTCAAATTTAATTTCTTCATTCTCCAAATCAATTTACAAATCAAATTCACAAAATTAATAGGTTAATTGTTAAAACCCTAATTTTCAAAAATAATCTTGAAATTGAGCAAAAATTGAATTCCCATTTAATTTTCAGATTTGTGACTATTTTCAGACTTATCTTCTGTCCTACAATTCAAAATTTCAATTTCCCTCCTTTTTCAAAATTCAAAATTTCAAAAATTTAGTGGTTAGGTCATAAAACCCTAATTTTCAAATTTAATTGAATTTTGTGCAAATTTCAATCAATTTCAGTCAATTTCAGCTTTGTAAACATTTTTTTAAGGTGTCCCTATCCATTAGGTTTGACCCTTTTCAAATTTTCAATTCAATTCCTCTTTTTTCTTAGAACCCTAATAAGGTCCTCTTTTCACATTCAAACCTTCATTCTGCCTATCTAGAGATTGTAAAATCCACCAATTTTTTGGGATCCACTTGAAAATCATCGTAACTTTCACCCCTGAAAATTTTGAAAAATGTTGGTTGGACCGTGTGCACTTTCAACACGGTCCCTGGCTTTTCTTTCAAAAATTTTGGGAGACTATTATGACCATATTTAATAGCCCAAATCTAGAAAATTTGATTATTTTGTTCTTTTTTTTATCCCTCTAAAATAAAAAAATCCATTCACAATTCAACATTTCAAATTTCAAGATTTTTTTAAAAATTAATTGGTTAATTATAATCTGCCCTGATTTTAAAAAATTTTATTTCGTCAATTTTAAAATTAAGTGGTATCCCATTGGCCCTAATTTTAAATTTTGTTTTCCTTTCATTTATTATTAAATTATTTTTGAAATTGTGTCATTTTTTTCTTTCAACAAACTTCAAATTGTTTAATCATTATTTTCTCAAATTTTGCATTATTCAATTTTTGTGCACTTTATTCCTATTATTCAAAATTCAAATTTAAATTTTCCCTCTAGTGGATGAGTTTCACCACTATTAGTCCTACCTACACTATCCTCATTAGATAAACCATTAGAATTAAGGCTTCCCAAGGTTTAATTACCGAGGAGATGGAACATAATTTGGGTGACTTCTTTAATGAGGTTAATGCTAATTCTTCCCATCCTAATCACGTCCCTATCTATCCACTTGATGAATCCCATGATGAACACGAAGAATCTTTGACTAGAGTTTCCATAGATCAACTTTTAAAGTTGGACAATAAATTTGATAACTTTCAACAATGGATGTCACAAGAATACCCTAATGGTAAATCTCTTCCATTAATTCAAGGCCTTAAACACATGATTCAAAGTGATCAAAATGTAATTGATATATTGTGTGGCACTGCTCATATTATTGATTCTAATGCCATGCCTATATGTTGGAAATATGCCTCGAATTCTCCTGACCAGTGTTCGGGTTGATCGGTGTAACTTACCCCAATGGAACAATTTTTAGTGTGACTCTTATTGATGGGCTGATGGAATCTTCTTCCTGTGATCATTTTAACAAGTTATCAAGTCTGAAATGATCCAACGGTTGTCACTATACAGCGATGGGAAGATGATCAAAAGTTATTCCCTGCAGTTTGGTGACAAAGCACGTGCAAAAAGAAATGAGTTAAAGACCATGTAGGTTGAAGGTGGATCAACGACTATCACTATACTGCATGATGGAGATGCATGAACATTATCCATCGCAGCTTGGCAACCAAATGGTGGGACCCGACAACAGAGAAGCGTAGGCAAGTTAACTAGTGAGCAAGTCCAAGATGATCAGACGATTGTGGCTATTCTGCTATGGCGAGATGCACAAAGTTTATTCCCCATGACTTGGTGACCATGGTGGGACCCAACGACAAAGAAAATCTTCATTCCAAGCAGTTAGTGAGGTCATGCTAAAGTAGTAGGGTAGGGATCCCAGAGCCAATCGGGGGGTGCTATGTGGCGCAGCATAGAAAGAGATCAAGGAAGATCAGACGATCAGGATAGGTGTTTGGTTGTCTTCCCAATGACCCAATGGAATTGCCTTCGGTGATCGGGGTATCATTAGAGATCAGGAGAACTGGTTGTTTGCTACACCGATACCCGATGAGGTCGCCTTCGGCGATTGGGTTGACTAGATGAAAGTTATGCCAAAGTCCGATGAAGTCATTTACTAATGATCAAGGATCGAGGTAACTTCTGAGTGCTAGTTCCAATGGGCCGACAAAGTCATCTACTTCTGATTGGATATTGATGTAACTTTTAGTGCTAGTTTCGATGGCCGATGGGGAAGTATCCGACTGCGGATGGTTGCCCGGACCGAAGTCCAAAAGACTAGTAGGCAGATACTTGGAATTTTTTTGTCGGTGTATTTGAATATGCACCAACCTGACTTCTAGACGAATGTGGGATAATTTTTTTTTGATGAGTTCATGAATGGACAAGTTGTTACTCGATGGTTACGTTCCAAGGCCATTATATAAAATGACAGAGGAATGTTTGGTTGGATAGATGGTAGTTGCTAGAGATGTAACCAATGAGCAAAGCAAAGAAGGGTGTACATGAAGGCTGTGTGGAGATGATGGTTTTATTAGCTAAGTCAATGTGTCTACATATTGTGAGAATAGAGTTCTGAGATTAGAGTCTGAAAAAGAGGATTTGATAACTTTACTGTAATCGTGGGTTTTTTTACCTGTAAGGGTTTTCACACGTATATGTGGTGTCTTTCTCTAGTGCTATTCTGTCTGGTTCATCTTAATTTTTTGTTGGTGTTTATTTTAATGTACTGCAAACTAAAATTGAAATACTTCCTTTCTTTCTAATCCCCTTAGAATCAATGATAGGAGAGCATTTTAGGTGCATGGATTTCTTTACAAGTTGTATCAGAGCCATTTAGTTGTGTTATCCTTGTCGGGTAGGGCTATTTTGTGTTAATTATATTTTTAGTGGGAATCTGGCAAAGTATCTTATCTGTAGATTGAGATAGCACACACTTCTAGATGAGTGGAGATTGAGAAGTTCAATGGTTCAAACTTTGAGTTATGGAAACTCAAGATGGAAGATTTTCTAGTCAATTGAGATATGTGAGTTGCTATTTCTGGACAAAAACCTTCAAGCATGAAGCAAGAAGACTGGGATCTTGCAGATAGAAAATCCAAGGGATTGATCAGACTCTATTCGGCAGACTCTGTTCTGTTAAATGTTCATGAGGAAAAGACTGCATATCTTTTGTGGAAGAAACTTGGAGATATTTATCAGGGGAAGTCTCTGGTAAACAAGTTGTTCCTGAGGAAGAAGTTGTATTCCTTGAAGATGGACGGGGGTACATCTATTGTAGATCATCTGAATGTTTTCAACATGATGGTTGTTCAGCTAAATTCTATGGGAGTCAAGATTGATGACGAGGATCTATGTATGCTTCGGTTATGTTCTCTGCTTGACACATGGGATCATCTGGTAATGGCCATTGGGAGTACAACAAGAATGTTCACAATAGAAGGTGTGGTTGCTTCATTGCTCTCAAAAGAAACATGAAGGAAATATTCTGAGATGGTCAAGGAGGCCCTTGTTGTTCGTGGCAAGATAGAGGACAAGAAGTATAAATCAAAGTCAAAGGAAAGTTCTTCTCCTGGAAAGAAGTCCAAAGAGAAGTGTTAGAACTCTGGGCAGGTTGGTCACATTTGGAAGGATTGCAAAGTGAAGAAGAAGAAAGAAAATAAGAGTTCTTCAAATTTTGGGTGCTCACAGAATGAGGATGGAGATGCCTTCTAAGATATTTTGGTAAGTCAGACATCTATTAATGTCTAGTTCAATCTTCATGAAGAAGATGTTTGTCATGATGCCATGTAAGACTTGGTACGATATTTGGCAGTGATATATATTCATCATTTGATGGTAGATGATCTTTATTTGATTGAAGATGCTAACAGCTTGAGGATTCATAAGTCCTAAGTAGAGATATTATTTATGTCATATTTTGACATGTTTTCCTGTCGTGCCCCAAACTTTAGGGCACAAAAAATGGAACAACAAATTTTTTTTTGACGTCAAGAACTCGCAATATATCCTAATAACATAATAACTTTATTAAATTATTTTTTTTTGCCTTATCTAGGATGTAAATAAACTTACTTCTAAGGTTGGGTAAATTAACCAACTCGAGTGAGCGACTTGTTTGGTGGAGATTAATTAGCATCGCGGATTAGTTAGCTAGCTCAATTACCTAAGACAAGATGTCGCTAATTAAATCAAGAGATAATTGATTATCTTAATGTATTATATCATTCCAAATCCATATAAGGATAATGCTATTAATTAATTGATGCACATGCGAAATTATTATATACATCCAACCGACGAGGGTTCGAATTACTACAATGTCATTTGCCCACTAAAACCGACAATAAGCTAAGGCCAATTCTAATTTTCCCTAAATCCCTTGATTTTGACAATTAAATTTCAATCCGACCAAAATTGGTCTCAAGGGCTTAAGGTTCATAAATTTACAAATTCCTCCTTTTTAAATTTTCCTAACGTCCAATTATATGGGGGGGGTAAGTCCATTGATTAATTAAATATATTGCTGGACTAAACGTATAGTTTATCCCACTATAGTAATCCTTTATTATTAACCCCCTTGAATTAACTATATTAAAATTTAAATTTCTAAAGAATGGAAACATATGATAATTCAATTATTAATTTAACCCCTATTATATATATATTAAAATCAAAGTTTAAAATTCCATAATATTTCAATTATTAACTTAACCCCAAATATATATTAAAATCTAAGTTTAAAATTCAAACTTAAACCTCCCATATATATATATATATATTATTAAAATACTAACCCTAACCCGAAATTGGGTTAGGGTTGCATTTTTATATATTACTCTTGTTTTATTTTATTCATCATTTTATACCCTAACCCGAAATGGGTTAGGGTTTATTAAACCCCTTTATTTTATTGTTTGTCCCCCTTTTTTTGTGGTTTGGAGATCGCAGGTACGGCGAAGCTAGGGCACGGCGGAGGGTAGCAAGCGGAGTTTTTTTGTAGAGGGGGGGGAAATCAGAGGAGGAGGCGGTGCGGGGCTCTCCCGGTCGCCACTGTGTTTATACACAGTGACGGTGGTGCCGTCCACTATGTATAAGCATAGTGGCGGCTGCGGACCGTCCACTGTGCTTACACACAGTGGCGGCACCCTCCGTGCCGTCCACTGTGGGTAAGCACAGTGGCGCGGCCCGAGCGCCACCCACTGTGTTTACACACAGTGGCTCGGCTTTACCATGCCGTCCACTGTGGGTAAACACAGTGGCGCGGCCCGAGAGCCGTCCACTGTGTTTACACACAGTGGTTCGGCCAGTGTTATTATTACTCCCTTTTTTTGTTTTCATTTAAATATTTTGTGGGGGTAAAAATTATGTGATGAGTTTTTTTGAATGTCAAATGTATATTATGTATATTATGTATATTATATATATATATACACACGGTGCACAATATCATTTATGAATATGAAAATATTTTCTTCTACAGGCATCCACAGAGTATATTTTTAGATGCAGAATATATATATATATATATATATATATATATATATATATATTAAGAAGTTTATTCTGCATTATATTTTAAACACAACAGTATATAATCTTTTATATATTCTGTAACAGGGATGCACAAGTTCAGAATGTATCTTTTATTTCGTTCTTACAGGGGTATGCACATACAGGAGGCTTATATATATATTTATATATATATAGGTATATATTTTCAATATATATACTTATATACCTATAGATATATATAATTATATGTTGGAATAATAGGGCTAAAAACCCTTATATTGATTTGAGATTTTAACCATTTACATTCTGTTTTTAGTCTTCTAACAACATTTAGAATAGGTCTATTTTCTTCTTCCTTTTATTTAAACTTTCTACAGAAGTAAAACAATTCTGGTTCTCCTTTTTTTTTTGTTTTAACAGTCATAAAATAACAGAATTTAAACTATGCAAGTAAATAGGGAGTCCTAATGCATTTTTCTTTTCCTTTCTTTAACATTACAGTAAATAAACTAGTGAATAGACCAGATTTAAATGTAGGCTACAACAAACACATTAGACATCAAAATATAATAAAAGTTACATTGCTTTCCAGAATGATAAGTTACAATAGCCCAAATAAAAAAATGGGTAAATAATCTAACAGTCTCTTTTTTTTTTCTAATCTTTACACAGCAAATAAAGAATACATTTATTTAAATAGGAAGAAAATCAACTTAAGCCCTATATTTACGTATGCACTTTCTCTTTTCCCATTTCTTTTTTTTACAAATCATAAGGTTACATTTCTTTCTTTGCTTTTCTGCATTTAATGGAAATCTGAAATCTGAACAAAACTCTGTAACAACACAATCTGCAACTCCTAGTCTGTTTCCAAGCCACCTGCAAGTAAAATTTAGGACTGTGACCATGGGATGCTCTCCTCCCAGCCTAGGCTTACCAGAAGCCACCCCCGAGCTAGGAGAATCAAGCCCTAGACGGGGTTACAACCAAGCAATACAACACAACAATAGGGCAAACACACAAACATACACCTTCCCATCCCAAGCTACACTTTCACCACACTTTGTGATGATCAGTCTATGGGTGGAAGTGGACCAAGTACCATTGGGGAGACTGCAGCCAAAATATAACACAAGCCACCTCATGGCAACACAAAATACACAACAGATTCATCCCACACACCTTATGCCCCCCAGAGGCTCAAAGCCATATTCTCTCCCCTTATGACCCCCAAATGCATACACAAGGCTATGCAGCAAGGGTCACAAAGGACACCCTTGAGACCACTCTCTTTAAGGAGAGCCTCTCACCCAAGGTTGTCATGCTTCTTCCACCCCAAGATCATCCTACTCTCCCAAGAGTAGAAGATCTTGGACACTCCCAAAACAAGATCACAAACAAAAAACATAGAAATGAAACTACACTTTTCTTTTTTCCAACAACAATTTACATAAACACTCCCTTTACAAGCATTTCTTTCCTTCAACAAACAACATAAACTAACATAAACAACATAAACAAGAGGAGATAAAAACCAACCTTATTTTGCCAATAGGTATGCTAAATTTAGTTGGAGATGAGCTGCCCAATCCACACAACTTTCTGCAATTCTTTGGCCCCCAAATTCCTCTAATCCTAAAACTGGTTTCCTCCTTCCAAGTTTTTCCAAAAATCTCCCAGGATGGAGAGTGGGTGATTAGCTCACTAAGCTTCCATTCTTAGCCTAAGAAGGCCTCTCTCACTCCTTCCAACCTCTTGGATAGAGTGAGAGATCCCCCATTGGGTTGGTCTTCCCTAGGTCTTACACACTCCCTAACCTAGGTGTCTAGAGAAGGGCAATGAAATGGGGAAGAGGGATTACTATCTCCAAGAAGGTTATCCTACCAAGGATGACACTCCTATAGATGGAATTCGTCCATCTTGGTAAAACCACTTTTTTGGGTGGTTAAACAAGTCCTAAGGGAAAGACACATGGCCAATTTTGGCCTTCACCCATAGGTACCCCATGAGGCCTAATAGAAAAGCTCTAAAATTGACTCTAGGAGTTGATTTGACCTTCAGAAAGTCCACCTGAAGTTAACCTACGGGTCAACTCTGAGTTGACCTTCCTTGTGGCTCACTAACCTAGATTTCTTGGTTCCTTCAAGGATAATTAGGAGATATAACAATTAACAAAAATAAAACTTTCCAAAAAAGGTGACAAGACAATTTGCCAACACAACATACTACATAAGTGTCAAGTGACACTTCAACATAATTCCACATCACAATTACATACATGGCAATTGTCCCTAAAACAATTTAAACAATTCAATAATTACAATTTACACTCATGCAACATTTTACATTTACGAATAAAATACAATACATACGGGGTGTTGTCTCTCCAAATAGACAACCCCTGGTTTTACTTACGCACATAGGCCTAGGCTTGATTCTCCATAATATTTCCATGGTCAAATGGATAATTTCCTGCACATCTCAATTTAAGCATTAGTACTTCCCAAATAACCTCATATAATATATAACACAAAATCAGAATACAATACATTCATTCCACAAAGGCTCGTCATTATAATATATGATTTATCACAAATCAAAGCAATTTATTATAATCCTCAAAATTTGATCCATCTACAAGATATGCAAATATTTTTCTAACATTATAACAAATTCTGAAATTCAGATAATAACCTGCATCATCACAATATTACCCTAATCTAGAATCATATAATATTCTATCATCCACAAGGCATAGAAATGAAGCATCCATATATATCAATGTTACCAAAATCGCGGAACCATGAAAAGTTCTATATCCATAGTGTGTCAAAACTAGCATCCAAAATAGTTCCAAAATTAAAATAACTGAAGAGATAGGATGGGTCAGGGTAAGGCCTCACACCCTCCCCCTCTAGGCATGAACGTCCTCCTGGACTTCATCAAAAAGATGAGGGTACTGTGATCTCATACGTGCTGTATCCTCCCATGAAGCTGTGACCTCATCATAGCAATCCCACTGGACCCTAACCTGGTCCAGCTCTCGACCTCGAAGGGCCAACGTCCGGCGAGCCAAAATGCAAATGGGCTCCAAGGCTAGCTGCCCGTCTAACTCCACCTGCAAGGCATCCCAATCTAAAATATGAGACTCATCATAGATATATTTTCTCAAAACTGACACATGAAACACATCGTGGATGCGTGACAGGCTAGGTGGCAAAGCTAGGCGATAAGCAACTGGTCCTATCCTCTCAAGGATCTTGAAGGGTCTGACAGAGCGAGGTGCGAGCTTAGAACCCTTTCCATAGCGGATCGGACTCTTATGCGGTCGCACTCTCAGGAAAACTCTGTCCCCAACCATGTAACTCCGGTCTATCTTCTTTGCATCTGCATATTTCTTCTGCCTATCCTGTGCCTCTCTAAGGTGCTGTCTAATCAAAATTACCTGCTGCTCCATATCACGGACCAACTCAGGGCCTATGGCCACTCTATCCTCAATATGATCCCAACTCAAAGGTGTCCTGCATGGTCTGCCATACAAAGCCTGAAAAGGTGGCATCCCCAAAGAAGTGTGATGCCCATTATTATAGGCAAATTCTACTAAATGCAGGTACTCCTCCCATCGGGTCTTATGATCCATGACATACATGTGAAGCATATCCTCTAACACCTGGTTAACCCGCTCTGTCTGTCCATCTGTCTCTGGATGATAGGATGTGCTAAAGTTGAGCTTGGTGCCCAACACTGTCTGTAATGCCTTCCAAAAGGAAGATGTAAAGAGAGAATCCCTATCAGAGATAATCTTGCATGGGACACCATGAAGCCTAACAATGTCTCGCAAGAACACCTGTGCCACTGCTGGAGCTGTGAAGGTAGTCCGGACTGGTGAGAAGTGGGCTACTTTGGTCAATTTGTCAACTATCACCAAGATAGCATCATGGCGATGAGATGACATAGGAAGACCAATGATGAAGTCCATGGATATAGTATCCCACTTCCACTCTGGTATAGCATGGGACTGGAGTAACCCACCTGGGTGGCGGTGCTCCGCCTTGACTCTCTGACACTCAAGGCATCGGGCTACTAACTCGGCGATAAGCTGCCGCATTCCTGGCCAATGATATAAATGCCTCAAGTCAGCATGCATCTTCTTAACCCCGAGATGCGCTGCATAAGGAGCTCTATGAGCCTCCATGATAATGAAATCTCGCAAACCCCTAGGAGAGGGTACATAGATGCGCCCTCTATGGCTTAATAAATCATCAGACTCCAAAGAGTAGTCCACAAACTTCCCTTCCAGGGTCTCCTGATTACGGATCCTCTGACAAACCTCTAGATACCAATCATCCTCTGGCAATCGCTACAAAATACGGTCTCTCAAATCTATGCTCATGGATATGGTGTAAACCTTATGTCATCTCCTACTTAGGGCATCTGCGACCACATTCTCCTTTCCTTTGATGTAATGAACATCAAAATCATACTCACAAAGGAACTCCATCCATCTCCTCTGACGTGCATTAAGGTTAGGCTGGGTGAAGATATACTGCAAACTCTGATGGTCTGAATGAAGCTCGAAGTGATGGCCTAAGAGGAAGTGTCTCCACCTCACAAGTGCATGTACAACTGCTACAAGCTCTAGGTCGTGCGTAGGGTAGTTAAGCTCGTGAGTCTTAAGCTTCCTAGACTCGTATGCTATAACCCTACCCTCCTGCATAAGAACTGCTCCCAATCCATCTAAGGAAGCATCTGTGCATACTATGAAGTCGGCCGTGGGGTCTGGCACTATAAGAATAGGTGCACTAGTAAGTGCCCTTTTTAGACCCTGAAAAGCCCTCTCACACTTCTCTGTCCACTCAAATTTCTTCCCTTTTCACTGGAGGGATGTGATAGGGTGTGCAACTCTGGAAAATCCCTCAACAAAGCGTCTGTAGTACCCTGCCAAACCCATGAAGCTCCTGACCTCTGTCACACTGGTAGGCACCGGCCAATCCATGATGGCTCTAATCTTTGATGGGTCAACTGAGATCCCATCACCGGATATAACATGCCCTAGGTACTTGACCTCTGATCTAAAGAAAGTGCACTTCGACAAACTGCCGAACAACTGGTTGTCCCTCAAACACTGCAAAACCTGCCTCAAATGCTCCTCATGCTCCTGCTCATTTCGGGAATAGATCAATAGGTCATCGAGGAACACTATCACAAATCGGTCGAGGAAGGTGCGGAATACCCCATTCATGAGACTCATGAATACAGCTGGAGCATTCGTAAGACCGAATGGGACCACAGTAAACTCATAGTGGCCATATCTGGTGCGAAATGCGGTCTTGTGGATATCACTTTCCACAATCCTCAACTGATGATATCCTGACTTCAGGTCTATTTTGGAAAACACTTTAGCACCCTAAAGCTGATCAAACAAGTCATCGATCCTCGGCAAGGGATAACGGTTCTTGATGGTTACTTTATTCAGTTGTCTGTAATCCATGCACAACCGAAGGGATCCGTCTTTCTTATTCACAAAGATGACTGGTGCGCCCCAAGGGGAGACACTAGGATGGATGTGACCCTTCTCTAAGAGTTCCTCTAGCTGCATCTTGAGCTCATTAAGCTCATGAGTGGTCATCCTATAAGGTGCTCTCGAAACTGGCTCGGCTCCTGGTACCAAATCTATGTGGAAGTCAATCTCCCTTCTAGGCGGCATACCAGGTAGCTCATTAGGAAACACATCTGCAAATGCCTCAAGGATGGGATGGTCATCTATGGAAGGCTCCTTCTCATTTTCTTCCTCCCTGTCACTGATCGTGATAGCAAACAACTGGCATCCCTTCCGCATGCTCCGCTTAAGCTGCATAGCGGTTATCATATGAAGAGACACGGGTCTCTGAATCCCAGTGATTACTATGGGAGCACCATGATCATCCTCACACTCGACCTTTTTCAAGCAACAATCCATCTTGGCTCTGTGGGCGTAAAGCCAATCCATGCCAAGTACGACACCATAAGATCCGAGTGGCGTAACCCTAAGGTCTACTAGGGTGGTGGTATTACCAATCTGGAGCGGACATCCCCTAACCTCTGAATCCACTGACACTCTAGCCCCTGAAGCTAACTCCACTTCCCAGCTGACACTTTGCCTTACTACCACTAGCCCGCAATGCTCCACAACCAATGGAGATATAAAGGAGTCAGTCGCTCCTGAGTCAAATAATATAGAAATACTACTACCTCTGACCTTACCTACAGCCTCAATGACTGTGGCCTGGTGCTCTGCCTGGCGGTTGTCAACCGCTGCGAAGACTCTATGGGACTTACCCATGTCCCCAACTGTAGGCTCTGATGTTGCCATCCTCTGATTCCCTATCATCTGTCCCTGTGGACAGTCTCTCGCCATGTGCCCCATGGCTCCACACGTGAAGCAAGCACCGCGTGCCTGAAATTGTGTGCCCTGAGGCCTAGTAAAAGGATGCCCACCTGTCTGGCTAGAACCACTGTACCCACCCCTGGAGGACTGCTGAGCCCATGCCGGGGGTGTGTATGTACCCTGTGCTCTCTGGTCACGCCTAGGACCCTATGACTACCACTGCTTGGGCTTGGAGCCCTACTATCCCTGAGGTGGCCTCTGTCTTTGACTCTACTATGACTGCTGTGGAGGAGGGGGTTTATGGGACCTCAAAACATTTCTGTGGTTGCCTTTCCAATGGGGTTTCTGAAACCCGAAAGGCTGGGGAGCTGGGTTTTGGTTCTGGAACCGATCCCTCGTGTCCTGTGGCCTGATCTGAATCTCCTCGGCTATAAGGGCCTTCTCTATGGCAACCCGAAGGCTCCCTGGAGCGGCCATCCTCACTGGTCCTGCTATCCCAGCATTGAGTCCCCTAACAAATCGGTTGATGAGCAACTTCTCGTCCTTTAGGTAATCTACATAAGGTAGGAGCTCAATAAACTTACTCTCGTACTAGGTCACTGAGAGACCCTTCTGCTGGAGGTCATGGAACTCATCGATCCTATGCTACCTGAAGTGCTCTGACAAGTACCTCTCTCTGAACCTCTCTGTGAAGATTTCCCATGTGATGGTATCTGCCGTGAGTCCACACTCGAACTCCTCTTGCTTCCACCATGTGGAGGCTGTCGATCTCAGAAGGTGGACTACAACTCGTGCCTCCAGATTGCTTTCATAAGATCGCAATGCGAAGCACCGATCTAGGCTCAAAAGCCATGCCTCAGCCTCTACTCCGTCAGTAGTCCCTCCAAAGGATGGTGGTTGGAGGCATAAAACCTCTCTAATCAGGTCTCCTGGTTCCTGACGGGCTCTCTCAAAGTACACAGGTGCTGCTACTGGAGGGGGTTCGGGCAGGTGAACGGACTCTAGCTCATGCTCTGCCTCGCCCTCTATGGAATTAGGAGGTGGACTCCTACTCCGTTCCCTCTCTACTGACCTATGACTCCCTGAGTTCTGATTGTCTGCATGACGGTCCACTGCTGGAAGCCTATCCTGCACGATCCCAATCAAGTTCTGAAGAGCTAGCAAGATGTCTCGGTTAGGGTCAACCGGTGGTTCGGGAGGTGCTTCCGGGTTCCCTTCTAGAACCGGTTCCTCCCTAGCAACATCCTCATGTGCCATACGTGTACGCCTAGGACCCCTTCCGCACTTGTGAGCTTGTCATGTAGTCGGAGGCATCCTAATGAGGAAACAAAAATAAAATAAATAAACAATTAATTGAATAATTTAATTTTCATATATTTTTATTTTTATTTTCTTTTTAAGAAAATATTTGATCAATTTAGATAATTAAAGCAAAACGTAATGGAGAAAGGTTCCTAGTGTCGGAAACCTTGCTCTGATACCAGAATGTCGTGCCCCAAACTTTAGGGCACAAAAAACGGAACAACAAATTTTTTTTTGACATCAAGAACTCGCAATATATCCTAATAACATAATAACTTTATTAAATTTTTTTTTTTTGCCTTATCTAGGATGTAAATAAACTTACTTCTAAGGTTGGGTAAATTAACCAACTCAAGCGAGCGACTTGTTTGCTGGAGATTAATTAGCATCGTGGATTAGTTAGCTAGCTCAATTACCTAAGACAAGATGTCGCTAATTAAATCAAGGGATAATTGATTATCTTAATGTATTATATCATTCCAAATCCATATAAGGATAATGCTATTAATTAATTGATGCACATGCGAAATTATTATATACATCCAACCGACGAGGGTTCGAATTACTACAATGTCATTTGCCCACTAAAACTGACAATAAGCTAAGGCCAATTCTAATTTTCCCTAAATCCCTTGATTTTGACAATTAAATTTCAATCCGACCAAAATCGGTCTCAAGGGCTTAAGGTTAATAAATTTACAAATTCCTCCTTTTTAAATTTTCCTAACGTCCAATTATATGGGGGGGGTAAGTCCATTGATTAATTAAATATATTGCTGGACTAAACGTATAGTTTATCCCACTATAGTAATCCTTTATTATTAACCCCCTTGAATTAACTATATTAAAATTTAAATTTCTAAAGAATGGAAACATATGATAATTCAATTATTAATTTAACCCCTATTATATATATATTAAAATCAAAGTTTAAAATTCCATAATATTTCAATTATTAACTTAACCCCAAATATATATTAAAATCTAAGTTTAAAATTCAAATTTAAACCTCCCATATATATATATATATATATATATATATATATATATATATATATATATATATATATATATATATATATATATATATATATATATATATATATATATTATTAAAATGCTAACCCTAACCCGAAATTGGCTTAGGGTTTCATTTTTATATATTACTCTTGTTTTATTTTATTCATCATTTTATACCCTAACCCGAAATGGGTTAGGGTTTATTAAACCCCTTTATTTTATTGTTTGTCCCCCTTTTTTTGTGGTTTGGAGATCGCAGGTACGGCGAAGCTAGGGCATGGCGGAGGGTAGCAAGCGGAGTTTTTTTGTAGAGGGGGGGGAAATGAGAGGAGGAGGCGGCGCGGGGCTCTCCCGGTCACCACTGTGTTTATACACAGTGACAGCGGTGCCGTCCACTGTGTATAAGCATAGTGGCGGCCGCGGACTGTCCACTGTGCTTACACACAGTGGCGGCACCCTCCGTGCCGTCCACTGTGCTTACACACAGTGGCGGCACCCTCCGTGCCGTCCACTGTGGGTAAGCACAGTGGCACGGCCCGAGCGCCACCCACTGTGTTTACACACAGTGGCTCGGCTTTACCGTGCCGTCCACTGTGGGTAAACACAGTGGCGTGGCCCGAGAGCCGTCCACTGTGTTTACACACAGTGGTTCGGCCAGTGTTATTATTACTCCCTTTTTTTGTTTTCATTTAAATATTTCGTGGGGGTAAAAATTATGTGATGACTTTTTTTGAATGTCAAATGTATATTATATATATATATATATATACACGGTGCACAATATCATTTATGAATATGAAAATATTTTCTTCTACAGGCATCCACAGAGTATATTTTTAGATGCAGAATATATATATATATATATATATATATATATATTAAGAAGTTTATTCTGCATTATATTTTAAACACAGCAGTATATAATCTTTTATATATTCTGTAATAGGGATGCACAAGTTCAGAATGTATCTTTTGTTTCATTGTTACAGGGGTATGCACATACAGGAGGCTTATATATATATTTATATATATATAGGTATATATTTTCAATATATATACTTATATACCTATAGATATATATAATTATATGTTGGAATAATAGGGCTAAAAACCCTTATATTGATTTGAGATTTTAACCATTTACATTCTGTTTTTAGTCTTCTAACAGCATTTAGAATAGGTCTATTTTCTTCTTCCTTTTATTTAAACTTTCTACAGAAGTAAAACAATTCTGCTTCTCCTTTTTTTTTGTTTTAACAGTCATAAAATAACAGAATTTAAACTATGCAAGTAAATAGGGAGTCCTAATGCATTTTTCTTTTCCTTTCTTTAACATTACAGTAAATAAACTAGTGAATAGACCAGATTTAAATGTAGGCTACAGCAAACACATTAGACATCAAAATATAATAAAAGTTACATTGCTTTCCAGAATGATAAGTTACAATAGCCCAAATAAAAAAATGGGTAAATAATCTAACAGTCTCTTTTTTTTTTCTAATCTTTACACAGCAAATAAAGAATACATTTATTTAAACACGAAGAAAATCAACTTAAGCCCTATATTTATGTATATACTTTCTCTTTTCCCCTTTCTTTTTTTTACAAATCATAAGGTTACATTTCTTTCTTTTCTTTTCTGCATTTAATGGAAATCTGAAATCTGAACAAAACTCTGCAACAACACAATCTGCAACTCCTAGTCTGTTTCCAAGCCACCTGCAAGTAAAATTTAGGACTGTGACCATGGGATGCTCTCCTCCCAGCCTAGGCTTACCAGAAGCCACCCCCGAGCTAGGAGAATCAAGACCTAGACGGGGTTACAACCAAGCAATACAACACAACAATAGGGCAAACACACAAACATACACCTTCCCATCCCAAGCTACACTTTCACCACACTTTGTGATGATCAATCTATGGGTGGAAGTGGACCAAGTACCATTGGGGAGACTACAGCCAAAATATAACACAAGCCACCTCATGGCAACACAAAATACACAACAGATTCATCCCACACACCTTATGCCCCCCAAAGGCTCAAAGCCATATTCTCTCCCCTTATGACCCCCAAATGCATACACAAGGCTATGCAGCAAGGGTCACAAAGGACACCCTTGAGACCACTCTCCTTAAGGAGAGCCTCTCACCCAAGGTTGTCATGCTTCTTCCACCCCAAGATCATCCTACTCTCCCAAGAGTAGAAGATCTTGGACACTCCCAAAACAAGAACACAAACAAAAAACATAGAAATGAAACTACACTTTTCTTTTTTCCAACAACAATTTACATAAACACTCCCTTTACAAGCATTTCTTTCCTTCAACAAACAACATAAACTAACATAAACAACATAAACAAGAGGAGATAAAAACCAACCTTATTCTGCCAATAGGTATGCTAAATTTAGTTGGAGATGAGCTGCCCAATCCACACAACTTTCTGCAATTCTTTGGCCCCCAAATTCCTCTAATCCTAAAACTGGTTTCCCCCTTCCAAGTTTTTCCAAAAATCTCCCAGGATGGAGAGTGGGTGATTAGCTCACTAAGCTTCCATTCTTAGCCTAAGAAGGCCTCTCTCACTCCTTCCAACCTCTTGGATAGAGTGAGAGATCCCCCATTGGGTTGGTCTTCCCTAGGTCTTACACACTCCCTAACCTAGGTGTCTAGAGAAGGGCAATGAAATGGGGAAGAGGGATTACTATCTCCAAGAAGGTTATCCTACCAAGGATGGCACTCCTATAGATGGAATTCGTCCATCTTGGTAAAACCACTTTTTTGGGTGGTTAAACAAGTCCTAAGGGAAAGACACATGGCCAATTTTGGCCTTCACCCATAGGTACCCCATGAGGCCTAATAGAAAAGCTCTAAAATTGACTCTAGGAGTTGATTTGACCTTCAGAAAGTCCACCTGAAGTTAACCTACGGGTCAACTCTGAGTTGACCTTCCTTGTGGCTCACTAACCTAGATTTCTTGGTTCCTTCAAGGATAATTAGGAGATATAACAATTAACAAAAATAAAACTTTCCAAAAAAGGTGACAAGACAATTTGCCAACACAACATACTACATAAGTGTCAAGTGACACTTCAACATAATTCCACATCACAATTACATACATGGCAATTGTCCCTAAAACAATTTAAACAATTCAATAATTACAATTTACACTCATGCAACATTTTACATTTACAAATAAAATACAATACATATGGGGTGTTGTCTCTCCAAATAGACAACCCCTGGTTTTACTAACGCACATAGGCCTAGGCTTGATTCTCCATAATTTTTCCATGGTCACATGGATAATTTCCTGCACATCTCAATTTAAGCATTAGTACTTCCCAAATAACCTCATATAATATATAACACAAAATCAGAATACAATACATTCATTCCACAAAGGCTCGTCATTATAAAATATGATTTATCACAAATCAAAGCAATTTATTATAATCCTCAAAATTTGATCCATCTACAAGATATGCAAATATTTTTCTAACATTATAACAAATTCTGAAATTCAGATAATAACCTGCATCATCACAATGTTACCCTAATCTAGAATCATATAATATTCTATCATCCACAAGGCATAGAAATGAAGCATCCATATATATCAATGTTACCAAAATCGCGGAACCATGAAAAGTTCTATATCCATAGTGTGTCAAAACTAGCATCCAAAATAGTTCCAAAATGAAAATAATTGAAGAGATAGGATGGGTCAAGGTAGGGCCTCACATTTCCTTAGTTAGGATGTGTTATATTATGTCTGGGTACACTCTTGAGATGCATTTAGAGTTTTGACATAATATGGTTATGTTCATACAGAGCATGTAATCTCTTTCGAAGAGATGTTTTAGATCATGTTTGTCATGTTTATCGTTCTGACTCTGTAGTTGGAAGTTTGACAATGATCTAGTTTGTTTTTTTTTCTGTGTTTTGAGTACAATGATCATATTGTCTGATACTTCATGATAATGTGGTTATGCATTTGGAGGTTGGCATGTGTTGATCAGTTACAGGTGCTCATGGATACATGAAAACAGAGATGGTGCTATCTTTCTCTTGTGGCTAGAGATGTATGTGTTGAAATGAATAATAGGTCCAATTGAGATGCATTCATCTATTATAACACAGTTGACATTTAAGAGGTGGGTGTAGAAGGGCATGATATAGGGTGCTGTGAAGACTTGCTTGCAGGTTCTTTGTTTCCAGTCAGTATTGCGAAAACTCTTAGTACAAATATTTATTCACTTCTATGTGATGTTGTAAATGGTTATTTTCAAATTTTATATTACTTGTGCAGTGGGAGCTCCTTGGTGTGTATTGCATGTCAAGCTTGAGACTATGAGTAATAGGTTGAACATGTTAATGATCTCAAATTCATTCCTGTATATCTTAAGGGTATGTGTAGTTGGATGTCCTAGCACTTTCTATGGGTGCTATTCTAGCTATGTCTGTAACAAATGTTTATACATTCAGTTAGTTTTTGGATCATGAGTTTTTTGTGCTCGAGAGACAGAGTTGTAGTTTTCTTAGTGGATAGCTTCTATGTATGTCTAGTTGCAGTGGCATGGTATAAGGTGTAAGTGTTCATGAATGAGATGAGACTGCTCTGCATAGGTGCACATGTTAATTTATTTTCTTGATCTTTCCAATGAGTGGTATATCAGCATTGATGGGCTTTAGAGTCTATGGTTCTTAGTGAAATCTGTAAGTGTTCGGCATGGTAGACAGGCCTAGTAATTTCCTCAGCAAGCAGGAGATTGTTAGAAATATGCCTCGAATTCTACTAACCAGTGTTTAGGTTGATCGGTGTAACTTACCCTGATGGAATAGTTGTTGATGTGACTCTTGCCAATGGGCCAATGAAATCTTCATCCTATGATCGTTTCGACGGGTGATCAAGTCCAAAATGATCCAACGACTGTCGCTATACCGTGATGGGAAGATGATAGAAAGTTATTCCCCGTGGCTTTGTGACAAAGCATGTGCAAAAAGAAATGAGTTAAAGATCGTGTAGGTTGAAGGTGGATCAATGACTATTGCTATACTAGATGATGGAGATGCATAAACATTATCCATCATGGCTTGGTGACCAAATGGTGGGACCCCACAAGATAGAATCTTAGGCAAGTTAACGAGTGAGAAAGTCTGAGATGGTTAGACGATTGTCGCTATACCGCTATGGAAAGATGCACGAAGTTTATTCCCCACAACTTGGCGACCATGGTGGGACCCAACAAAAATGAAGAGCTTCATTATGAGCAGTTAGTGAGGTTGTGCTAAGGTGGCAGGCCAAGGACCCTACAGCCAATCAAGGGGTACCACGTAGCGGAGCATAGAAAGAGATCAAGGAAGATCGGATGATCGGGATAGTTGTTTGGTTGTCTTCTTGATGATCCATTGGAATTGCCTTCGGTGATCGAGGTATCATCGGAGATCAAGAGAACTGGTTGTTTGCTACACCGATACCTGATGAGGTCACCTTCAGCGATCGGGTTGACTAGATGAAAGTTACGCCAGAGTCCGATGAAGTCATTTACTGCTGATTGAGGATCGGGGTAACTTCTAAGTGCTGGTTCTGATGGGCCAATGAAGTCATCTACTATTGATCAGATATTAGGGTAAATTTGCAGTGCTAATTCTAAGGGCCGATGGGAAAGTATTCGACTGCGGATGGTTGCCTAGACCGAAGTCCAAAAGACTAGTAGTTGGACACTTGGAATATTTTTGTTAGTGTATCTGAATACAAATCAACCCAACTTCCAGATGAATGTGGGATAATATGTTTTCCACGAGTTCATGAATGGACAAGCTGTTACTTGACGGTTACGTTCCAAGGCCATTATATAAACAGACAGAGGAATGTTTGGTTGGATAGATGGCAGTTGCTAGAGATGTAACCGATGAGCAGAGCAAAGAAGGGTGTGCATGAAGGCTGTGTGGAGATGATGGTTTTATAAGTAGCCAATTTGATGTGTTTGCATATTGTGAGAACAGAGTTTAAAAAAGAGGATCTGATAACTTTATTGTAATCGTGTTGTTTACTGAATAAAGTGATCTCTCTTTGGTGGTGGGTTTTTTACTCGTAAGGGTTTTACCATGTATATCTGGTGTCTTTCTCTAGTGCTATTCTATCTGGTTCATCTTAATCTTCCATCTGTGTTTATTTTAATGTATAGCAAAATGAAATTGAAATACTTCCTTGCTTGCTAATCCCCTTAGAATTGACGATAGGAGAGCATTTTCCATGCATGTATTTCCTTACACTATAAAGAGTTGTGCTAAGAACTTAGGTTATTCACAACCTTCAAATCAAATCAATCATTATATTCCTTTGACCACTCCAATGGCTAGTATTATTTTCACTTCAAATATCATGGCTACATCAACTCAAAATGTCATTCCTACAACAACTATTCATGGGGGCAATCCCTCTTCTTCAATTAATCCTCTATCTTTACCTATGTCTTTAATAAGTATTCCTATTATCCTTCAACCAATGAATGTGACACAAGGAGGAAATTCATTCAGCAATTTTATTCCTCCTTTAAGTGTCCCTTTCCCTACTCAATCATCACCTATGCCTACTTATCATAATGTTCCACCACCTTATTCTCAATCAATGCCTTACTTCAATAACATCACACCACCTTCTCAATCAACCATGTCTAACATCAATTCTTCTATCAAAGCAACCATTAACAATCTTTCTCAAACTGTGTCTTCTTTACAATAACAAATTTCTTCGATGAGTCAATCCAAGCTTAGTGCGCCCACATTTGATGTTTCGAGCCCCCTTTCTCTTGATATTTATAATTTTTTCCAGCCTAAGCATGTTGAGGTCCCCCAATTGGAACTCTATAATGGAAAAGGTGATCCTCTCACTCATGTTAAAACATTTAAAACCTTATTTACTAATTTTTCTTATGATCAAAGATTGCTTGCAAAACTGTTTACAAGAACACCAAGAGATAAGGATTTACAATGGTATTGCTCTTTGCCTTCTTACTATATCACTTCTTTTCAACAATTAGCAAATTCTTTGATTCAACAATTTCAAAACAACATTGGTCCTACAATCACGTTGACTGATTTAATGCATTGTAAACAAGGTGTTAAAGTTAAAGGGACTGATTTCATTGGTAGATATAAGCATTTGTGTGCTCAAATTTCTTTTCTTGTACCTGATAATGATATTCAAAGAATTTTCATTTCTAATTTGCAAAGAGATATAAGGGAAAAGCTTATTTTGCCCGATTTTACTTACTTTCCATAGTTGTGTGCAACACTCCACAATTATCAATTGGTTGTGAGTCAAATGGAGAAATATACTCCTATGGCTCTGAGTGATAAGGGGAAGAATGTTCAACAACTGTTTGCAAAGTTCAAACCAACAAAAATCTTCATCAAGTTAAATGATACAATAAACAACAACAATGTGAATGCTACAATAGGTGTGCCTCCTATTGCTAAATTATCTAAAAGAGAAAGACAATTTACTCCTTTGAATGACTCTTTACATAGTATTATGTCTCAGTTGTTACAAAGAAATGTTATCAAACTTCCTCCTATCAAACCAGTTGACCCATCTAAGCTTACATCCCCTTATTTTTATAGAAATTCCTTTTGTCAATTTCATCGTCAACCTGGTTATGATATTGAGAAATGTTTTGCATTGAAAAGTAAGATTTAATTGATAATAATACTATATCTGTGGCAGGTGTGAATGATAAGGGAAAAAAATTAGTTGCTACTCCTAATCAAAATGTTAGGATTTTTACTAATCCTTTGCCTTCTCATACCTCTAACGTGATTGAGACTAAACATACACCTTTCTCTCCTTCTGATATTACTACCATAACTCCAAATTTGGTGAATATGGTAGAGAAACAAGAGACACATAAGGATCTATGTATCACATTTGACCCTAGTGAGACCACTTGATGGACCTCTATACATAGTTGCAAAGGTTAAGGACATACCTTGTTGTGGAGATCTTGTTGATCCCTCTTGCATGGTTAATGTCATCACTGAGGAGTATCTTTTTTAATTTATGATTGCATAAACTAATCTATGATGATACTAATGTGCTTGTGAAGTTATTGTTAGATAGTTCAAATAACTGAAAGACAACTGAGAGGGGGGGGTGAATCAGTTGTCACAGATTACCAGAACTATTAGAAAATTCATCTTTAATACTAGAATAGTAGTTAAACTAATTAAGCATAAAAAATAATCACATAACAAGAACCATCCACATGACATTAAAATTTATACATGGAAAACTCGGTAAAGGGAAAAACCACAGTGGGAAGCCTACCCATAGTTAGATAATATTTTTGTTGTAAGTATGTGAATTACAATTGAGGGGCCTGCACTTGCAAGAAGGCCAACAACCTAGAGCACACTGCTCATCACAAAAGGATCCTCACTAACTACATAGAAATATAGACTACAATCTAAAGAAGTGTTTTAACTGCAAAAGATAACATCTCCTATGCCTGAGTATAGTTTCGGTTAAGGTCAATGACGGAGGACTAAATCCTCTTGCATAAACACAATTCAATCTCCACTACTTGAACAAATCCTCTACCTGAATGATATTATATTATTCACACATTAAATTCCTTGACCATGACTTCTAACAATAACCATGATGATCTACAATGAAATCTAACATCTATATATACAAATCCTTGACTATAAACAATTAGGTCAGCCTCTAGATAATAAACCAATTACATAATTACAAACCATGTCGGCTCGTATAGGACCACCCATTAAAGTTGATAAATCAGACTCAGAGGAGGAAAAAAAAGTCATCAAACATGTCTTTAGGATGTTTTACATGTGTTTCAATCATGCATTGTGTGTTTGTAATAAAAGACCCCATCTTGTAAGTCAACTCCTATTTTGGCATCTTGATAAGCCAATTAGGACTTTTGGACAAAATGGGATCAATTGTGTGTAGTAAATAGTTATCCTAGTAGTTTTAGTACTTCTAGGGTGTTTTAGGAGGGGTTAGTCTTAACCCAATGCATTGGGAGGCAAGAAATGGCATTTCGACAACTTTGTCAAAAGTTGTCAAAAGTTGTCTTAAGCAACTTTTATGCAATTTTTGCATTTTTATTTCTTTGAACTCCACCAATGGCTCTAACCTCTTGTTTTCAGTTTAGGGAGGTTTTGGAGTGGTATATACACCTTTTGGATCCAATTCCCAAGGTTAGACTATACGGATGAAAGTTTTGATGACTGCAAACTAGTGAAATTATGAGTTTTTCTTGCAATTCTTGAGTTTTGGTGTGTGTTACGCCATTGTATAGATTGGGATCGATTCCCAATGTTTTGAATTTATTATAATAGTGAGTCACCTTTTATTTGGCTTTGTTTTGAGGTTCATATTTCATGTTTTACTCTTGTTATTCCAATTTTGTTGTAGGTGCCCGGAAAACAAGGGTTTACTTAGGGTTTTGCTTCTCCATGGCCATAACTTGTAATTTACCAATTTGAGACTCATCAGATTGGGTGAAATGAAAGTATGGATAGTGTATTTTAATATTCCAAAATCATTTTGTAGGAGGAGTGAGGGAGGTGTGTGTTTGAACCGAACCTAGGTAGACATCTCTATATGGCTACCTAGTCCTTAAACAACAAAGTTACCCTAGAATGCAAATGGCTATTATTACAGGTGTGTATCCATAGAATCCATGATGGTTTATGGTTCCCCACATGCTAATGGGTTTTTTATGTTATGGTTTGTTCATTTGGACATAGTTGCTTCACAAATGGAGACCTAATTAGCCCTTTAGGACATTTGACCTTCACTGGTTTTAGACCCTTTTTTGTTAGACCTCAACCCTTCCCTTTGGGGAATTGTGTAAGGCCCAAAAGGGTATTCGAATCTATGACTTTTTTGTCAGGGTGTTTGGAAAAATTTGGACTTAAGGTCCCTTTACCCGTTTCAAAGGGCTAGTAGAAAATAGGCCTAATTGTGAAGGTACTATAGGGAATGATGTTGAATCCTTACAACCAGTGTTTGATCTGGTCCAGATGACTCATGTTTAACCCAAAATAGGTGTGGTAATGGTCAGTAACCCTTAGAGGATTCAAAGTGTATGTTGGAGCAAATTACCCAATTTGAGTATGAGTTTTGGAGATTGTGAGGTGTTCAACTAATGTTGTAGAGTCTTGCCTTGATAGGATCCTATTTTTTTTTAGGGTTTAGTGTCATACATCTTCAAGTGTTTGGAAAGACACAAGGAGGGCTTTGCATCAAGTGGTATCAGAGCTAGTAATGGATTTGGTAAGGAGATAGAGATTTGAGAAATGGTAGAGGGACAAGAAGAAGTCCCTAGAGGATTGATCACCAACATGGAATTGGAAAAGATTGTGAGAGATCAGGCCACTTCTTGCAAGGTAATGGACAAGGAGTTAGAGAGGTTGAGAGGTAGAGTAGATGGGAAGGAATATGGAGGCACTGGTAGTGGTGAAGAAGGGGATGAAGATGAGATCCCTATGCCAGAGGAAAAGGTGATTCCTCCTGATGACATGCACTTCCTTAATGCCCTCAAATCCATGGAGAGGAGAGCCATGGAACAAAAGATTGATTTGTCAACTTTCACTGGGAAGATGGAACCAGATGTAGTGGTAGATTGGATAGATTCCTTGTCTAGTTTCTTTGAATGTGAACACATTCCAGGACACTAGAAGGTGAAGATTTCTAAGTCCAAGTTGAAGGGAGCCACCCTAACTTGGTGGAACTTTGTCCAAGAGGAAAGAGAGAAGGACAAAAAACCCAATAATTTTTCTTCAAAGAGGATGGTTGCCTGAGTAAAGGAGGCCTATGTACCCAAAGACTATGAAATTAAACTTAATAAGAGAAGACAAAATATGAAGCAGAAGGAGATGGATGTGAACTCTTACATTGATGAGTTCCAAAGGCTATGTATAAATTCTAAGACAAAGGAGGAAGAGAGTGAAAAATTTGCCTGGTACCTTAATGGATTAAGGTATAATAGTCAAGAAGAACTAAACCTCCTTAGCCTAGATACCATTGGTAGATGCCATCAACTTTCCATCAAGGTGGAAAAGAAGATCAAGAGGAGACAAGAACAGAACAATAGAGGAAGAGGAAGATAGTGGAGAGCGGGAAGAACTTGTTTTAAAGGTAAACGAAATGGTTTTGGAAACCAAGGTGAAACCAATCAAGAAGACACTAAAGGAGAGAGTAGTTCCAATAACAATGGAGGATACAATCAAAGAGGTAACTTTAGAGGAAGAAGATCATAATTCAGGGGAAGATCTCAAGGTAGAGGTCCAATCAGATGTTATAACTGCAATCAAGAAGGGCACATGGTTAACACATGTCCTAACAAGCCCACTAGTTCCATGGGGGAAAAGAGAAGTAACTTGGTTCTAGAAGCTGATTGCCAAAGTGTGGTAAGTGTAAACACATACCAAAGTGTCAATACCCCTGATAGTTATGGCTACCCTGAAAGAGGTGAAGCTTTGATGATCAAAAGAGTAGCAACTACCATGAAGATGGCTGACAAAGAGCCCCCATCGAGAAAGTCCCTATTCAAGACCACTTGCAAAGCAGGTGGAAAGGTATGCAAGGTTCTAATAGACTCTGGTTCAACTGAAAACTTTGTATCTCTATAAATGGTGGAGAAGCTAAAGATGAGGAGACTACCTCACCCTTTCCCCTACAAGGTCTCATGGATCACCCAAGGTCAGCAAGCTATTGTGGAAGAGCAGGCTTGGGTAGAATTCCAGATTGGAACCTATAAGGATAGATTGTTGTTTGACATTGGAAAGATGGATGCTTGCCATCTTCTATTTGGGAGACCATAGCAATTTGATTTAAAGGCACAAAATGATGGTGCTAGGAGCACATATTCCATCACCAAAGATGGTAAAGTGATTGAGTTGTTACTTTTGATGGAGAGTGAAGGGGAAACCAAATCAAAGGAGGCCAAGGTGTTGATGTTAGGAGGAAACAAATTCATGAAGAACATGGCAGATGAAGGAATTTTTTGTTATGCCCTTATTCCTAGTCCAACAGTGATAAAGGTGGAGAAGTCTCAAGATAAGAAAGAAGACAAATAGAGGTTGGTTGACCTTGTAGTGCAGTAACTACTAAACAAGTATAAGGGTGTCATCTTTGATGGCATGCCAAGGTCACTACCTCCCATGAGAGATATAAACTATTCCATAGACCTTATACCTGGATCCACCTTGCCTGATAAAGTAGCATACAAGCTCACACTTGATCAAAATGTTGAGATGGCAAAGCAAATTGAAGAATTGCTGGAGTCCGGACTAGTTGGCAAATATTTGAGCTCATGTGCAGTCCCTACAGTCTTGGCACTCAAAAAAGGAAGGCACTTGGAGGCTTTGCATTGACTAAAGGGATATCAACAAAATTACTATCAGGTATAGATTTCCAATGCCTAGGATTAAGGATTTGTTAGATTGCTTGGGAGGTGCTAGATATTTTACAAAAATTGACTTGAAAAGTGGCTATCATCAGATTAGGATTAGGCTGGGAGATGAGTGGAAGATGACATTTAAAATAAATGAGGGGTTGTATGAGTGGAAAGTCATACCCTTAGGCTTATCTAATGCACCAAGTACCTTAATGAGGTTAATGAATGAAGTTTTGAGGTTTTTCATAGGAAAGTTTGTCATAGTCTACCTAGATGACATTCTGATTTCCAGTCAAACCAAAGAAGAGCACCTAAAACATGTAGACCAGGTCCTAAGCAGATTGCATGAAGAGAAATTAATGATCAATTTGGAAAAGTGTCTATTTATGCAGGAAGAGATCATCTACTTGGGATTTGTAATCTCTTATGGTGAGTTGAAAATGGACCAAGAAAAGGTGAGTGCCATATTGTCTTGGCCTACACCTAGAATAATGAATGATGTTAGAAGCTTCCATGGATTAGCCACATTCTATAGGAATTTTATAAGAGGATTTAGCCATATTTGTGCTCCTATGCTTGATACCATAAAGGGAGGGCAAAAGTGCAGGTTCAGTTGGATAGAAGAGGCAGATAACTCCTTCGAAACATTGAAGAGGAAAGTTGCATAGCAGCCCATCCTTGCCCTACCTAATTTCAACAAGATCTTCTAAGTGGAGTGTGATGCCAGTCACATGGCTATTGGGGCAATGCTTAGTCAGGAAGGAAGTGTAGTGTCCACCCTTGATTTGACTTATTTTGACTAGAGTTGACTTTTATATTATTCTTGATAGACTTATCTAGACTATATTTTGATGATTTGGATGATGATTACTCATGTGCTTCAATAACTTATGATTGATGTTAGGCACTATTGGAATTATTCTATTTTGATTATCTATATGGATGTTGGTACTATCATGATTGATCATGTGATTTGATGATATATGTACTCAATAGATTTTATATGCTCACTATGTGATGGATTATTGATAGATTAAATTTATCATGGTTTTGATGATGATTATGATTACGCTAACCCTACTTCATGATTACATATGATGAGATGTTTATGAGATGTGTTTGACTATTGTTTGACTATCTTTGTGATAGAGATGATTCCACATCACTCATTGCGAGCGGGATGTGTCGTCATGATTCTCTATCACTTGCTTGTTCTATATATGTATATATTGTATTGTCATTTTGTGGTTGTAGGATTTTGCAGGTACCAGACATCAACTCCACTTGGCTTCACAAGTCTGAGCATGTCTTTATTTCCAATGGCTTATGTGGTTCGGAGATGACATGAGTTTCCCCTCACATACTCTAGGTATAAGTTATTCACCATGAGTAGTCAGTGTCTTGGCATAATTTGCCATGTCAGTTAGTAAGCTTGGTCTTTTGGTATTATCAGTTCAGTTTATACTAGTTGATTTACTTGCTTATGTTAGAGTAATTATGTGGCTCTTGATGTGTAGTTTTATATTTGGTAATGTTCATTTTAATATATTTAATTATTTGGTATTTATATTTATTTGATAATTAACGTTTATTGATTTTATGATTATTTTAATATTTGATAAGCTTTATTGTTGTTTAATAATTGTGATTTAATCTTTAATGGTATTTGATTATTTATATATTTATTTGACTTTCTATGGTTTAATATTTATTTGATATCTTATATTTATTTGGTTCTTTAATTTATTATATTAGCTTTTGGTTTATTTGATTTTAATCCCGATTTGGATTATTTATTTACAACTTATATTTATTTAATAGTTTGATTTTATTCCTAAGTGGGGTGTATGAACACATTAAATTAAATAAAGAAATAAAACAACCCCACTTAGCTGGATAAGTATATTTTATTTACTTTACCTACCCTTCACTCTCATTGGTTGAATTCAAAATGGGTGAATAAATTATATTATATGGTGGGTTGGTAAAATAAACTCCAAAATGGAATATTTTGATTGGGTGAGATTGAGGCTAGGGTTTTTGGATTATTGTTGCTTTTTATTTTATTTCCCATGAGGTTTTTTGGGTTGGTTTTTGCTCTTCTCTGGAAATTTCTCCACCAATTTTTCTTCTTGGCTTTGGATTTTTCTCTCTTGGATTTGGCTAGAGCTTGGATTGGATTTGGTTTGGCTTGTGGGAGCTCTTCTCTAGCTTCAAACCATTACTTCAAAGTTGCAAGTTAGAGTTCTTCACTTTGCATTTTGGTTTTCAATGGCTTCTCTGTGTATGCATTGTGTCTGCAATGTTTTGGGTTTGGGTTGAAATAATATGTTATTCTATAGTTTTCTTATTTCTGAAAGGAAATATTTTGGAAGGAAACTTTAGTTTTAAATAGTTGTTGGGAGATTTATTTTGGTTTCCCTGTGTCTGCATTTCACGGCTCTGTGAGAAATTGTTGTGAAGTTATTTGATTAAATCTTGGTTTATAGGTTGAGTGATTTTATTGTGTTTATACCAAAGAATTCCTTATTTCTAAGTATTTCTTTTCATATGTTTTTCGAGCCTTTTCATTAAGTCTGTATTTTATTATTTTACCCGAAAATTTTCTGAGTTTTTCGTAAGTCTTATGCAAAAGCGTTGTTTCTGCAAAAGCGTTGTTCTATATTGCATTTGTGTTGTTCTATGATGCATTTGCAATGTTCTGCACATCATAAGCGTTGTCTTAGGATACATAAGTGTGAATCTTGAAACATAAGCGTTGTCTTGGGATGCATATGTGCGATTCTAGAATGCAAAAGCATTGTTCTGTGTTGCATTTGCGTTGTTTTGTGTGACATAAGCATTGTCCTATGGGGCAAAAGTGCTAACCTTTTTATGTTTTGTAATTTCCCAGTTTTGGTCATTTCTGAAGTATTTTCCGGAATAGATTTTTGTACAAGAGGCATTATTTGAGGTTTGTTAATATTTTCCAATTTTGGGTTTTATCAGTTTGATGCATTTTGATGGTTTTGAGTATATTTGTTTCTCTATGCATTGTGAGTATTTTAGACTCTTTTCCATGTGTATAGGCCATGGATGATTGAGATGAACACTATGTTGTTTTGTACCAGCAAGTGAGTAGGCCTTGCTATGATGTTATCTTTTATTTGATGGTAGCATTTGATGGCTTGATATGCCTTTGTTTATTGCTAGCCAAGAGGCTAATTTTTCTATATTGATGTTGTTGTAGCCTTGTTTATGTTGTAAGAGTATGTGTGGAAGTTGTTGGCTACATTGAGTATTATTCTCATGTAATTATGTTGGTAGAGCCTCTTGTGATTTATTGTTGAGCCATGTTAGGAGGAGTGGGCCTCCTTGTGATGACTGGGGGCATGAGAGATATACTTGCATGAGGTTCCTTGTAAGGATGCACAAAGTCTACATCACTAGGGCACATTGGAGTTTTCTGTGAATTGTAAATAAGTGATAACATAATAATTGATGGGTTGGGTAGTTAGATTAATTAATAAGATGATAAATTTATTTGTGCCTCATGACTTAGTCCTAGGGAGGATGTTTTAGGATAAGCATGAGAAGGTCGTGAAGATGGTAAGCTAATTTTCCTTAGTCTCTCATAGGTTGAGATGGCTCCACATGTCCATCAGGCTAGTGCCTTGTGTTATTATGTTACTATCTTATGATGATGGCATGTGATGACACTCCACTCCTACATGTGTTTTCCCTTTATGATTTATGATTATTGCTATTGGATGCATTTATGTCTTGATGAGTTTTACGTCCCTGAGAGTTCATTCTTGTTGTATGTGTGAGTTCTTGTTGAGAGTCCTTGTGTGGTTAGTCTCCTTGGTTATAGGTGCTAGCTTAGGTTTAGAGTAGGTGTTGGGACCTTGTGTCATCTCCTAGCATGGGGGGTGGTTCCTTTGGTTCCACATTGTTAGGAGGTTGGTTCTTTTTAGCCATTGGGATGTTCTCTTGGATTCTTCTTACGTGGATGTGGATTCTTCTTCACGATGTACTATGGATGTATCTTGTAGAAGATTTATGTAATGGATAAGATAGAATGTATGTAATGTAACATTCTTGTATATAGCAGATGGAATCTTGTAGTAGAAAGAGTTATGTTCATAATGTATTTAATGTAATTTTATTTGTAAGATGAATTGTAGTTGGAAACTCAAACTAAGGTATATTTGTATTTTTACTATTGTAGACATGTGACTTTAAGAAACATGGAAATAAAGTGGATTATACTTAGATTAGTATGGAATTGATTTATGGACTAGGTGGATTATAGTTAGATTAGTTTAGAGGCTAGTTAGGATCTAGTAAATGGGAATGGTTCACATATATGCATTGGTAGAAAGGATATTATGCATAGAATGAGGAATAAGTAATGTTGTAGGTTGCATATCTCATGATTAATGAATTAGAATATGATGCATTAATGAAGGTCAAAAATACCTATCATGTATGTAGTATGTTATTGTGGAAATGAATTAAGTAATGATGTTAAAGTACCCTAGAGAAAGATTATTGATGTTGTGTTATTTCCACTTACGTTATATGATTAAATGAGCAATGATGTATGTTCATATTGATTAATTGGTTAATGAATGTAAATAGATGGAGATGTTATTGTATATGGTGAAAATGGATAACAATAATGTTGAAAGATTAAATGAATTCAACCACAAAACAATAGCCTAACAACAACAAAGATCCACCATAACATATGAAGATTACCTAAGACAATGCAAATCAAATGA
Source organism: Cryptomeria japonica (assembly GCF_030272615.1). Lineage (NCBI taxonomy): Eukaryota > Viridiplantae > Streptophyta > Pinopsida > Cupressales > Cupressaceae > Cryptomeria > Cryptomeria japonica. The sequence goes on from NC_081413.1 coordinate 688,574,505, forward strand.
AATTACAAAGATTATACCATCACATGTCCAATAGGGTTTGAATCTTCATTCTTCCTATCTCCATTGAACTTGCTTGATATATTTTCTCTTAGATTTTATGTGCACAAGAGCTCAACAAAGAACGGAAATGTGGTTGCAAGTAGGCTTGATTGCATATGCAATTTCGAAAGTGTAGTCGGGGCTGAATGCATAGTGAGGGTTTGATAATGAAGGAATCATATCCTTATATAGAAGACACTATAAGAAGTGGAGGGATAAGAGTGAGAGGTGTAAAACAGGTTCGCAATGATTAGAGGGTAGGTAAAGAAAATAATAAAATAATGAAAGGGGTAGGTAGTGTAGGAATTAAGAGATGAATGACATGTGTCATAGGTAGAAAAGGTTAATTAATTAATTAAATAAATAAAGATTTATTTAATTAATAGAAGAAGTGGGATAATTAAATAAATAAGATATTTATTTAATTTAAGAAAAGGATAATTTAAATAAATAAAGGTATTTATTAAAATAAGAAATAAGGCTAGAAGAGGGTAAACGAATTAATTAAATAAATAAATATTTATTTAATTAATAGATGAATTAGGATAAAATAATTAAATAAATAAAAATATTTATTTAATTAGATTGGACAATTTTAGGTGTCTACATTTTGCCCCTCTTTGAGACAATGCAGCTTGTCGCGTTGTTTCAAAGAAGATAAGATGAACTGATACAAAGTTGCCCCAAGATGGGAATGATATGCCCCCTCGAGAGATTGGATGAAAATGTGTGGAAAGATCGCAGACAATCTCTCGATAAGAAAGACGAGATAGAATGGACTGACCGGATAGAATAGAGTGATAGAGCCACGAGATAAAGAAGACTGACATGGGAGACCCAAGTTAGGGCTAGGGCTAGGGATAGGATAGTCTATAAGATAGACCATGAGGAGAATACATCCTCATTGTAATCCACACATCCAAGAGATTAGAGTGTAGAGAGAAAATAGAGTAGCAGTAGTCAGCAGTGATGGCATTAGTTCACTGATTCGATCACAATCGCCAATTTCAGAGGCCAACAGATGCAAGAGAGTCGGTAAGTACCACAAAACCTCTTTGTACTTTGTAGTAATAAATACTATCATTAATGCATGTTAGGTAGCACATTTAATGCACATTTAAGTAATATCAAAAAATGTCAAAAATGTGTAGGCACGCCTGCATTGGTGCCAGGCGCGTCTGGGTTGGCTAGGGGCATCTGTGTCATGAACACGCATTTATGTCTTGAAGGTTAAATCGACAGTTCTGTGATGAACATACACTGTCGATTGGATAAGCTGCTGAGAGGATACACTCAAGCAGGTCCTCTAGGGAAGACTAGGATAGCAGATAGGGCTAGGATTGACAATTTTGTGATAGAACATACATTGCCAATTAGGAAACTACTCAAGAGGATACACTCAAGCAGAGGCTCTATGATAAGATAGATCGAGGCACTTTGTGATGAACAGTGAGTACCAAGACATAGTACTTTGTGATGAACCGGGAGTGCAAATATGAGCAACACTTTGTGATGAATAGGGAGTACCACTAGGATAGAAGCAACACTTTGTGATGAACAGTGAGTGTCACTAGAAAATTTTTCTTTGAAAGCTCTTGATACTATCTTCAACCTGCAAAAAAAATTTGATGCAAAATTTTCAAGCCGTTTCTGAGATATGATCAAATCTCTCCAAGATCTTGATTTTGTGTCCAAATCCCTAGCAGCACAAGGTTATTCTCCAAATTGTTTTACAAAACAACAATGTAGGGTTAGTAAAATCTACAAAAAATACAGATCTAACAAAAATCCATGCCCCACGGGGCATGCCAAAATGTTTATGGTGAAAATGGATAACAATAATGTTGAAAGACTAAATGAATTCAACCACAAAACCCTAGCCTAACAACAACAAAGACCCACCATAACATATGAAGATTACCTAAGACAATGCAAATCAAATGAAATCACAAAGATTATACCATCACATGTCCAATAGGGTTTGAATCTCCATTCTTCCTATCTCAATCGATCTTGCTTGATATATTTGCTCTCAGATTTTATGTGCACAAGAGCTCAACAAAGAATGAAAATGTGGTTGCAAGTAGGCTTGATTGCATATGCAAGTTCGAAAGCATAGTCGGGGCTGAATGCATAGTGAGGGTTTGATAATGAAGGAAGCATCTTCTTATATAGAAGACACTATAAAAAGTGGAGGGATAAGATTGAGAGGTGTAAAAGAGGTCGGCTATGATTAGAGGGTAGGTAAAGAAAATAATAAAATAATGAAAGGGGTAGGTAGTGTAGGAATTAAGAGATGAATGACATGTGTCATAGGTAGAAAAGGTTAATTAACTAATTAAATAAATAAAGATTTATTTAATTAATAGAAGAAGTGGGATAATTAAATAAATAAGATATTTATTTAATTTAAGAAAAGGATAATTTAAATAAATAAAGATATTTATTTAAATAAGAAATAAGGCTAGAAGAGGGTAAACGAATTAATTAAATAAATAAAGATTTATTTAATTAATAGATGAATTAGGCTAAAATAATTAAATAAATAAAAATATTTATTTAATTAGATTGGACAATTTTAGGTATCTACATTTTGCCCCTCTTTGAGACAATGCAGCTTGTCACGTTGTTTCAAAGAAGATAAGATGAACTGATACAAAGTTGCCCCAAGATGGTAATGATATGCCCGCTTGAGAGATTGGATGAAAATTTGTGGAAAGATTGCAGACAATCTCTCGATAAGAAAGATGGGATAGAATGGACTGATTGGATAGAATAGAGTGATAGAGTCACGGGATAAAGAAGACTGACACGGGAGACCCGAGTTTGGTCTAGGGCTAGGGATAGGATAGTCTATAAGATAGACCATATGGAGAATACATCCTCATTGTCATCCACACATCCAAGAGATTAGAGTGTAGAGAGAAAATAGAGCAGCAGCAGTCAGCAGAGATGGCATTGGTTCACTGATTCGATCGCATTCGCCGATTTTAGAGGCCAGCAGATGCAGCAGAGCTGGTAAGTACCAGAAAACTTCCTTGTACTTTGTTGTAATAAATACTGTCATTAATGCATGTTAGGTAGCACATTTAATGCACATTTAGGTAATATCAAAAAATGTCAAAAACATGTAGGCGCATCTGCATTGGTGCCAGGCGCGTTTGCATTGGCTAGGCGCATCTGTGTCATGCATGCACATTTATGTCTTCAAGGTTAAATCGGCAGTTCTATGATGAACATACATTGTTGATTGGATAAGCTGCTGAGAGGATACACTCAAGCAGGTCCTCTAGGGAAGACTAGGATAGCAGATAGGGCTAGGATTGACAATTCTGTGATAGAACATACATTGCCAATTAGGAAACTACTCAAGAGGATACACTCAAGTAGAGGCTCTATGATAAGATAGATCAAGGCACTTTGTGATGAACAGTGAGTACCAAGACATAGTACTTTGTGATGAACAGGGAGTGGAAATATGAGCAGCACTTTGTGATGAATAGGGAGTACCACTAGGATAGAAGCAACACTTTGTGATGAATAGTGAGTGTCACTAGAAAAATTTTCTTTGAAAGCTCTTGATACTATCTTCAACCTGAAAAAAAAATTTGGTGCAAAATTTTCAAGCCGTTTGTGAGATATGATCAAATCTCTCCAAGATCTTGATTTTTTGTCCAAAACCCTAGCTGCACAAGGTTATTCTCCAATTTGTTTTACAAAACTGTAATATAGGGTTAGAAAAATCTACAAAAAAATAGATCTAACAAAAATCCATGCCCCACGGGGCATGCCAAAATGTTTATGGTGAAAATGGATAACAAAAATGCTGAAAGACTAAATGAATTCAACCACAAAACCCTAGCCGAACAACAACAAAGATCAACCATAATATATGAAGATTACCTAAGACAATGCAAATCAAATGAAATCACAAAGATTATACCATCACATGTCCAATAGGGTTTGAATCTCCATTATTCCTATCTCCATTGATCTTGCTTGATATATTTGCTCTCAGATTTTATGTGCACAAGAGCTCAACAAAGAACGGAAATGTGGTTGCTAGTAGGCTTGATTGCATATGCAAGTTCGAAAGCGTAGTCGGGGCTGAATGCATAGTGAGGGTTTGATAATGAAGGAAGCATCTCCTTATATATAAGACACTATAAGAAGTGGAGGGATAAGATTGAGAGGTGTAAAAGAGGTTGGCTATGATTAGAGGGTAGGTAAAGAAAATAATAAAATAATGAAAGGGGTAGGTAGTGTAGGAATTAAGAGATGAATGACATGTGTCATAGGTAGAAAAGGTTAATTAATCAAATAAATAAATAAATATTTATTTAATTAATAGAAGAAGTGGGATAATTAAATAAATAAGATATATATTTAACTTAAGAAAAGGATAATTTAAATAAATAAAGGTATTTATTTAAATAAGAAATAAGGCTAGAAGAGGGTAAATGAATTAATTAAATAAATAAATATTTATTTAATTAATAGATGAATTAGGCTAAAATAAATAAATAAATAAAAATATTTATATAATTAGATTGGACAATTTTAGATGTCTACATTTTGCCCCTCTTTGAGACAATGCAGCTTGTCGTGTTGTTTCAAAGAAGATAAGATGAACTGATACAAATTTGCCCCAAGATGGGAATGATATGCCCCCTCGAGAGATTGGATCAAAATGTGTGGAAAGATCGCAGACAATCTCTCGATATGAAAGACGAGATAGAATGGACTAACCGGATAGAATAGAGTGATAGAGTCACGGGATAAAGAAGACTGACATGGGAGACCCGAGTTAGGACTAGGGCTAGGGATAGGATAGTTTATAAGATAGACCATGAGGAGAATACATCCTCATTGTCATCCACACATCCAAGAAATCAGAGTGTAGAGAGAAAACAAAGCAGTAGCAGTCAGCAGCGATGGCATTGGTTCACTGATTCGATCGCATTCGCCGATTTTAGAGGCCAACAGATGCAGGAGAGCCGATAAGTACCACAAAACCTCCTTGTACTTTGTTGTAATAAATACTGTCATTAATGCATGTTAGGTTGCACATTTAATGCACATTTAGGTAATATCAAAAAATGTCAAAAACGTGTAGGCACGTCTGCGTTGGTGCCAGGTGCGTCTGGGTTGGCTAGGCGCATCTGTGTCATGAATACGCATTTATGTCTTCAAGGTTAAATTGGTAGTTCTGTGATGAACATACACTGTCGATTGGATAAGCTGCTGAGAGGATACACTCAAGCAGGTCCTCTAGGGAAGACTAGGATAGCAGATAGGGCTAGGATTGACAATTATGTGATAGAACATACGTTGCCAATTAGGAAACTACTCAAGAGGATACACTCAAGCAGAGGCTCTACGAAAAGATAGATTAAGGCACTTTGTGATGAACAGTGAGTACCAAGACATAGTACTTTGTGATGAATAGGGAATGCAAATATGAGCAGCACTTTGTGATGAATAGGAAGTACCACTAGGATAGAAGCAACACTTTGTGATGAATAGTGAGTGTCACTAGAAAAAATTTCTTTGAAAGCTCTTGATACTATCTTCAACCTAAAAAAAAAATTTGGTGCAAAATTTTCAAGCCGTTTGTGAGATATGATCAAATCTCTCCAAGATCTTGATTTTGTGTCCAAAACCCTAGCTGCACAAGGTTATTCTCCAAATTGTTTTAGAAAACAACAATATAGAGTTAGAAAAATCTGCAAAAAACATAGATCTAACAAAAATCCATGCCCCACAGGGTGTGCCAAAATGTTTATGGTGAAAATGGATAACAATAATGTTGAAAGACTAAATGAATTCAACCACAAAACCCTAGCCTAACAACAACAAAGATCCACCATAACATATGAAGATTACCTAAGACAATGCAAATCAAATGAAATCACAAAGATTATACCATCACATGTCCAATAGGGTTTGAATCTCCATTCTTCCTATCTCCATCGATCTTGCTTGATATATTTGCTCTCAGGTTTTATGTGCACAAGAGCTCAACAAAGAACAGAAATGTGGTTGCAAGTAGGCTTGATTGCATATGCAAGTTCGAAAGCGTAGTCGGGGCTGAATGCATAGTGAGGGTTTGATAATGAAGGAAGCATCTCCTTATATAGAAGACACTATAAAAAGTGGAGGGATAAGATTGAGAGGTGTAAAAGAGGTCGGCTATGATTAGACGGTAGGTAAAGAAAATAATAAAATAATGAAAGGGGTAGGTAGTGTAGGAATTAAAAGATGAATGACATGTGTCATAGGTAGAAAAGGTTAATTAATTAATTAATTTAATAAATATTTATTTAATTAATAGAAGAAGTGGGATAATTAACTAAATAAGATATTTATTTAATTTAAGAAAAGGATAATTTAAATAAATAAAGGTATTTATTTAAATAAGAAATAAGGCTAGAAGAGGATAAATTAATTAATTAAATAAATAAAGATTTATTTAATTAATAGATGAGTTAGGCTAAAATAATTAAATAAATAAAAATATTTATTTAATTAGATTGGACAATTTTAGGTGTCTACAGTTATAAGTTGCATTAGTTGTTATTAGATGTTGTAGTCACATAAATCTGTCCACTTAATTAAATGAATATTTAGTATTTATTTGATTATTTAACCATCAATCAATAATTAATTAAATTAATATTTAATTAATTCATCTTAACCCTCTTCTCCTATTAATTAAATAAATTATTCAATTTATTTGATTTAATTCACTTAACTAAATTCAGACCATTAATTAAATCAATAAATCATATTTGTTTAATTAAATCTTCTCTCACATTTAAATAAATTAATATTTATTTAAATCCCCCAAAATCCCATCTCTCACATTTAAATAAATTAACATTTATTTAAATCACCTTTATCCTCCACCCACTTGCATTTTCCTACAAATGCAAGTTGCACAACTATTTTAAATAAATTATTTATTTAAAATCCTATTTAGCCTCACCCACTTGAAACCTTTAATGGTTTCCCTTAAAGTCTTCAAACTTAATGACTTCCATCTAGAGTCTTCTCAAGCCTTTAATGGTTTCCCTCAAAGTCTTCAAGCATTTAATGCTTTATTTTCCTTTTTCTCATGTAAATAAATTAAGATTTATTTAAATCTAAAATTCACATTCACATTTAAATAAATTAATATTTATTTAAATATCTATCCAAATACAAATTACACCATTTAATTGAAATAAATGATTTTATTTTAATTGAAAATCCCAAAATTTCCCCCACTTGCATTCTCCTACAAAATCCACTTGCATGCCTAAACCCCCTTCCTAATTAGCCTAATCCATCCCCTAAATATTGTCACATTCCTAAGCAATTTGGAGTCACTTCTCAAAGCCCTCACAGTCTTTGAAAGGTATTAAAGGCTTAATGTCTTCAAATGGTTAACCTCTAAAGTCTTCCAAACCATTAAAGACTCTTACATAACCATTTATGGTTAGCTCACCTTTTACCTTTGGTTAGAGACTTTCCTCTAACTTAACCATCCTTTTGACTCATGGGTCTCTTCAAAGCATTTATTTCTTTGACTAAGGTAACCATTTAACCCTTGCACATTCATTTATCCCTTGGATAAAAGCATTGTCCATTAACCTAACCCTAACCCAACCCCCTAGGGTAACCATCATGTCCCCTCAAGCATTTAATGCTCCTTATCTCTCCTCTCAAGCCTCCTCATGGTGACACTTGTCAACATGGGATTGGGTTGAAAGTCTCACATGGATTGAATATATTTCAATCCTAACCCTTGTTAATATTTCTCAATCTTAACCCTTCATTTCCCCATTTCTTCTATAAATAGAACCCTTCTCCTCAAGCAAAAGAGTAAGCATTAGAGTATTGTTGTTATACTGGTATTAGCATAGAGCTTTTTCATAGCATCACTTTCTACACTTGCATAGCATTTGTTTATCATATTCAACCATCTTGAATCTCCATATGGCATCCATGGCTAGTGCTAAAAGCTGAGAGCTACAATCATGTGGAACTTGGAGAGGAGAGGAACAAGGGAGGAGCAACTATGAGCATCTTGATTAGCATTTGGAAGAGTATAGTTTATCTATTCTATGTTTGTATGCTTTCAATTTCATGCTTAATATCTCTCTTGATATGCCTGTTTAGGATAATCTTTTGTTGCCAACACTAACATTTGTTTCTTGTGCTCTTGTTTGTGTTGTCATCAAGCAAATTTTCTAATCCTTTTTATAGAGCATCATTTGGTGAACCTAGTAACTTTTTTTATTTAAATTACCACACAGGTTGCGCTTTCGTGTTAAATAGCGCTTCTTTGTTTACACAGAGTGGTTCTATTGTAATAGAGAGTTGTAATTTTTTTTTTTTATTGTAACCGAAAATCAAAACCTAGGCTTGTAGAAGCCCACCAATGCCTCATTTTATTTTATTTTTTGGACTAATTGTTTGTTTGTTTATGCAGGATTGGAGGAGTTAGATTAGAAAGCATTGAATTATTTCTTTCACTTTGTTTTCAAAGTTGGATTAAAACAAATTCACTGTCTCTTTTGGCTTAAAAATTGAACCTCACATTTTCATTTTGGATCATAAAAAGAATCACATCTTTAGTTTTGGTTTGTAAAAAGAACCCCACTTGCAAATTAAAAAGAACCACAAACTTCAAAGTTTATTTGCAAGTTACGAACAATCTTTATTTTGGTGCTTAAAATCAACAACACAACTTTCATTTCTTGCATCAACTTAATGTGTTTTTCAATTCAGTTGACCAGGATTGCAATTTCCTAGTTTACAACACATTTTGCCTTTGAAAGTTAAAAAGAACACCATGATTGTTGGAGCAACATCTCCAAATAGTTAGATCACATTGCAATGAAAATCAATTAAAAATAACAAGTGCTTTTCATGATTGGCACACTTGTACAAAGTTTGTCGAGTGTTCCTACTTCTAACACACACTATCTTCTCCCTTGGCTTTCATGGTCCTAGGTGTAAGAGAAAAGTGTTAGTAACACTCATATTTTATATTTTTAAGAGAGGCCTACCAAGAGACACATCACTCTTGGGAACGACCTCGCACGGTAAATCCTTTGAGCCGCTATAGAAATCAGGTGTGAGAAAAAGTTGTAGCCTTGGGTATAGCTGTTCCTACAGTGTAACTTGCCGCAAGGACAAATGGGCCCCACCACAAGTTACAAGGATCTTAAGTGAGTCACTGTAGAATGAACTTATGTCCAAAAACATAAAAAATTACTAAACACCTTTATGTAGTAGCCCACCCATTCTATTGATTGAGGATATTTGTGATAAATTCAATGCAAGAGCATAGATGGTTTTGCTCCCAAGATACTCACCATACATATTTCCTCAAGTAGAAACATAGCTTTTTGAAAGGTTACTTGTAGCTTGATAAAAGTGGTGACTCCCCCATCATAGGGATCATCTATTTGTTATGCTCGTGCAAGACTTTGTATATCACATCCTTACCTGCCACGATGGGATTCATAAGGTATGTAGTAGCAAATTCAAAGAAATGTCAAGATGTGGGCTGAACTTATTGCAATTGGCCATTTGACCTTAGGGATAAAGAGTGTTTGAAGTGTTTCCATTTTGAGTCAAGACCAGTACAAATTGAGCCAACTTTAGGCTTTGGAAAACACCTAAAATACATTTGAAGGAAAGGGTCATAAAAGTCCAAGGATTGGGTTGATCTAGACCCACACTTATTTTGTACCTTTTTTTAGGCGACATTCTTGTGTTTGTGTGCTTGCTTTGTTTTCTTGTCAAAGAAAAATAAAAAATCAATTCCAAAACAAGTATTCATCCAACACAAACATTTTTCAAAAACCAACAAAGGATCAAAATCAAACAACAAAAATATCAAACTATATGACCATTCTTCACATCTTGAGAAAGAAGAATCTTCATCAACACATCAACTTGAAGAAAAGACCATTGAGCTCAAAGACTCTTATCAAAAGGAGGAAATTCTTCTATCTTAATAGACAAATCTTTGTCTCTAATAGAGCTTTTCTACATCACATCTGTCTCTATCTTCAAGGGAAATCAAACGAGTTTGATCAAGAGTCATTAAACCACTGAGATTTTATGCAATATCACACTTTGAGTTATGACAAAAACAAAGGAGGCAAGATCAATCCTAACTTCTTTCCAGATATTTGCATCACATATAATGTAGCTCAGGAAGAACCACCAACTCCTAAAAGAGAATAAGAAGAATTTGTCCCATATGTGACACAAAGATTTTATTGAAGTTAACATTTCATCCATTACCACATTCACATCTCATCAAATCCATTCCAACTCTCAAATTATTAAAGAGGTTTTTGTCCTAAGTTCTATTTGGATATTGCTTGAATCAAACACAATACATCACTTTTTAGAGTGTATCTACATCTAGGATAAACTCATCCTAAGAGGCATTTCTACACAGGTTAAAACTAGTCTATGAGTGAATTCTCTCATTACTAGGTAGTTGAGTCTGTAATACATCTCAGATTTCTCTAAACCTTATCACATCAAACTTTGTCAATCAAACACAACAAGTAAATCAAGAAAAAAAATTTGGTAGCATCTACCTTTAGTGCTAGAGATTCATATGCAAAACACCCCACCAAACATAAATCTCTCATTTCTTGAACAACTCATCATCATTTTCACCCAACTTCAACAAAAACTTGTAAACAAAATGGCTCAAACCAGATCTAGAACACAAGACAAATAGAAATTGAAGAAGAAGAGGAAGACAATATCAATGAATTCCAAGAAGCCCTAGGAGGAAATGGTAAATGACAAAAATCCAAGTACTCCTACTCCCACAACAATAGAAAGGGCACAACACAACCCTTTCTTTAATAGACCGTTTGATGAAATATTCAGGAGCAATGCTGATGCTCACTTTTTAAGACTTGCTCAAGAAGGAGCCAAACTACCCTCTAACTTTGATATTGCACAACTAAGGCAAGCATTAGAACGACAAAGTCACAATGAGGAAGAAAGAGGCCGAGATCACATTAGATACAACCTTCATCAAGGTAATCCACCACCTCCTCCTCCTCCAAATGAAATAGACATGTTGCGGCAACAAGTCAAAAATCTCGCCCAACAACTTCATATTCCACCTTTTCCGCGAGGGTTTGAAACACCCAAGTTTGAAAAATACCAAGGAAAAGGAGATCCTCATGATCATGTTAGAGAATTCCATTTAGCTTTCCTTTAAGTGGCATACGAGGATACATACCTAATGTGACTTTTTCCCCAAAGCTTGGGAGGAACAACCACATCATGGTTTTCCCAATTACCAGGTGGAATTAGGACATTTGAAGAACTCATCCATAAATTCCTGGCACATTACTCACACAACATTGAATGTGATATCACCATGGCTGATCTATGTAACACTAAACGAAAACTGGGTGAGCTATTTTCAGTCTTTCTATAATGATGGCGTCAAATTTCAAGCAGACGTTCTTTTCAGTTACCTGAACAAGAACTAGTGGAAATATTTATTTCCAACTTAAATGACGAAATGGAATTTCACCTCAACGTAAAAGACATAGACTCTTTCAATGACATGATCACCAAAGGCTTAAAATGTGAGTGGGCTTTCATCAAGAAAGGACTTATCAAAATCTACAATGAACCAAAGGATGGCCCTCGTCCATGCTTCAATAGTGACAAACCAAACTTCTGGAACAAAAACAAAAATGTCGTCAATGACGGGGTTGTGGATGCAAGAACTATCAAAAGTGCACAACCTGTAGTTCAATTTGCAGGATAGAATCCCCCACCTAAGACTAACATAGTTGCTCCTCCAAATCAAGGCTGCATCACATCTCAAGATGAACCAAGACAGCGTCAACAAAAACCAAAGCGAACATACACTCCCTTAGGGGAACCCATTGAAATAGTGTTACGACAGCTGGTTTCTCAAAATATGGTAACCTTATGCAAAACATCAAATTATGAACCTCAAGTCAAACCTTCATGGTTGAGGGATACTGAACATTGCAATTTCCATCAAGGGAAAGGACATAAGACAAGCAATTGTCACAGATTGAAAGATCTTATTCAGGATCTTATTGACCGAGGTGACATCGAAATCGAAGGACATGACCCAAAGACAACAAACAATGATCATCTCATGTTTAAAAATCCACTTCCATCACAAGATCAAAGGGGTCCTTCCACTTCAGGGCAAAACACATATACCACCAATTATACGCAAGTTGCATATAATTACACTGTGAATCACCTATATGATGCTAGTGAACAGATTGCAACTATTACCATCAAAATTCCTTGCTCCACTTGCAATGTTGTTACACGTCGCGGCAAGATTACCATAAAAGCATCTCCACAAGGCACCCCATCTATCCCAAAGCAGTATAACCTTGTGGACCAATTAGACAAAATGGGTGCACTAATATCTATCTTAGAGCTATTGCGCCTATCTCCATCCCATAAAACAATTTTGGATCAAGCTCTCCAAGAGGCGTCAGTCCCTGTGAACCTAAATACAAATCAGTTCCAAGCCATGGTTGGAAATCTAAGGTCATCACCTTGTCTCACTTTTTCTGAAAGTGACAACACATCCTTCCAACAACCTCATAATGCCTCACTCCATATTGAAGGATTTATCAACCAACATAGGATCAAGCGAGTCTTGATCGATAATGGAGAAGGCCTGAATATCTATACACTACAATTAGTCACAACTTTGGGATATGCAATTGAATCAGTGGATCCCCGCAAGAAGATCACAATCAAAGCTTATGATGATGCAGAGTGTTCATCCAAAGGAGTTGTTGTACTACCAATCCGAGTGGGCCCTGTGGTGAAACACATCATCTGTCAAGTCCTAGACCTTCCTCTACCATACAATTTGTTGTTGGGAAGACCTTGGATACATGCCATGCAAGACATTCCATCCCCTTACCATCAGTGTATCAAGTTCCTGCATAATGGTGTAGAAATTACAATCCTGGGAGATGCAAATCCCTTTGCACATTGCCATAATATAAGTCATCAACCAGAGATTATCATTCCAACAATAGAGAATCCATCTCCTCCACCTCATACATTAGTCCATCCTCTCTTTCTAATTCAAACACCACTATACCCAAGCAAGAGAAGCTCAAGATGAAAAGAATAGAAGAAAGTCATGGAGAGTACAATCTAAGCCAACTCTTTTGTGTTGGATAAATGCCCACTTCTCCTAGAACACATGGAAAACCTCAATAGGTACTTCAATCACCACTAGTCAAACCAGCATGTAATTTGACACCTTTTATCCTTGGAAAGAGTCAAGAAGAGGAAACCAGAGATGAGGACTTAGCAGAATGGATCTATAAAGATCCTATCACCACGAACATCGCACAAGATAAGCTTCCCACAGATCACTATGGAAAGGGCCTCCTCATGATGCAAAGGATGAGTTATGATGGTCAGAGTGCTTTGGAACCTTATAAGCAAAGACAACATGAGCCTTTGCAGTCAGAATTAAAGCCTAAGGATAACACAGGACTAGGCTTTCAAAAGGAGATCCTACCTAAGCTCCGATTCAAAGGGAAACCCAACAAACCTCTATATCAACCTATTACAAAGAGGCTACCCTTGATCATATCAGTCGCACCGCACACCATCACAACTACCCCAGTGAGGCTAAAAATCCTAGCAAGATCATCCCCAGCACCCATCATTCTACCAATCAAACCAGCAACCCTATCAGCAACAACAATAACATCAAAAGCACCATTAGTAGCAACAACTATATCAGAATTCCCAATAGTATCAACAACCCTGGCAGTTCCAGCAGAAGCAGTAGAGTCAGCAACTCCGATGCTCCTTGTATCGGATTCACTAATCCCCATAATCCTTCCTGTAGCACCGATCATTTCATCTACAATGGTACATCAGCCGATCACACCTGCAGTGTTTAACTCAAAAGATATCCCAATATGGTATAGCAATCACATACTGGAAAGCGACTCAGAGACTGACTCACATGAGTGGGAGTTTGATTAATTACATCTGAATACTTCAGATGAGGAAGACACATCACCCCTTCCACATCACAAAGACATCCCTGTTTATGGAGAAGCACAGATTAAAATCTCTTGGGTTCCTGAACTGGAAATATCTTCCATAGACCCTACGTCACATCCTATGCCCGATTTTGACAGGGAGAGTACCATCAATGACCTTGACCACAATGTCTTAACCCTCACTGACACATCTAACCAACTTAACCTAATTGATGAGGTAATGCCCATTATCCATCCTGAACTCATCGAATGGAACCAACCTAATCCCCATGCCTTGACCACTTCCAAAATGATGAGGTGATCATTGACTTTTTGGAATTATGGGATAACATACCAAGTAGGGATCACAAAGCTGGATTTTCCATAGAACTTAATAGTGCAACATACTTTGGGGTGGATGCCAAACCTTTTAGCTACAAAAATATAACAATAAAACATGGATCTTCTAGTGAAAACCACACTGTGGCACTGTTTGATCCCACAAGAGTAAAAAGAAAGAGTGTATCCAATGGTGAAAACCTCTCTGAGGTGCCTGAGGATGAAAGGTTTGACATTATCCCCTCTAGTACACAGCAGGAACGATCAACGATTCTAATCGAGGAAACAAAAGAATACAATGTGGGGACTCCTGAAACTCCTCACCACATACATCTGGCATCTCTTTTGACTCGAGAGGAACAACCCATGTTTGCTGAATTCTTCAAAATGCGTCAGATCAACTTCGCATGGTCATATGTAGACATGCCTAGTCTTGATCCTGATTTAGTCATGCATCACCTCACAGTAGCAGAAGGAGCCAAGCCTGCCAAGCAGAAGCTTCACAAGATGCATCCTCAGATTGCAGTACTAGTCAAAATAGAACTTAAGAAACTCCTGGATGTTAGTTTCATCGGACCAATTGATTATGTAGATTGGATATCCAATATTGTGCCTGTCAGCAAGCCAAATGGGGGCATCTGTATTTGTACTGACTTCAGAGATCTGAACAAAGCATGTCCTAAAGATGACTTCCCCCTACCAAACATCGACATAATAGTAGAACTAATAGCAAGACATGCCATTCTTTCTCTTATGGATGGCTTTTCTGGATATAATCAGATAAAGATCGCACCAGAGGATCAACATAAGATGGCCTTCACATGTCCATGGGGAACATACTACTAGAATGTAATTCCTTTTGGTCTAAAGAATGCAGGAGTGACCTATGAATGATCAATGACCACTATCTTCCATCTTCCATAATATGATGCATACCATAATGGAAGATTATGTTGATGACTTATTGGCAAAATCACTAACAAGAGGTCATCTAGAAATATTAGAGAAAATATTTGATAGACTAGAACAATATCATGTTCGAGTCAACCCAAAGAAATGTGTCTTTGGAGTAATCTCAAGGAAGCTTCTAGGGTACATTGTCTCAAGCAAAGGCATTGAGGTTGATCCAGCAAAGGTCAAAGCAATCATGGACATGCCACCTCCCAAGAATATCAGTCAGCTAAGGACATTACAAGGACGGCTACAATCCATCTAAAGATTCGTTGCACAACTGGTAGATAAGTGTCACCCCTTTACACACCTGCTATATAAGAACATCCATTTTCAATGGGATGCCAGATGCCAACAAACTTTCCAAATGCTTGAAGACTATCTCATGAATACACCATTGCTGGTCCCACCAGATCTGAGTAGACCTTTATTGCTCTATATTTCAGTAACTAATACAACATTAGGTGTAGTACTGGCACAACATAATGCGGAAGGGAAATAGTGTGTTGTTTACTACATCTCTCGCACACTGGTTGGCTATGAACTCAATTACACCCCTATTGAGAGAGCTTGCCTAGCAGTAATCTTGGTAGCCACTAAACTGAGGCACTATCTGTTAACACACAAGGTACAACTCATTGCAAAGATTGATCCACTCAAATACTCAGTAAAGTAGCATTGACAGGCCGCTTGGCCAAATGGGTGATGATTCTAAGTGAATTTGACATCGAGTATGTGGACCGTAAAGCTATCAAAGGAGAAGTCATTGCAGATGAGTTGGCTGATGCACCACTCATAGGAGATCATCCCCTCATTTCCAATTTTCCAGATGAAGAGATATTCATGATCACGGCAGCACAACCATGGAAACTGTACTTTGATGGTTCATACACTAGGCATGGCTTAGGGGCAGACATTCTGTTTATCACACCTCAAGGTGACAGCATCCCAAAATCTTACAGACTCACATTTCCATGCACCAACAACATAGTAGAGTATGAGGCCTTGATCACAGGACTCAGGCTAGCCATACAATGGAAGTTACAAGAACTACAAGTATATGGCGACTCCCAACTGGTCATTCAACAAGCAACATATGAATATCAGACCAAGGATGACAAACTCATGCCGTACAAGCAAATGGTGGATAGTCTAAAGGCATCATTTACTACTATCACCTTTGAGAAAATACCAAGAGATCAAAATTGAGCTGCTAACGCTATGGCTACTATTGCATCTCTCCTAGATCTTCCGAAAAATTCAACACGCTATGAGTTCTTGGTCGAACAGCTTTGGATTCTCGCTTATGATATCCCCAAATCTGAGATGATATATCGCCTTGTCAATTCTGAATCCCCATGGTGCGATGAGTTCTACACCTACCTCCTAACCAATCGAATAACCAATGTAAAACCTTCATTCGCCAAATTGCTCGATATACCATTATTGCTAAAACCCTATACTGACGCAGTCTTGATGGTACTCTCCTTTGATGTTTGGAACAAGATGAGTGAATAAAAGCCTTGGAAGAGGTACATGAAGTAATTTATGGAACTCATGCAAGTGGCCCATCACTAGCCAAGAAGATCATACGAGCTGGATATTATTGGCCATCCATGGAAAAAGACTCATACTACTTTGTCAGAAAGTGCAAGAAATGCCAAGTTCATGGAGACCTGATACATGCACCAGCACAGGAATTGCAACCAATCACAACACCATGGCCTTTTTGTCAATGGGGTCTTGACCTTGTGGGTAAAATCCATCCATCTTCATCCAACGACAACAACTTCATTATTACCGCCACCGAATACTTCACAAAATGGATCAAAGCTATTCCACTTACCCAAGTCACCGACAAGTAGATCACCTCATTCATCTTTAATTACATCATCTACTAGTATGGTGTAGCCATGTCCATCATCATAGATAATGGTCTTCTATTCAAGAATCAAGATGTCGATGAACTCTGTGAGAAATTTCACGTCCAACACCACTTTTCCACTCTCTATTACCCACAAGGCAATGGTCAGGCTAAAGTATCAAACAAGAACATATTGAGAATCCTAAAGAAGACAGTCAATAATGTCGGTCGTGATTGGCATGCTCAATTGAATCCAGCACTATGGGCATATCGAACTAGCATTTGAACCCCTACAGGTGCAACTCCCTACTCATTGGTCTATGGTACAGAAGTTATTTTACCTATTGAGGTTGAGATACCATCACTATGGGTTTCCTTGCAAAATCTCATCGATGATGAAGCATACAGAGTATCTCGTCTCCAAGACTTAGAGCTACTTGATGAGAAATGACAAGGTGCATACAATCACCTCAAAGCCTATCAGTAGCGCATGAGCAGAAGCTATAATCATCGAGTTCGACCTCGTACATTTGAGGTAGGTGATCTTGTTCTTCGAGAGAATCCTTCTAACCAACCAAATTCAGAACATTAGGGAAAGTTTGAATCAAACTGGCTCGGTCCATATGTTATCACTGCTGTATTTGGGTCTGGGGCATATCAAATGGCTACTTTCGAAGGAGAACCGCTAGCAGATCCAATCAACAACATGCACCTCAAATGGTTTTATACCTAAAAGCTTTATAGAAAAACACCAAAAACATTCAGAAAAATGTCCTAAAGAAAATACAAAAACATCAAAATAGTAAAGAAAAATCATGCATCCAAATGGTGAACAACCACTTCGGTGGCACCTTGGGTAAGTGTGATGGTGAAAACCTGGCAAACAAGTGCGACTCATAAAGGCTATGGCTCCATTGTCTTTCAGACTTGTTGTGATCACATTCATTACATCCATTCATCCATCTGTCCAAAGTCATGGCTTGTTATTGATGTACAATCAAGGATAGTACTTCATGTGTCTGGCATCCTACTTTTTTAGAGTCATGTCTAAACTGGGGGCAAAACCCTTAATCTAGTTTGATGGAAGTGGATACTACATTGTTTTGTGATTCACTATGTTCTTCATTCAAAACTGTCTCACAAAATACCAAAAACATTTAAAAACAATCACAAAATACCAAAAACATTCAAAACTATCTCACAAAATCCAAAAACATGATAAAACATCAAGACAAACAAAAACATGTCAAAACACTATACATACATTTTTTTCAAAATAGATTCCAAACAAAACATTGTGAAATACTCCAACGATGACCACTTATCACATCAACCAAACAATCAACATCAAACACGCAAACTGTCTAAACAAGGATACATCCTTCCTTACCAAAACAAAGACAAGATGACATTTTCTTTGACAAGAAAATTTTCTTTAAGCTATCAAGTACTTGGTTGATTTGTAGGTTATTCATTCATATATATATATATATATATATATATTAGGTTCCTACGCTACTCCGGGATATCCACAAGTGATTAGAGTGGCTGGGATGGTTCCTCAGCATTGTTTGAATGTCTTCTATGAATTATTCTGATGAAGTTATGTGGCATGTACTAATGGTGTCTACATGGGAAGTTCACTAAGCTATGTGATCATAGGCAAAATACAGTCATAGATCACTATGGCTTGCTGACTACAATGTATACCTCGACCATATGAGCATAAACCATTATCAAGGATCCATATTCTTTATTATTTATATATGTTGTTTGCTTACAGGTACAATGCTCCATCTTTGGTTCCTACTACCTCATCCACGCTCGATAATGATTTATCTCTTACTACTGTATGAACTTGTCTCAGGATATGATCGACAAAAGATCAAGGAGGACGTTTCAAGTCATGCATGAAAGGACATAATCCTTGTCTGTTCTGCAAGCAATACTCAGGTCAACTTGATCCATTATATCAAGTTTCTTGTATTAACTTGCTATATCCAAATCCATGTAAGGAATACTCAGGTCATCTTGAATCATTATGTCAAGTTGCTTGTATTTTCTTACAACATTTTAAAGCTAAATGATTAAAAATAAAGCATTATGGATCATCATTTCACCTCATCTGAATATATTGCATTTCGTCCATCCATACATTCATACATAGTAATAACAATGGATACTCTATTTTCCTCTTCTTCCATAGGAATGCATCATAGGTCCTCCATTTCTTCTATCTAACATCGAACCCCCCCTTACCCTCCTCATCTTGGTAATCAACATCACATACCCTACATCATCTCCCATCAACCCAATCAAGCCAATTACTCTGTCTACACAGGCACATCAACTCACACATACCTAGGCTATCAACAGATACTCTGATCAAGTATCTTCGGGTCTCAACAGGTAATCAATTATGGTAAACCTAGACTACATTAGGTGTTTATCACAATGACCTAGTCTCAATGGGGCTACTATGATTCACCACAACCATCCATCACACACACACACACTATCAATTGATCAACCAATCAAACACAATCATAATGGACAATTACATCAATTGTCTAAGTCTCATTGAGTATTTTGCTTCAAATACCTTGACTTCATCAGGTAATTACATTAATTATCTAAGTCACCATCAGGTCACTTTGATTCACTTACTCAGACTTTATCCTGTCCAAGCGAACAATTGACATCAACTGTCACACTTTGACTCAACCGGGGCAGTTTAACCGATTGCACCATATTGTCCAACCATTTTGATCAATTGTATAATATCAATCAAAATCACAACACCACACTTGCACTGTATCTCTTGCATAACCTATGGGTCCTCACTGGCTTGCCATTTCTCCATATTCACTCTGTTTTCTTCCATTCTTTCATCGTTATTGCTAATTTCTTTTATTCTACCTCCCCTCCACTTCTCATTATTTTTCAAGAGATCGCCCGATTCTTCAAAAACAATTCGGCCCATCTCTCGAGGGGGCATACCACCCACTAAATTAACATTTATGGGGCTTATTTCTTCACACCTATTTTTCTTTCTTTGAAACAACGCGATAAAACTACACTGTCTCAAAGAAGGGCAAATGTAGTCACATAAATCTATCCACTTAATTAAATGAATATTTAGTGTTTATTTGATTATTTAACCATCAATCAATAATTAATTAAATTAATATTTAACTAATTCATCTTAACCCTCTTCTCCTATTAATTAAATAAATTATTCAATTTATTTGATTTAATTCACTTAACCAAATTCAGACCATTAATTAAATAAATAAATCATATTTGTTTAATTAAATCTTCTCTCACATTTAAATAAATTAATATTTATTTAAATCCCCCAAAATCCCATCTCTCACATTTAAATAAATTAACATTTATTTAAATCACCTTTCTCCTCCACCCACTTGCATTTTCCTAAAAAAATTTATTTATTTAAAATCCTATTTATCCTCACCCACTTGAAACCTTTAATGTTTTCCCTTAAAGTCTTCAAACTTAATGGCTTCCTTCTAGAGTCTTCTCAAGCCTTTAATGGTTTCCCTCAAAGTCTTCAAGCATTTAATGCTTTATTTTCCTTTTTCTCATGTAAATAAATTAAGATTTATTTAAATCTAAAACTCACATTCACATTTAAATAAATTAATATTTATTTAAATATCTATCCAAATACAAACTACACCATTTAATTGAAATAAATGATTTTATTTTAATTCAAAATCCCAAAATTCCCCCCACTTGCATTCTCCTACAAAATCCACTTGCATGCCTAAACCTAACCCTAACCCGACCCCCTAGGGTAACCATCATGTCCCCTCAAGCATTTAATGCTCCTTATCTCTCCTCTCAAGCCTCCTCATGGTGACACTTGTCAACATGGGATTGGGTTGAAAGTCTCACATGGATTGAATATCTTTCAATCCTAACCCTTGTTAATATTTCTCAATCTTAACCCTTCATTTGCCCATTTCTTCTATAAATAGAACCCTTCTCTTCAAGCAAAAGAGGAAGCATTAGAGTATTGTTGTTATACTGGTATTAGCATAGAGATTTTTCATAGCATCACTTTCTACACTTGCATAGCATTTTTTTATCATATTCAACTAGCTTGAATCTCCATATGGCATCCATGGCTAGTGCTAAAAGCTGAGAGCTACACTCGTGTGGAACTTGGAGAGGAGAGAAACAATGGAGGAGCAACTATGAGCATCTTGATTAGCATTTGGAGGAGTATAGTTTATCTATTCTATGTTTGTATGCTTTCTATTTCATGCTTAATATCTCTCTTGATATGCCTATTTAGGATAATCTTTTGTTGCTAACACTAACGTTTATTTCTTGTGCTCTTGTGTGTGTTGCCATCAAGCAGATTTTCTAATCCTTTTTGCAGAGCATCAGATGTTAATTCAGAAAAAAATTTATTTCCATTTGTATATTATTGTTTAAGTTTATTTAGGGTATTTTTGTGGGCATTACAACTTGGTATAAGAGCCCATGTTCAACACTAGGTACTCTGATTTTGATTGAGCCCATTGTGGAATTTAGCATTTGGCATGGGGTAACTTAGCAGTTTTATCCCTGCTATTTAACTTTCCTTGTTATAGTCCCCTTATATGTTTAGCTTATAGTTTCCTTTGCATTTTCTTAGATAAGATGCCTATTAGGAGTAGAGATCATCATCATGTCGGTCACATGGGTACTCGTAGGAACCCTCGCCCCAAGGTTTCTGAAGACTCACACCATGAGGAATAAGAGAAGGAGTAGCCTAGGGATGATCCAATTCCACAGTTGGTGAATGTGCTTCAGGAGCTTCTTGGTCGCTTAGGATCGAGACAGGAGGAGAACCACCAGGAGGGATCTCATCATTTAGAGCATTGTGAGAGAGAGCGTTCATGTTCTCCTAGGAGGAGAATGGCAGTGGATCAGGACGTGCTTGCAACTAGTCATATCAGAGATCTGAATATTATTCATCAGCCTACCTCTGATGGCTTAGGCATAGGCATGTAGACAGAGACATGGTTATTGGACTTACGTAGGTTTTTCTCTATGCATCAGTGTAGCAGTAACACCAAGGTGAGATGTGTGATTTTGCATCTTTGTGACTTTGTGACAACATGGTGGCACATGGAGGAACAAAAGTTGCATTTCGACATAGCAACGATATGATGGAAATTATTGTTGGAGCGGTTCGTGCTAGATTTCTTTCAGATCATTGAAGGAAGAGGAAGGCCACTGAGTTCCATAATTTGAGACAGTAGAGGATGATGGTGAAGTAGTATTAGGGTAGATTATTTGAGCTTAGATAGTATGCTAGATATGAAGATGATGAGCCAATGTTGATTCAACACTTTGTGAGATCTCTTAATGATCGTATTGGTGGAGAGGTTTGGATGCATGGACCTAAGACCTTGGAGGAAGCTTTGGAGAAGGCGAGACTATTAGAGGAGAATCTTTCATTAGCATCAGGAGGAGTGACTAGAGGACATATAGCTAGTGCACCTATTTTAGGATCTACGGGTAGAGGACCACAACAACTGTCTTCAGGATATTCTAGGAGCCATTCTTCTTCTTTCCATAGTGGTCAGTGGTTTAAGAAGAGGTTTTATCAAGGGGAGAGCTTTGCTCACAGTGCTAAATGTTAGGTTTATAGGAGTCAAAATCATCAGCGTGACAATAGACCTACTCCTTCTCAGCCAACGTAGAGTTCTCAGCTAGCTTCTAGTAGAGGTAGTGTTCAACAATCAAGTACAACTCTAGGTAGTAGAGTGTTTGTTATGAGAGATTAATTCAGATATGGATAGCTAGGTCACATTATCATTCATTGTCCTCAACGTACTTCTCAAATGTCATGGTAGTAGAAGCCAACTACTTCTGAGCCTACAGTCGGAGATGTAGGCGGGTCTCATCTTTTTTTTTGCGGCGGGTGATAATCGTCAAGTTGAAAATCAGGCCATCGTTGTTGAGACATCAAGTGTGATAGGTGGTATCTCGTGTTTAGTGTTATTTAATTCTGGAGCTTCAGACTCTTTTATTTCTCCTTTTCTAGTAGAGTGATGTGGGCTTGCTATGATAGAGTAGGACGATAGGTGGCAGGTAGAGTTAGCTTCGAGTTCGAAAGTGGTACTGGATTCCCTTGTGCTCAATTGTCCTTTAGTCTTAAGAGATTTCCCTACTTTTGTGTATCTTCGTGTTATGTCTTTGGGATCTTATGATGTGGTTCTTGGTATGGATTGATGAATAATGATGAACAACAGATACCCTAACTAGTACTAAGAGGGGGGTGAATCAGTACAAGAAAAAAATTTCTCAACAACTTATCAAGTAAAAATAATACCAACTAGTTATCACCATTACTGAACTTAACCATGGCAATACTGGTTAAACATAGTAAGACACCAAACACCATAAACTGATAAGTCTGAACACTTCAAATACAATTAATACTTGACATCAGCTTCACCCATAAACATATGCATATGGTATACTAGTAATACCATAACCCATTAACTCTGCATGCATAATCTTTCAACTCAAATAATTCATAAACATCACATGAAAAATTCATAACACATAACACACAAAATTTTCACATGGAAACCCAAATAGGAAAAACCATGGTGGGGATGAATACCCACAAGCTTGTTTTTGAACTCTTTTGAAGCTCACCCTGTTAGGAGCCTAGTCCAGTTAAAGACTTTACAATAAGGTTCTGTCAGGAACCGATCCTGTTAGAGATCACCCGGTTAAGGGATGGCTATATACCCTGTTAAAGGTTGAAACCCTATTAAAGGTTACCTCGCTAGAGGATTTGAAGAACTAAATGATCTTGAGTCACCTAGGTAAAGGTTTTAAAATAAGCCTGTTAAAGCTAACCAGTAAAAAAGGGATTTTCCAACTATTGAAATGATTAGAAGACAATAGGTAAAACTTCTAATCTGATAACAACACTACATGCCAAGGTAGATCCTTTTCAGTTCCTCTACTCTGTAGTTCTCCACTTACTAGTCTAGCAAGTATCTCATCACTTGGATACACAAACACAACTTTATCCAACAAATTTACAATAAAAAACATCATCGACCTTATAGACATCAGTTAGGTCGGTAGAATAAACCCTAAACCCTAAGCATCTTAAGCTTACAACATAGTTGGTCCAATCCTAACCATCCAAACATATTGCATAGAGTATTATGATTTCAAATATATCACAAGACAATCTACATCATTCATTCTTCACCGCACATGTGAATCAGTAACTCATCACGCTTTCTCCTCATACCGCCAAGAAGAGTGTTCATTCATGAGGTAGAATTTTAATGCAGTCAATTTTCTCAAGCAAGATCTTCAAGGAAATCCTTCATGCACACAAGGCTGACATGGCACCTTGATCTCACTCATATCTCTTAGCTAACTCATCGTAGAGTATCACCGATTGCATTGCCCAAGCTGGATAACCAAACCGATAACCCTAGAGCTGAGACTACCAATCGGTAGTCACACTTAGTGAAACCCCAACACTAGTTCACTGCATGTCTTCAGACTTCTTCATACCGATTCACCAACTTATTTTATACTAGTATACATATACTTTATTGACATCAATGACAACATACATTATCATCATATCAACATGTCGGTTCATCAAATTCCAATAATATCCAAGAATCTCCCCCTTTGGTATTGATGGCAATACTCAGTGTAGCGTTGAAACTGAAAACATCATAGACCAATGTATCTTCATCATTAGATATCTTCTCCTCATACATCAAATATCTTCTCCCCATACATCAGATATCTTCTCCCCCTTTGACAACAATGCCAAAGTGGAGGCACAAGCTTCCATTATCTACTATGTTGCTCCCCCTAAGGAGTAGCATCTTTCAATGCATCAATCCTAAAAGATTTGTCACTGTAATACTTGACTGATGTGGAGAACACAACTTTAGTTGACTTCATGAAGGGCCAGAACCCCTAATTCACCTCTCAAATAGGTAAATGTAGTCTTCGGTAAGGGCTTAGTGAATATATTTGCTAGCTACTCCTTACTGGAAACATGTTGTAGTACAACATCCTTATTCTGAACTTTTTCTCTCAAGAAGTTGTATCTAAGCTCAATCTTCTTAGTTCTAGCATGCAATACTGGATCCTTCGAAATATTTATTACACTTGTGTTGTCACAAAATATATTCACCGGTTTAGATACGTGTACTTTGAAACCTTCCAATACATGTTTCATCTAGATTGCTTGAGTGCAGTTCATAAATGCTGCCACATATTCTACTTCAGTTGTAGACTGTGAAATACAGGTCTACTTCTTACTTGTCCATGATACTAATCTTCCACTGAGAAAGAACACTCCACTGGTTGTGCTCTTTCGGTCATCCACATTACCTGCCCAATCGGCATCGGTAGATACTTTGAGATTATAGTCACCATTATATGGATACCGCAATCCATAATCAACTGTTCCTTTCAGATATCTAATAATCCTCTTGACTACTACCAAGTGGGATTCTCTTGGACATTTCTGAAAATGAGCTACTATGCCTACTGCATGAGAAATATCTAGTTTGTTGTGCACCACATAGTGTATCTTACCGATCATTGACCAATACTCCTTTTCATTTACCAGTGTTGAATTATCTTCCTTAGTCAGTTTACAGCTAGTCACCATCGGTGTACCAACTAGTTTTCTTTCCTCCATGCCAAAAGTCTTCAATTCCTCTTTGACATACTTGGACTCAGTAATAAAGATACCCTCTTTCATTATCTAAATCTATAAACCAATGAAGAACTTTATCTCTCCTACAAAATACATCTCAAACTCTTTCTTCATTTCATCTGCAAATGCATGACTCATTTTATCATCTCATCCAAAGATTATGTCATCCACAAACACTTCACAGATCAAAATCTGGTTACCTTCTGATTTCAAGTAGATGTTTCTATCTTCACTTGTTCTCTGAAATCCAATCTTCACAAGATGAGAGTGTAATCTTTCATACCATGCCCTGGGTTCTTGTTTTAGTCCATACAGGGCTTTGTGTAATCTACAGACCATGTCACTATCTTATGATAAGGCAAACCCTTGTGGTTGCTCTATATACACTTCCTCTTCTAGGATTCCATTCAGAAAAGAAAACTTTGCATCCATTTGATAAACCTTAAATCCCTTAAATGCTGCAAATTCAAGTAGCATACAAACACTTTCTATTCTAGCCATAGGAGCAAAGGTTTCTCCATTGTCTTCTCCCTCCTCTTGAGCATATCCCTTGCATACAACCCTAGCCTTGTTTCCTACAACTATGCCTTCTTCTTTCAGCTTATTACTGAAGACCAACTGGGTATCTATGACATTTTTATGTTCTATTCTGGGCACCAAAGACCATGTTGCATTCTTTTCTATCTGGTCTAGCTCCTCTTCCATTGCTTTAATCTAGTCTTCATCTATAAGAGATTCTTTAGAAGTCTTGGGTTCAAATTCAAAAATCATGCAAGAGTTCTCCTTCACTTTTCTTCTTGTGAGTATCCCTGCATCTTTATCTCCTATGATTTTCTTCGGATCATGATGTAGCTTCACATATCTAGGGATGACTCTAGCCTGATCTACTAGATTTTCTTCTTCTTCTTCACTTACTTCTTCTTCTCTTACTACAACTTCTACCAATACATGAACACTGAGATCTTTACAAGTTTCTTTCTTAACCAGTTCCTAGAAGGCTATGCCCAGTTCATCTTCCACTTCTTTGTTGCATGTTTCCTCAAGTTCCTCAGGGGATTCATCAACCCTGATGTTGATACTTTCAACAATTTTCTGAGTTCTATTGTTGTAGCACTTGAGAGATTTTCTCTTAGTGGAATATCCCAGAAATATTCCTTCATCACATTTTGCATCAAATTTGCTCAAATGGTCACTTCTCTTGATATAGCACCTACTACCAAATACTTTAAAGTAACTCACAATGGGATTTTTCCTGGTCCAATACTTATAAGGGGTTTTATCTTTGCCTTTCTTGATAAGTACCCGGCTCATAGTATAGACTGCAGTGCTCACTGCTTCTCTCCAAAAAGTGTGAGCAACCTTTCCTTCGATCAACATTGTTCTAGCCACTTCAACTATAGTCTTATTATTTATTTTTAGTATGCCATTTATTTGTGGTGTCCTTGGGGTAGACAACTGCCTCCTGATACCATTATCTTCAGAGTACTTGTTGAATTCATCAAAAGTGAATTCTCCTCCTTGATCAGTTCTTAGGAATTTTATGTTTTTACAACTTTCTTTCTCTCCTAATGCTCTGAAAGCTTTGAACTTTCCAAATGCTTCAGACTTGTCTTTCAAGAATGTGACCCACATCATTCTTGAGCAGTCATTAGTAAGAATCATAAAATACCTATCTCACTAAATACTTCTAGTTTTCATAGGACCACATAAATCAGTATGCACAAGATCAAGTAAATTTTCTGCTGAAAAGGACTTGCCATTAAAAGTTGAGGAAGACATCTTCCCAAGTTCTCTACTGAAATAATTCTCAGGTTTGTTTAGAAAAGGTAATCCTCTTACCGCCTTGATCTTACCGGATTTAACAATGTTGTCAAAGTTCATATGATAGAGTCTCCTATGCCATATCCAACTATCATCAAACTTAGCCATTAGACACTGACTTATCTTTGCATTCAACTGAAATAGGTTACCTCTGGTCTACTTACCAGTGGTAATAAGTTCACCACTCTTCCCAATTATACTACAGACTCTGCCTTTGAATTCAAAAACATATCCTTTATCATTTAGTTGAGCAACACTCAACAGGTTATGCTTAAGACCTTCTACCCAGTAGACATCATCTGCACTACTCTTTCCATTCAATGAGATGGATCCTTTACCTTTCACCAAGCATGGTGCATCATTTCCAAATTTGACAACACCTCCATCATTTTCCTCCAAAGACAAAAACTTTCTTCGGTCACCAGTAATGTGGTGAGAACAACCACTATCAATTATCCACTCATTAGAGTTGTCAATGTGAGAGATAAGAGCTTTCTTGTCAGACACTTCTTCCTTTGCAGCTACAAATACTATGTCTTCATTTTCTTCATCCTCTGATTCTTCATCAGTGACACCTTCATCCACAACAATGAGACAATTTATTTTGTTTCCTCTGTTATACTTTCTAAACCTCTCTGGTTTATCCTTATTATCATTGTTAGGACAATTAATAGCTATATGTCATATCTTGTTGCATGAAAAACATTTCAAAGGAAGTTTACCTCTATATTTTATAGTTCCCTTCAGAAGTCTTTTAGCAAGAAGAGCTTCAAACTCCATTAGAATCTCTTCATCATCCATATCTCTGCATTTTCTGGACTCATAATTGGTACTAGTTTCTTTTCCTTTTCTAGATAGTGCAGTAGATACTTTAAAGGCCGACTCAGTCTTCTGAACACTGCCATCATACATATTCATCTCATATGCACTTAACTTTGCAATGATATAATCTAAGGATACCTTGGTTTTATCAATAGACCTTAGTTCCTGGATAGCAGCAACTCTGATTGCATAGATTGGTAAAAATGATCTAAGGACTTTACTAACAACAATGGTATCATCAATAGTTCCACCAGCGCTTTTGGTATCACCAATGACAGTCTTGATACTAATGCCATAATGTTCAATGGTCTCACCTTCAACCATCCTCATATCCTCAAATTTACCTCTAAGGCTCTCTTTCTTAGCTTGCTTTACATTCTCATCACCACCATAAATTTTTTCTAGTGCGTCCTATAAATCCTTAGGTGTGTCCTTGTCTTGTACATCAATAAACTCAATATCTGACAGGCTGCTGATAAGAACTTCCATGACTTGCCCATTTTCCCGGTTCTCTCTCTTTTGATCATCAGTCAGAGTGCTAGTGGGAGTCACATAGGCATTGTCAACATAGATCCATTGCTAATCACCCATACTCTTGATGTAAATCTTCATTCTGTCCTTCCATATCTTAAAGTTATCTCTATTAAAGTTAGGACCTTCCCTCTTCATCATTATAGTAGGATATTTTACCTCAAGCGGTTAAGCTTATATCACCTAGGACCTGGAGATGCTCTGATACCAATTGATGAATAATAATGAACAACAGATACCCTAACTAGTACTGAGAGAGGGGGTGAATCAGTACAAGCAAAAAAATTCTCAACAACTTATCAAGTTAAAACAATACCAATTGATTGTCATCATTACTAAACTTAACCATGGCAGTACTGGTTAAACACAGTAAGACATTAAACATCATAAACTGATAAGACTGAACACTTCAACTATATTCAATATTTGATATCAACTTCACCCATAAACATATACATGTGGTATACCAGTAATACCATAACCTAATAACTCTACATGCATAATCTTTCAACCAAATAATACATAAACATCACATGAAAAATGCATAACACATAACATAGATTTTCACGTGGAAATCCAAATGGGAAAAACCATGGTGGGAATGAATACCCACAAGCTTGTTTTTAAACTCTTTTGAAGCTCACTATTTTAGGAGCCTAGTTCGGTTAAAGACTTTACAATAAAGTTTTTTTAGGAACCAATCTTGTTAGAGATCACCCGGTTAAGGGATGGCTATATACCATGTTAAAGGTTACCTCACTAGATGATTTTGAAGAACTCAATGATCTTGAGTCACCTGGTTAAAGGTTTTACAATAAGCATGTTAAAGCTACCTGGTAAAGGGATTTTCCAACTGTTGAAATGATTAGAAGACAATATGTAAAACTTCTGATCTGATAATAGCACTACATGCCAAGGCAGATCCTTTTTAGTTCCTATACTTTGCAATCACACTCTACAGTTCTCCACTTACTAGTCTAGCAAGTATCTCAACACTTGGATACACACACACAATGTTTTCCAACAACTTTACAATAACAAACATCATCAACCTTATAGACATCAGTTAGGTCGGTAGCATAAACCCTAAACCTTAAGCATCTTAGGTTTACAACACAAGTGGTCCAATCTTGACTGTCCAAACATATTGCATAGAGTATTATGATTTCAAATAGATCATAAGATAATCTGCATCATTCATTCTTCACCGCACATGGGAATCAGTAACTCATCACGCTTTCTCCTCATACCACCAAGAAGAGTGTTCATTCTCGAGGTAGACTTTTAATGAAGTCGATCTTCTCATGCAACATCCTCAAGGAAATCCTTCACGCGCACAAGGCTGACGTGGCACCTCGATCTCACTCATATCTCTTAGCTAACTCATCATAGAGTACCACCGGTTGATCACACAAGATAGATCACCAAACTAATAACCCTAGAGCTGAGACTACCAACTGGTAGTCACACTTAGTGAAACCCCAACACCAGTTCACTACATGTCTTCATACTTCTTCATACCGGTTCACCAACTTCTTTTATACTGGTATACATATACTTTATATACTTTATTGACATCAATGACAACATACATTATCATCATATTAACATGTCGGTTCATCAAATGCCAATAATATCCAACATGGATTGGCTTCGATCTCACCAAGCACAGATAGATTGTAGAGGTCAGAGAGTGCAGTGGAAGGATGATAGTCGGAAGAGTGTGGAGATTGTAGGTATTTAGAGACCTGTCTCTCTTCACATTATTTTTGCTATGTAGATGAAGAGGTGTACGCGTAAGGGTTGCTAGTTGTTTGCAGTTAAAGTGAAGGATGTGGATGAGGGAGTTAGCTCAGAGGATTTATTGCAGCAACATCCCATTCCTTGGGAGTTTGTAGATGTTTTTCCTAGTGAGATTCTAGGTATGCCCCCTCAATGAGATATAGATTTTAGGATGGATTTGGTGCCAGAAGCTGAGCCTATTTCTAAAGCTCCCTATCAGATGACCATGTAGGAGTTGAATGAGTTGAGGGTTCAGTTAGAGGAGTTTTTGGCGAAGGGGTTTATTCATCCTAGTGTGTCCCCTTGGGGTACACCTATGTTATTTGTGAAGAAGAAGGATGGATCTCTTTGATTGTGCATTGATTATAGACAGCTTAATAAGGTGACGATGAAGAATTGATATCCCTTTCCTTGGATAGATGATCTATTTGACCAGATTAAGGATGCCAAGGTTTTCTCTAAGATTGACCTTACGTCCAGGTATCACCAGTTGAGGATTCAGGAGGCAGATATTCATCACATAGCTTTTCACACTAGATATGGTCATTATGAGTTCACAGTGGTACCTTTTGGTCTCACAAATGCACCTTCAATTTTCATGAGCTTGATTAATGGTGTATTTAGGTTGTATTTGGATAGATTTGTGCTAGTATTTTTGGATGATATTTTAATTTATTTGAGATCAGTTGAGGAGCATGAGGATCATGTGAGGCAGGTTTTGCAGTTTCTTATGGAGAATCAGCTATATGCCAATTTAGTGAAGTTTAATTTCTTCGAGATAGAAGTGAGGTATCTTGGTCATGTGATTTCTTGAGAGAGTACCACAGTTAATCCCTCAACGATTCAGGTGATTGTCAATTGGCCAGCACCCATTGATGTGGGAGAGGTGCATAGTTTCATGGGTTTAGCAAGATATTATATGTTCAAGATTTCTTGAGGATAGCTCATCCTATCACTTCTCTTCAGAGAAAAGGAAAGAAGTTTGTTTGGATAGAGTAGTGTGAGATAGAATTTCAGATCCTTAAGGAGCATTTGACCAATGCACCTATTTTAGCAGTGCTAGATCCTTTGGGGAATTTTGTAGTGTGCACAAATACTTCTTTGGAGGGTCTACAAGAAGTGTTGATGTAGGAGGATCATGTGATTGCCTATGAGTTGCGTAAACTTAAGAAGCATTAGCAAAATTATCCCACCCACGATCTTGAGTTAGTGGTAGTGGTTCATGCTTTTGTTAGATGGAGGCACTTCCTTCTTGGACATAGATTTGAGTTGAATAGTGATCATCACAGTTTGCAGTATATCTTCACGTAGCCAAATTTGAATGCTAAGTAGAGGCATTGGATGGAGTTCTTAGGTTAGTACAACTTTGAGGTGAGATATATTTAGGGTAAGGAGAATGTGGTAGCAGATGCATTGAGTCACAGGAGGCATGGAATTTCAGCAATGTCTCTTAGTGTGGATTTGAAGAGCCGTATTCTTAGTGCCCTTCCTTCAAATGTATGGTATCAAGAGATTATTATAGAGGTTGCCATAGGTAGAGCTCTTGAGGGAAGATATGCAGGTTACTCAGTGGAGTTAGATGGACTTCTTAGACATTTGGGACGTATTTATGTTCCACCATCAGATAGTCTTTGAGTTTTGATAGTGTCAGAGGCACATCATGCACCTTAATTGATATATCCAGGTGTTAAGAAGATGAACATGGATTTGAGACAGATATATCATTGGTCTGGTATGAGGAGAGATATTGCAAATTTTATGGCATGTTCCTAGAGTGTCAACAAGTGAAGGCAAAGCATCAGCATCATGCAGGGTTATTACAGTCACATTTGGTTCCAAGATGGAAATTGGATATTATATCTATGGATTTTACAGTGGGATTTCCCATGCATTCATACCATCATGATGCTATTATGGTCATTGTAGACAAATTGACCAAAGTAGTGCACTTTTCTCTGACCAAGTCTTCATATACAACAATGACAATAGCTCAGGTTTTCTTGGAAGGAGTTGTGAGGTTGCATGGTATTCCTTGGTGAATCATATCAGATCATGATTCATTGTTCACGTCATCATTTTGGACAACTCTTCAACATGATTTGGGTACGTAGTTGAACTTTAGTTCAGCTTATCACCCTGAGACATATGGACAGATAGAGAGGGTGAATCAGTTTTGGAGGATATGTTGAGGATGTAAGTGATGGATGAGCAGTCTCATTGGGAGGACTATCTCTATTTGGTTGAGTTTGTATACAACAATGGTTACCATAGCTCTGTTGGTATGTCTCCTTATCAGGCATTATATGGTAGACCATGTCGCACACCCTTGAGTTGGGACCACTTACAGGATAGAGTGCGTATTGGACCAGAGATCTTACAGGATATGGAAGAGCAGGTGACTCGCATTAAAGAGAATTTGTTGGCCGCTCGTGATAGACAAAAGAATTATGCAGATACTCATCAAGTGGATAAATAGTTTTCTATTAGTGACAAGGTATTTCTGAGAGTTTACCCACGAATGAGTCCAATCCATTACGGAAAAGACTCTAAGTTGGCGCCTTGGTTTGTTAGACCTTTCAAGATTTTGGAGCAGATTGGTCCTCTGGCTTACCACCTCACCTTTCCACCTAGCTTGTCCCACATCCATGATGTCTTTCATGTTTTATTTTTCAGATTATATCATCTTGATATTTCACGTGTTGGATTGTAATGCTTTATAGGTCAAGGACGAGCAGCTTTCTATGGATCTTGTGTGCATTCTTCAGCACAAAGAGATGTCCCTCAGAGGTCGGAGTATAGAGTGGGTAAGGGTCCAGTAGGATCCCATTGATGATTCTTCAGCTACATGGAA
Source organism: Cryptomeria japonica (assembly GCF_030272615.1). NCBI lineage: Eukaryota > Viridiplantae > Streptophyta > Pinopsida > Cupressales > Cupressaceae > Cryptomeria > Cryptomeria japonica. Next base: position 688,608,302 of record NC_081413.1, read on the forward strand.
AGATGCAGTGTGGATGAGAGAGCTATATCCCTATTTGTTCTCAGGATTCCAAGAGTAAGCCAAGGAAAAGGGGGGGAGAATGTAGTGTCCACCCTTGATTTGACTTATTTTGACTAGAGTTAAATTTTATATTATGCTTGATTTGATTTATTTTCTAGTTTTAGGTTTTATCAGTTTGATGCATTTTGACAGTTTTGAGTACATTTGTTTCTCTATGCGTTGTGAATATTTTAGACTCTCTTCCATGTGGATAGGCCATGGATGATAGAGATGAATACTATTTTGTTTTGGACCAGTAAGTGAGTAGGCCTTGCTGTGATGTTATCTTTTATTTGATGGCAGCATTTGATGGCTTGATATGCCTTAGTTTATTGCTAGCCAAAAGGCTCATTTTTCTATATTGATGTTGTTGTAGCCTTGTTTATGTTGTAAGAGTATGTGTGGAAGTTTTTGGCTGTATTGAGTATTATTTTCATGTAATTATGTTGGTAGAGGGTCTTGTGATTTATTTGTGGGCCATGTTAGGAGGAGTGGGCTTCGTTGTGATGACTGGGGGCATGAGAGATAGGCTTGCATGAGGTTCTTTGTAAGGATGCATGAAGTCTAGACCACCAAGGCACATTGGAGTTTTCCATGAATTGTAAATAAGTGATAAAATAATACTTGATGGGTTGGGTAGTTAGATTAATTTATAAGATGATAAATTTATTTGTGCCTCATGACTTAGTCCTAGGGAGGATGTTTTAGGATAAGCATGAGAAGGTCACGAAGATAGTAAGATAATCTCCCTTAGTCTCTCATAGGTTGAGATGGCTCCACATGTCCATCAAGCTAGTGCCTTATGTTATTATGTTATGAGGATGGCATGTGATGACAATCCACTCCTACATGTGTTTTCTCTTTATGATTTATGATTATTCTTATTGTATGCATTTATGTCTTGATGAGTTTTACGCCTCTGGGAGTTCATTCTTGTTGTATGTGTGAGTTCTTACTGAGAGTCCTTGTGTGGTTAGTCTCCTTGGTTGTGGGTGTCAGCTTAGGTTTAGAGTATGTGTTGGGAATTTGTGTCATTTCCTAGCATGGGGGGTGCTTCCTTTGGTTCCACATGGTTGGGAGGTTGGTGCTTTTTAGCCATTGGGATGTTCACTTGGATTCTTCTTGCGTGGATGTGGATTCTTCTTCATGATGTACTATGTCGGATGTAGCTTGTAGCAGATTTATGTAATGGATAAGATAGAATGCATGTAATATAACATTCTTGTATATAGTAGATGGAATCTTGTAGTAGAAAGGGATATGCACATAATGTACTTTTATTTGTAGGATGAATTGTAGTGAGAAACTAGAACTAAGGCATATTTGTATTTTTACTATTGTAGAGATTTGACTTTATGAAACATGGAAACAAAGTGGATTATAGTTAGATTAGAATGGAATTGCTTTATGGACTAGTTGTATTATGTCATGGAAAGTTTAGAGGCTAGTTATAATGTTAAATAATCTTTAAGAAGGAATAATTTTAGATTAAAATTGAATATGTTAGAAGATGTTAATAGGATCTAGTAAATGGGAATGGTTCACATATATGCATTGGTAGAAAGGAAATTATGCATATCATGAGGAATAAGGAATGTTGTAGGTTGCATATCTCATGATTAAAGAATTAGAATATGATGCATTAATGAAGGTGAAAAATACCTATCATGTGTGTAGTATGTTATTGTGGAAATGAATTAAGTAATGATGTTAAAGTACCCTAGAGAAAGATTATTGATGTTGTGTTATTTGATTAAACGAGAAATGATGTATGTTCATATTGATTAATTGGTTAATGAATGTAAATAGATGGAGATGTTATAAGTTGCATTAGTTTTTATTAGATGTTAATTTAGAAAAGAAATGATCTTCATTTGTATATTATTGTTTAAGTTTCTTTAGTGTATTTTGGTAGGCATTATAGGAAGGCCTATTGTCTTCTTCAGTGAGAAGGTAAATGAGGCAAAGATGAGGTATTCATCCTATGAGCTAGAGATGTATTATTTAGTACAATCCTTCAAAAAGTGGAGACACTACTTGCTGCCAAAAGAGTTCATAGTCTTCATAGACAATCAGGCCCTTAGTTTTATGAATATCCAAGAAAAGTTGAATCATAGGCATATGAAGTGGGTGGAGACCCTACAAGCCTTCACTTTCACTCTTAAGCATAAGAAAGGGGTCAAGAATAAGATGTCAGATGCTTTGAGAAGAAGAGTCCTAACTACAAATCAAATCCAGTTGGAGAGTGTTGAAATAGACTCCTTGGAAGCCATGTATGAGGTTGATGAAGACTTTGGAGGGATCTATAAGGTATGTGTTTTATTTGATGAGCGATTTCATGTTGATTACTGTAAATTTTTTATTCAAAATGGTTGTTGTTTAAGGGTGCACAGTTATGCATACCCAAATGCTCTATGAGACTAAATATAATCAGGGAGAAAAATTGTGGAGCAATGGTAGGCCACTTTGGCCTTGATAAGACACTAGATTTGTTGAAGAGGCACTACTTTTGGCCAAAATTGCAGAAGATTTGTGGAGACATGTTTGATATGCCAAAAGGAAAATGGAAAGTCCATAAATGCAGGCCTATGCCAGCCTTTACCCATTCCTTCAAGACCATGGGAAAGCATAAGTATGGATTTTGTTTTAGGATCACCTAGGACAAGGAAAGGATATGATAGTGTTTTTGTGGTGGTGGATAGGTTTAGTAAAATGGCACATTTGTTACCATGTAAAACCACTTGTGATGCTTCCTATGTTGCAGACTTGTTCTTCAAGGAGATTGTCTAGATACATGGTTTGCCTTTGACCATAGTCTATGATAGGGATGTGAAATTTATTGGACACTTCCAGAGGACCCTTTGGAAGAAGCTTGGTAAAAATATAACCTTCTCCTTAGCCTACCATCCCTAAATGGATGGCCAAACTAAATTTGTAAATAGGTCATTGGGAAATCTGCTAAGGTTTTTGACTAGACAACATGGAGAGAGATGGGATAAAATATTATCTTAGGAAAAATTTCCCTATAATGATACGATGAATAGAAGTAGTGGTAAGTCACCCTTCCAGGTTGTGTATGGCATCCACCCAAGGGGTGTGTTGGAGTTAAGAGAACTACCTCAAGGAGAAGTTATTAGTGCTGATGGGGAAACCTTTGCTACCACCATAAAGGAGATCCATGACCAAGTTAAAACTCACCTTCAACAATCTACAGAAAGATATAAAGCTCATGCTAACAAGAAGAAGGGGGATGTCTAGTTTGATGTGGGAGACTTGGTGTGGGTTCACTTGAAGAAGGAAAGACTTCCAAAAGGTAGATATACAAATCTTATGCAAAGAAAGATTGGACTCTGTCAAATATTGAAAAAATGTGGCCAAAATGCTTATGAACTTCAACTCCCACTTGATCTTGGTTTATCACCTATTTTTAATGTATGTGACTTAACTCTTTACAATTGTAGTGTTGATGCATGAGAATAAACAATTTAGGTTATTGAAGATGATGACATTCCCAAACATGAACCACCAAAGTTGCATAAGGTTTTAGACACCAAGGTTGCAAAGAGAACAAGGAAAAACATTTATATGGAGTATTTGGTGGCTTGGAAGGGACAACTTGATTTTGAAGCAGTTTGGATGATAGAACAACAGATCAAAGACCATGGTGTAGACCTGCAAGCTCTCATCTTACGTGGACTTGAGATTTCTTCTTCCAGGGAGTATGGTGTAGGAGCACCCCTTCAAGTTGATAAATCAGACTTAGAGGAGGAAGGATAAGGAATCAAACATGTCTTTAGGATTTTTTACATGTGTTTCAATCAGGCATTATGTGTTTGTAATAAAAGACCCCATCTTGTGAGCCAAACTCCTATTTTGACATCTTGATAAGCCAATTAGGACTTTTGGACAAAAGGGGATCAATTGTGTGTATGAAATAGTTATCCTAGTAGTTTTAGTGCTTCTATGGTGTTTTAGGAGGGGTTAGTCATAAATGAAGGCATTGGGAGGCAAGAAATGACATTTTGACAACTTTGTCAAAAGTTGTCATAAGCAACTTTTATGCAATTTTGCATTTTTGTTTCTTTGAAATCCTCCAATGGCTCTAACTTCTTGTTTTTAGTTGAGGGAAGTTGTGGAGTGGTATATATTCCTTGTGGATACAATTCCCAAGGTTATATTGTATGGAGGAAAGTCTTGATGACTGCAAACTAATGAAATTCTGAGTTTTTCCTACAATTATGGAGTTTTGGTATACGGTACGTCATTGTAAAGATTGGGATCAATTCCCAATGATCTGAATTTATTATAATAGCGAGTCACCTTTTATTTGGTTTTGGTTTGAGGTTCAGATTGTGTGTTTTGCTCGTGTTATTCCAATTTTGTTGCAGGTACTCGGAAAACCAGGGTTTACCTAGGGTTTTGCTTCTCCATGGCCATAACTTACAATTTATCAATCTGAGACACATGGGACTGGGTGAAATGCAAGTATGGATAGTGAATTTTAATATTCCAAAAGCATTTTTCAGGAGGAGCAAGGGAGGTGTGTGTTTGAACCAAACCTAGGTAGACATCTCTATGTGGCTACCTAGTCCTTTAAAAACAATATTACCCTATAATGCAAATGGAAATGATTCCAGGCATGTAACCCTAGAATCCATGATATTTTATGGTTCCCCACATTCTCATGGGGTTGTGATTGTATGGTTTGTTCATTTTGACATAGTTTCTACACAAATGGAGACCTAATTAGCCCTTTAAGACAGTTGACCTTCACTGGTTTTAGACCTTTGTTTGTTAGACCTTGACCCTTCACTTTGGGGAACTATGTAAGGCCCAAAATGGTATTTGAATCCATGAATTGTTTTTCAGGGTGTTTGGAGAGGTTTGGACTTAAGGTCCCTTTACCCATTTCAAAGGGCTACTAGCAAATAGGCCTAATTGTGAAGGTACTATAGGGAATGGTGTTGAATCCTTACAACTAGTATTTGATCTAGTCCAAGTGAGTCATGTTTGACCCAACAAAGGTGTGGTAATGGTCAGTACCCTTGGAGGCTTCAAAGTGTATGCTGGAGAAAATTACTCAATTTGAGTAAGTATGAGTCTTGGAGATTGTGAGGTGTTGAACTAATGTTGTAAAGCCTTGCCTTGATATGATCCTATTGTTGTTTTGAGGGTTCAGTGTCATAGATCTTGGAGTGTTTGAAAGGACACAAGGAGGGATTTTCATCATTGGCCTTACACCAAACAAATAATATCCAAGACATAAGACATATCGGAAATACATCTAGAGGTCCAATCCTCATGTTACATTAAATCCGGTCTATAACCTAGATCAACTTTGACCCAATATAGGTCCACACACTACAACAATGATCTCCATTTACTAGGTCTCGAACATGATCACCAACAACATCCTAAAAATCTACCAGAAGTTGCACCAACACCACTTATGCATTTCATCAAAGATCTTCATCAAAAGCTCTACCGATGAAACCCTCACGGGAACCAGAAACTAAGCTTCTAAGTAAGAAGGCTAGCATCCAATCACTAGACCAAAACCAATAGATCAAATATGAGCGTGAGTATCATGAACAAGACAATTCCATCACCAAACTATATCAGAGCCTACCGGATCATGCCGGATCCAAATCAACTAGAAACCACTCAACCTACTGAGACCAGAATGGTGTCAATAAAGCATCCAAATAGGTAGTGTTGGCATCAATGACAAAACATCAATGCAACACATAATCAATTCCACCAAATGGCCAATAATATGCCCTTTTGGTGTTGATGGCGACACTAGATGTGAAAAACATCTAAGTACCAAGAAATGCAAAACAAGTCTCTCCCAATGGAAGACAACCAACAATCTCCCATATACATCTTTGAATGACAAAATCTCTGCTCTTACTTTTATTATTCATATTTCTCCCCCCTTTGACTTTTTCTTTTTCTTTCTTTTTATTTTTCACATCAATATCTCTCCCCCTTTGACATCAATGCCATAAATCTAACAAAAATATCAAAGCAAAAACATAAACCATTGAATCACAAAGCTAAATACTCTCCTTGAGTAGTAGCATCCCACATCAGTGCCGAAATGAAAAGTATCTCTAGTAATGCATGTTGGATTGATGCCAAACCACATCAATCAAGTCTCTATCAGAGGGGTAGAAACTCCTAATCTCTCTCAGGTACTCAAATGATTCCTTGGGTAAAGGTTTGGTGAAAATATCTGCAATCTACTCTTTAGTGTTCACATAAACTAGTCTAACTTCATTTGCTTCCACCTTCAAAAAGTTATACATTATAGATATGTGCTTGGTTTTAGAATGAAATACCAGATTCTTTGATATATCAATAGAAGCAGAGTTATCATAGTGAGTAACTACCAGTGCATCACAATCCACCTTTATATCTTTCAACATTTGCTTCATCCATAGAACTTGTGTACAATTAGTAGTAGTAGCAACATACTAAGCTTCAACAATAGATAAAGAAGTACATGACCGTTTATTTATGATCCATGAAGCCAACTTCTTTTCAAGAAAGAAAGCTCCACCGGAAGTGCTTTTCCGATCATCAACATCTCCAACCAAATCAACATCTGTATATGCACATAAAGTAAAGTTATCATCCTTAGGGTACCACAAGCTATATGTTGATGTACCTTGCAAGTATCTAAAAATCTTTTTCATCGCAATCTCATGATTTTCTCTAGGATCACTCTGAAATCTTGAAACAATACAAACAACATTCATAATGTCAAGCCTAATCTAGGTCAAATAAAGAAAACCTCCAACGATATATTTGTATCTTGTAGGATTAACCGGTGCATAAACATCTTTTCTTGTCAATTTCTCACTTGTAACTATAGGAGTACTTGCCGATTTAGAATCTCCCATACCAAATTTCTTCAAAAATTCCTTAGCATATTTAGTTTGACAGATGTAAATACCTTTGTCAGTCTGAGTAATCTACAAACCTAAGAAAAATTTCATCTCGCCAATCATAGACATCTCAAATTATTTCTCCATATTCTTAGAAAATTATATGCATAACTTATCTTCACCTCCAAAAATAATATCATCAACAAATACTTCAATAATTATTATATCATCATTAGTGATCTTATAATATAAATTACTATCAGCACTGCCCTTAGTAAAACCAAGCTTCAAAAGATTGCATACTAAGCTCTAAGCGCTTGCTTTAATCCATATAAAGATTTCCTTTACCTGTAAACCATATTTGTATCATCTTATAGGAAAAAACCATCAGGTTTCTCAATAAAAACTTCCTCATCAAGATCTCCATTCGAATATGCACATTTAACATCCATTTGATAAACCTTGTAGTTTTTATAAGAAACATAGGCAATAAATAATCTTACAACTTCAATCCTAGATACCGATGAAAAAGTCTCTCCATAATCAATTTCTTCCTTTTGAGAATATCCTTTAGAAACCACTCTAGCCTTATTCATTAAAACTTGACCATCCTCATTCAATTTATTCCTAAAAACCTGTTTAGTTCCAATAACATTCTTATTTTTAGGTCAGGGAACCAAGGTCCATGTGTTATTTTTCTCAATCTGATCTAATTCTTCTTCCATAGCTTTCAACCAATTTTCATCATTACATGCCTCAATTATTGATACCGGTTGAACTTTGAAATTAAACATACCTCATTAGTTCCTAATCTTCTTCTTGTCATCGGTCCATTTCTCTTATCCCCAATGGTATGATCTTCAAAATGATTCAATCTCACATACCTATGAGTCTTCTGACTTTCTATTCCTCTTCCCTATTCTATAGTTACTGTAGAATTCTCTGATACTATCGGAGTAAATGGTTCAACACTCTATTTTGATAAAGTTTCTACTAGTTCAGATATAATCATTTCCATTATTGGTTCGGTCTTGTAAACTCTGATTTGACTTCTATTTAGCTCATCTACTTTGAAATTAGCACTCTCCACAATTCTCTGCAATCTCTTGTTATAATATCTATATGCTTTGCTTTCATTAGAATAACCAATAAATATGCCTTCATCACATTTAGGATTAAATTTCCCAATAATATCATCTCTCCTGATATAACATTTACTACCAAAAATTCTGAAATACTTAACTATAGGTGTATTGCCAAACAATAATTCATAAGGTGTCTTACCGCTTTCTCCTTTGATATATACTATGTTGAATGAATAAATTGTTGTGCTCACTACTTCTCTCCAGTAGATATGAGGTAGACTAGCTTCCATCATCATTGTTCTAGTAGCATCCAAGATAGTTATGTTCTTCCTTTCCACAACTCCATTCTACTAAGGTGTCCAGGGAGCAGAAAATTTTCTTCTTATACCATGCTTGTCACAAAAGTTATTAAACTCACTGGATGTGAATTCTCTACCATGACCTGCCTCAAACATTTAATCTTCAATCCTGTCTCAGTTTCCACTTTAGAATTAAAGATTTTAGACTTTTCATATGCTTCAGAGTTTTTTTTTAGAAAAGTAACCCACATCATTCTAGAATAATCATCAATGATTAGCTTGAAATATCTATCACCTTGAAAATTTTTAACTCTAGCAGGGCCACATAAATCAGTATAAATAAGATCAAGAACATTATTTGATTTATCTTGTATACTCCTAAAATTGGTTCTATCCTGTTTACCCATCTAACATTCTTTACATACTGGATTATAGGGCTTCATAATCTTAGGTATATCCCTAACTACCTTAGTTGAATTGATCTTCACAATGCAATCAAAATTCACATACACGACCTTTTTTGCCATAGCCAACTCTCATCAATTTATGTAATCAAACATGTCTTTTGCCTAGAGTTCAAATGAAATATATTACCTTTTGTCTATGTACCAGTTGCAATCTATAATCTAGATCTGTTAATGATTTTACATTTTCCATCCTTGAACTATAATTGAAATTCCTTATCTAGCAATTGTCCTACACTCAAAAGATTATGCCTTAAACCTTCAACATAATAAACATTTTCAGTATTGTTCTTACCATCCAATGATATAGTTCCTTTTGCTTTGATCATACATGCTTTGTCATCTCCAAATCTAACTACACCGCCATCAAATTCTTCCAAAGATAGAAACTTCCCTTTATCTCCATTCATATGATGTGAACAACCACTGCCAATTATCGATTCATCCTTGTCTTCAATTTTAGCAGCAAGTACCTTCTCTTCAGGTACATTCTCTTCCAGTGCTGCATCATCTTCTTTGATATCTAGGAACACCCATTCATTCCCATTGTCAGAACCACTAGCAGATTCTTATTTTAGTTCATCATCAAAATCAGTAATGTCTTCCTCATCCGCTAGGTATCATGATTTGTCTTTGTTTTTCTTTTACTTGTACTTTTTCTGATATCCAGGGTTAGGTTTAAATGATCTTCTAACTCTTTCTTCAAATCTTGAATTCCTTTCAGGATATCTAGATGCAAAATGACCAATCTTATTACATGCAAAACATTTAAAAGGTGATTTATCTTCATACTTACTTCCTACTGGTCGTTTAGGTACTCTTCTAGGAAATAGTGTTGTAAGTTGCTCAAACTCATCATGTTCTCTCTTCATATCTTCTAACTCATTTGCAGATAAATCTTTTCAGTCTTTCTTACTGGTCGTAGATGTAGATGCATAAAAAGGAGGTTCATAATTCACAACTTCAGAAGGTCTGAATTCTTCAAGCTCAAAAGAAGATAGTTTCCCAACCAATGTATCTCTGTTGACAAATGTATTAGCCATTATTATCAACTTATTAATAGTAGTAGCCTTCATTTTGTAAGTTGGTGGTAGGGCTCTTAGGACTTTAGAAACAATTTCATCTTCGCTCAAAGTTCCACCACAACATTGAATTCCCATAACATTCTCATTTACCCTTTCCATGAATGCAGTAATCCTTTCATCTTCTTCTATCCTCAGGTTTTCATATCTCAGCCAGTAACTATCAAGTTTAAAAATCTTCACTGTAGGGTCACCTTCATTAAGAGTCTCCAACTTATCCCACATAGCCTTTCCAAATTATTTTTTGATAAGAAAGTGCACACAAGAGGGCTCCTCTTTCTCTACAATCATTCTCAAGCTCCTTGTCCAAGTTTGTCAGATCCTAGAATATAAGGTGTGACACTATTCTATGTGATCTCCCAAACATCCTTGCCAAGAACTCTTAGATGAGTCTCCATTTGAATCTTCCATACTGTGTAATTTGTTCCATCAAGCCTCAGAATATCCCTCTGAAAGATAGCTCTAGAAGAACTGGATGAAATTGAACTATTAGTCGCAATAGGATCTTCCTCAAGTGGTTAATATTTCTTTAGGGAGGACAAAAGATCTTATGCCAATTGTTAGACAATTCAAATAACTAGAAGACAACTGAGAGTGGGGCGTGAATCAGTTTTCACATATTACGAGAACTATTAGCAATTTAAACTTTAATACTAGAATAGAAGTTAAACCAATTAAGCATAAACAATAATCACAGAATAAGAACCATCCACATGACACCAAGATTTATATGTGAAAAACATGGTAAAGGGAAAAACCATGATGGGAAGCCTACCTACAGTCAGATAATACTTCTGAAGTAAGTATGTGAATTACAATTGAGGGGCATACACTTGAAAGAAGGCCAACATCCTAGAGTGCACTGTTCTTCATAAAAGGAGCCTCACTAACTACATATAAATCCAGACTACAATCTAGAGAAGTGTTTGAACTACAAAAGATAACATCTCCTATGCCTGAGTATAGTTCTGATTAAGTTCAATACCGGAGGACTAAATTCTCTTACATAAACCCAATTTGATCTCTACCGATCGACCAAATTCTCTGCTTGAATGATATTTCATTATTCGCACATTACATTCCTTGACTATGACTTCTAACCATAACCATGATGATCTACAATGTGATCTTACATCTATATATACAAACCCTCGACCATAAACAATTAGGCCAGCCACTAGATAATAAACCAATTACATAGTTACAAACCATGTCGGCCTTAGACAAAACAAATAATATCCAACACATAAGACATCCCGGAAATACATCGAGAGGTCCAATCCACAAGTTACATTAAAGTCAGTCCATAACCTATATCAACTGGTACCTAGTATAGGTGCACATGCTATAGTAATGAATTCCATCCCCCAAGTCTTGAACATGATCACCAACATCATCTTGAAACTCCACCAGAATTTGCACCAACACCATTTATAAAATTCATCAAAGATCTTCATCAAAAGCTCTACCAGTGAAACCCTCACCGAAACCAGAAACCAAGCTTCTAAGAAAGCAGGATAGTATCCGATCACCAAACCAAAACCAACTAACCAAATATGAGCATGAGTATCATTAACAAGCCAATTCCATCACCAAACTATACCAGAGCCTATGGGATCATGTCGGATCCAAATAAACCAGAAACCACTCAACCTATCAAGACCGGAAGGGTGTCAGTAAAGCATCCAACCAACTAGTGTTGGCATCAATGATAAAACATAAATGAAACACATAATCAATTCTACCAAATGGCCAATAGTTATTTGATGGCTTCTCTTGTCCTACCATTGGTTCTATCACCCTTCCTATTGAAGTTCACAGTAAATCTATGGATGTCAACTTTGTCATCATTCCTTCCTTTGAGAAATTCCATGTAAAGTTGGGTTATCTTTGGCTATCTTCCATGAAGGATATTGCTTCTCCAATTAATAAGTGTTTTAAATTTCCCCACAATGGAGAAATCATAACTATTAACCACAGTTTATTTTGACCATCCAAAAGAAGCCCAGGTGTTTCTATTGATCTCTTTTGACCTAAGTAATTTCAATCTCTTCCACAAAGGAGCGACGCTCTTTTCTAATCTTATGAAAAATGGAAGAAAGATATGATTTTATCCTTGAGTCAACCTAGATCCCCAACAATTGACATTCCTATCATTCTTGAAGATGAAGTTCTTCCCCTAATAGATATAACTCCTAAGGAAGATCCTCAACCTATTCCTATAGATGTGATGATGCCTTCTCCTAACAAGACCAACAACATTCCTCTTAAGGTTAGATCTATACCACCTCCTCATGATGGACCTAGTCTCCTTCTGACACCTAATATTCCTCCTTTATATGGTACATTTCTACCTCCTTGCTCTTATAGAGAGAAGAGGCCCACCTCTCCTCTTATACAACCTAAAAGACCTCAACCAAAACCTTCAACTATCAAAGAGGAGACTCTTCCTCCTTTCATAAATATTCCTCCTCCTTCTCAGTCTTTTGCTAAGACTTGAATAAATCTTGGTGTGAGAGACCGTCGAAGAAGGTGTCATGCTAGAGCTTGTGAAGTTATTCCTCAAACCATTCAATCTCTCAAGACTCCAACAGTTGATATGATTCCATTTTCTCCTAAGAAAGATGTTGAACCTACATCTCCAGATCATAAGTTTCACAAAATGTGTGATGGTTTTACTCCTATTCATGTTCGTGCTCCTATTTTTATAAATCTCGATGAAGAAATGATTGAAAATGTTATTCATGATGGCAATACAACTCCTAATGCTTCTGATAGTGACTATGAATCTGCTAATGAGGACAAACATTTATCAACTGAATATTCAAAAATTCTAATCCTATCTCCTAGAATCAAAAAATGTAATTTATCTCATGAGCATAGTCCTTGTTAGATCCATTTGTTGTGCTCGATGTCGATCCTCTGGCATGTTGTTCGCCTTCCTGAAATAGTGATTAGCAAGATCAGGAGGTGAATGTCATGCTAGATTAGCAATATTAGCATTGCAGATATTCTCCCTCTCTCTTCTCTTTCTCTTTGTGACTATTCTTCTATGTGTATCCCCGTTCTTCTATTTTTCCCTTAATGTCTACTTGAGGATGATACAAAACATTGAGATCTCTTTTGGTCTCTTTCATGTTGACTCAAAAAGACATCCTATATTCCCTTTCTTCCAAGGTAGTATCCTTTCTTTGGGGAATGATGATCATTATGTGCACACATACATATATGATATACATGAGTTATCATACAACATGTTGACCCCAAGGAAAGAGAAACTACCTCATGTTTTGTGTTCATTATTCTTGGGTTTATTCCTCACCCGGGGGATAAATCCTTGTGATAACATACTCCCTCTCTTCTATCTCTCTTCAGTGTATCCTACCTTAAATAAATCACTCCCAATAAGGCGAGTGCGATCACTTTAACATGGGAGCATACACTCTGCTCATATTTTTCTTCTTGATATTTAAAGTTATTTAGTGAGCTTGGCTTTGCTTCATAATTTTGGTATCTTTTCTTTTCATGACTCATAGTAAGGGGAACCTTGCTACTTGTAGTCATGGTTTTCCCTTCTTGATCTTCCCTTTTACTTTTACTATTGATATCGTAAAATCCTTAGTCCACTGGGGATTGGTGCATCTTGCCTTCTTGATGTGGTAGAAGTCTTCCAATCTTGTATCCTTGTACTTTACCAACAGTGTTGGCATACTCTTATACTCCTGCTAAAGTGGGGGCTAAATGTAGTGTCATAAAACTATGACCCTTGCAATTTGCGACCACATTAGAGTCTTCACGTTGGTGATTTGAATCCCCAAGCCTGATCGGAGACTCGAGAATTTCTCATCCCCGAAACTACACTTTTTTTTCCCTCCACACTGCTTGAACCTGCTTCCTATCCTAAGGTAGGATAGAGGTGTGGTTCCCCTATCCTCCTAGGATAGAGGCATGGCACCCTTGTCATTCCCCTATTTTGGTCCCCCCTCTATCCCATCTTTGCATTGGAATTCGCATAAAGTGGTAAAACTTTCACTATGTCAATCCGTGATGAAAAATCAGTCAATTAACCCTAACTGATGAGTATATAAGTAGAATTTTCTCTTCCATTTGTATGAGTTCAAGAAGAGATAAATTGGATGAGTGGGAAGTTTACATGAGTTCAAGCATTCAAGAGAATTCAAGCATTCCTTTCCAGCATTGATCATTCTCGAGTCTCTCTTCAAGGCTAGGTGTTGCATTTAAGTTAGGGATTCAACCATTGAAGAGGATATCCCTTTCAACATCTAATTCAATACAAAAAAATCTACGAACATTCTATCTACAACCTCCCTTGAGGTGATTTAAATTTACTTGCAAGTAATTTCTTTCATCATTTAGTTAATTCAAAAACTGGGGTTTGACTTGAAGGCAAACCCCCAATCCCAATCCCTTTTCCTTTCTTTTATGTGTGTACATTGCAGGTGCGTAGCTGTGTTTGCAGATTCAGACTTTATTTGCAAAGGTGGAAAAACCCTTTTTGTTTTGCTAATTTTTTGGAGGACCGTGGACACTTTCAACATGGTCTTGACAAATTTTCCTCAAATTTGCAGGGTAGCTTTACCTCAACATATTATTGCCAGATCCAAGTGCACAACTTCATATCACACTTCTATCTTGAGTTATAATCAGTTCTTTGCTACTCTTACACTTAGTCTTACAACACATAATTCAATCATTTTCTATTTAAAAAAGGGGTTAGCTTGTCATTTTAACACCATTATCAATTCATTTAGTATTCTATCTCTTCCCTAAGAGATTGGGTCTAGTGAATTCCCCCCCTCTTTTAAATGTAATGGGGATAAAGTGTTTGAAGGGAAATCCACAGTGAAATTTTCATCTCTCCTCGGAGGGAAGAAAATATTTCCTCTTTATCTCTCCATCATTCACCTTTTTCACCATTATAGATACAAAGGTCTCGGCTATTGAGGAATCTAAAGACTTAGAGAATTTATCTATGGATGAATTGTTTGGTTCTTTGTCAGCCTATGAGATGAGAACAATAAGTGTTGAACCTTCAAAGAGAGAAGTTTCCTTCAATACCTCACACAAAGGAAAATAACAAGCTTTATATGGAGATGAAAATGACTCTCATGTTGTTGAACCTAAAGCTAACTTTGTTAGAAAGCTCAAGAAAGGATCAGACGAGTATAGAGGAAAGCTAACTTTCAAATTCTTTGACTGTGGTAAAATAGGACATTTTTGTGCTAAGTGTCCCTATAAGAAGAAGGAAGATAATAATGTGGAAGATGTCAAGGATAAGGGTAAAAGGTTTTACAAATCAAAAAGAAGATATTTTCAAAAGAAGAAGGTTCTTTACTCAATTGATAGTGATGTCTTTGATGATGAAAGTGATTTAGTTTTGGAATAGAGTGAAGATGAAAAAAAAACTATTGTCTTCATGGCTCAAGAGATCCTTAATGAGAAACATAGTGGTGGTAAATCTGAAAATAAAGATGATAGTGAGGAAGAAGATGAAAATGTTGTGGTTGACCTTGAAAGAGAATTGGTTTGTTCTCTTGAAGAACTTGACAAAGTAAGAAAATAGTTCAAGAAGTACAAGAAGTCTATCATTAAAGAGCATGACTTACTAAATAATAATATTGAAGAATCAAATAACAATCTTGCTGCCATAACTACTCAGCAGGAAGAAATGAAAATAATGTATGAAGTGACAAAACTAGATTTAGAAAACAAAGAGAATGAGTATCAAAAGATTGAGGAAAAAAATGTGAATCTCAAAAAGGAACTTCAAAAGTGAAAAGATGAACTTAAGGTGTGAATCAAGTATGAGGGCATCATTGATGCATTAGAAAAAATATTGAATAAGAAAAAACACTCAAAGGATACTAAAGGAGTTGGATTTGTTGCCAGCCAATGTTCTACCAGCAAGGAATCAACAAATAAAGAGATACATTTTGTTTCTTCAAGTAAGAATGGAAATGAACAAACTTTCATTGTTAGCAAGCCCACTGAGAAGAAAATATATGCTATTGTTACAAAGAGCAGTTATGCTGATCCAAAAGGAAAAGCCAAGATGGATGATGGAGGTATCACAAAAGTCAAGGATATAAGGAATAACTCAAGAAGATCGAGTTATGCTGCTCTAAGGATATCAATGAGAAATAATTTCAATGATTGTTATGTACCTCGGTTCCATGGATGCTATTATAAATGTACTACTTTGTTGGCTATTTGGAGGAATTGATTATGTGTTACATTGATGTTTTGTCATTGATGTCAACACTAGCTATTTTGGATGTTTTACCGAAACCCTTCTAGTCCCAGTAGCATGTTTTGTTTCTAGTTGGATATGATCCAATATGCTCCGCTATGTTTGGGTTATGACATTGGCTTATTCATGCTACTCATGTTCATGTTCAGTTAGTTGGTTTTGTTATGGTGATCATATATTATCCTACTTGCTAGAAAGATTGGTTTGTGGTTTTGGTGAGGGTTTCACTAGTAGAGCTTTGATGAAGATCTTTGATTTTATGCATAAGTGGTGTTGTGCATCTTTTGGTATGGATTGAGGATGCTGATGGTGATCATGTTCAAGATGGGGGATTTAGATCATTTCTTTAGTGTGTATGGACCTATATTGGGTCCCAGTGTATCTAGGTTATGGACCTCCTTAATGTAACTTATGGATTGGACCTCTCAATGTGTTTTCGGGATGTCTTATGGGTTGGATATTATTTGTTTGGTCTCTAGCCGACATGTTTTGTAATTATGTAATTGTTTTATTATCTGGTGGCCGACCTTATTGTTTTTGATCATGGTTTTATATATATATGATGTAAGATCTCATTGTAGATCATATAGGAAGGGATATAGATATGTATTGAGCGAATAATAAAATAATCATTCAGGTAGAGGATCTGGTCGATCATTGGTGAGTGAGTTGGATTTATGTAAGAGGATTTAGTCCTCTAGTATTGAGCTTAATAGAAACTGTACTCAAGTATAGGAGATACTATCTTTGTAGTTCATTCATTTGTCTGTATTGTAGTTTGGATTTTTATGTAGTCAGTGAGACTCGTTTTGTGATGAGTAGTGTGCTCTAGGTTGTTGACCTTCCTACAAGTGCAGGTCTCTCAATTGTAATTCACATACTTAATATAGAAGTATTATCTGACTATGGGTAGGCTTCCCACCATGTTTGTTCCCCTTACTGGGTTTTCGACGTATAAATCTTGGTGTCATGTGGATGGCATTTATTCTATGATTATTGTTTATCCTTAATTGAGAAATCTTTTATTTAGGTTTTTGGTTTATGCATTATAGTATTGATCTTTTAGGTTCTAGTATTAAAGTTTTAATTGCTAAATATTCCAGTAATCTGAGACAACTAATTCGACCCCCTCTCTCAGTTTTCTTCCAGTTATTTGAATTGTCTAATAATTGGTATCAGAGCACTAGTCCTCTTTGTAGAAGCTTAACCAATTAAGGAAGATCCTATGGTATCTAATAGCTCAAGTTCATCCAGTTCTTCTGGAGCTATCTTTTGGAGAGATATTCCTAGGCTTGATGGAACACATTACAGAGTTTGAAAGACTCAAATGGATACTCATCTAATATGTCTTGGTAAGGAGATTTGGTAGATCGTAGAGAATGGTGTTACATCTTATAATCTGGCATCTAGCAACCCTCCTCTGGCAAAATTGGATAAGGAGCTTGAGAATGATTGTAGAGAAAGAGAAGCCCTTTTGTGTGCACTTTCTGATCAACAAATAATGGGATTATCTAACAAATCATCTACAAAGGCTATATGCGACAAGTTGGAGACTCTTAACAAGGTGACCCTACTATTAAGATTGCTAAGCATGATGGTTACCAGGTGAGATATGAAAAATTGAAGACGGAAGAAGATGAAAGGATTACTGCATTCATGAAAAGTTTAAATTAGATTGTTATGAGAATTCAATATTGTGGTGGAACTCTGAGTGAAGATGAAATTGTTTATAAAGTTCTAAGAGCTTTACTACCAGCTTACAAAATTAAGGCTACTATAATTAATGAATTGAGAACAATGACTAATACTTCTATCAACAAAGATACTCTGGTTGGGAAATTATCTCATTTTGAACTTGAAGAATTTGGACCATCTGGAGCTATGAAGTCTAAACTTGTTTTTCATGCATATGCATCATCAACCGACAAGCAATATTGTAGAGATTTATATGCAAAGGAATTGGATGATATGAAGAGAGAAGATGAATAATTTGAGCAACTTCAAGCCCTATTTTCTAGAAAAGTACCTAAAGGACCGATAGTAAGTATGTAGGAAAACCACCTTTTAAATGTTTTGCATGTAATAAGATTGGTCATTTTGCTTCTAGATGTCCTAAAAGGAATTCAAGATTTGAAGAGAGAGCTAGAAGATCTTTTAAGCCTAACCCTAGATATCAGAACAAGTATAAGTACAGGAAAAACAAAGATAAATCATGCTACATAGTAGACGAGGAAGATGTGACTGATTTTGATGATGAACTGACATAAGACTCTACTAGTGGTTCCAGCAATGGAAATGAATGGGTGTTCCTGGCTATCAAGGAAGATGTTCCGACAGTGGAAGAGAATATATCTGAAGAGAAGGCACTTGTTGCTAAAATTGAAGATAAGGATGAATGGGTAATAGATAGTGCATGTTCACTTCATATGACTGGAGATAAAAGGAAGTTTCTATAGTTGCAAGAAATTGATGGCGGTCTAGTTAGATTTGGAGATGAAAAAGAATGTATGATAAAGGGAAAAGGAACTATATCATTGGATGGTAAGAAAAATACTGATAATGGTTATTATGTTGAAGGTTTAAGGCATAATATTTTGAGTGTAGGAAAATTGGTGGATAAGGGATTTCAGTTACAGTTCAAGGATGGAAAATGCAAAATCATTAACAGGTTTGGTTTGAAGATTGCAACTAGTACACAGACAAAAGGTAATATATTTTATTTAAACTCGAGTGAGAAGACATGTTTTGATTGCACAAATTGATAAGAGTTGTCTATGGCATAAAATGTTGTGTCATGTGAATTTTAATTACATTGTGAAGATCAGTTCAACTAAGGTAGTTAGAGATATACCTAAAATTGTGAAGCCCTATAATCTAGTATGTAAAGAATGTCAAATGGGAAAATAGGTTAGAACCTCTTTTAAAAGTATACAAGACAAATCTAATGACATTTTTTATCTTATTCATAATGATTTGTGTGGCCCTCCTAGAGTTAAAAGTTTTCAAGGTGATAGGTATTTTATGCTAACCATTGATTATTATTCTAGAATGATGTGGGTTACTTTTTAAAGGAGAAATTTGAGGCTTTTGAAAAGTTTAAAATCTATAAAGCTAAAGTTGAGAAAGAGACAAAATTGACTATTAAAGGGTTAAGGTCAGATCATGGTGGAGAGTTCACATCTAGTGAGTTTAATAACTTTTTGTGAGAAGCATGGTATTAGGAGACATTTTTCTACTCCCTAGACACCTCAGCATAATGGTGTTGTGGAAAGGAAGAACAAAACTATCTTGGATGCTTCTAGAACTATGATGATGGAAGCTAATCTACCTCATATCTACTAGAGAGAAGCAGTGAACATAGTGGTCTATACATTCAACATAGTATGTAAGGCCCCGCCAGGAAACCCCGAAGGGATAGAGCAAAAAATGCACCAATGGAGTGCAAATATATATATATATATAATAATAATAATAATAATAATAATAATAATAATAATAATAAGACACAACATGATGATACATTGAGTTATCTAAAGCTTCGATAACACAGCGGAAGGCTAAACAACCTAAGGAGTTTCCCAACATGATTACATAACTTAACACTTAGCTCAACTCATGAAATTTATTCCAATTAAGCTAGTTATCTTAATTACATGTTATTACATAAAACATGGATATGATTTGTTCAGTAAATTAAAATAATAAATGATAGGATGCGTGTTAGGTCCCGGAGACAACTGAGAGGGGGGGTGAATCAGTTGTCTAATAAATTCAAACCAAAAACAACTTAATCAACTTAATGTTTAATACCGGTAAACCAGTTAAGTATGCCGGTAGAGAGTGTTAACAGTGAATTGCTATACCGGTAAAGATTAATGTATGAAACATAAACACAAATTCATCCACAACACATAACACCAATATTTGTACGTGGAAACCCTGTAAGGGGAAAAACCACAGTGGGAAACCTTACCCACAATCAGATGATACTACTGCAGATAGTAAGTGTACATAAATAGGGTCTGAACATGCAAAAAGGTCAACAGCCTAGAGCTCACTGCTCAATCACAAAAAGGGAGTCACGTTGACTATAGTTGGATGGTTAAATCCAATAAGATTGTACTACACAAAATAACATCTTCATATGCGGGATTCAGTACCGGTCTAATGCTGATATGCTTTCACAAAAACCTAGCTTCACCTTCAAATGATGTCTTCATGTATAGCTCTGTTTAATCTCACATATACCTTCTCACAATTCTTTTTCACATTCCACATATTCGATCTTACAAATAATATCTTACATTTATACCATAATCTAAGACCAATTTTAGTAGGTCGACTCTATAAGATATTACAATAAAAACATTTTACAAACAATACAATATCTGATGCAATAACCAATTGAACATGTTGGCTTCATTCATTTACAACAATAATTAATCATCTCCATAGTGTGTTGTGCTGATCTGGAAAAGATAAACCTGTCGGTGTAACCCTAGGTAACCCTGGACCTATTTTCCGGTAAAAGAAAATATGCAAATATGAATATACCGATGAACATAACTCCAAGACAAGATGTCCAAACGATGTCTTCGACATCACCAAGTGTCTTCCACATAATTCCGAGTGCCAGTGATCATTATATCCTGCCGGTGAACCATATACCAGTAACTGTACAATAGTTGCTTGTCGGTGAATGCTGCTGGATCTCCAAAGTGCTCGTGTTTAAGTAGGTGTTGACATCAATGACAAAACCATACCAAAATACCAACAATCTCCCCCTTTGGTATTGATGGCAACACAAGATGGAAAAACCATCAAAGTGCCAAAACAGAAATGCCAAATACCAAACACCAACAATCTCTCCTAAACAACAATCTCTCCCCCTGGGAGAAACATGTGTTATCCAAAGTTTTTCAATAGCAATCTCTCCTTAAAAGGATAATGTGTTTTTACATAGATATCTCTCCCCCTTTGGCATCAAATGCCAAAGTTATAATAAAACCAAGTTCATATACAAAATACCAATCAATTCAATATACCAACTACTCCCCCTGAGAAGTAGCTTCCTGATCAAAGACCGGAGTAAAATATTTCTCTATAAATTTTGTCGGTTGATGACAATCATCAACTATCTAAGTCTCTACCGGTGGTGGTATGACTCCAAGCTCATCTCTGAGATATTCAAAATTCTCCTTAGGCAAAGGTTTTGTGAAAATATCTGCAAGCTATTCTTTAGTATTCATATAAACCAGTTTTATACCTTTTTCTTCAACTTTTTCTCTTAAAAAATTTAGTTTGATAGAAACATGTTTTGTTATACCAGATTCTTAGATATATCAATTGCTGGAGTGTTATCACAATATATAGTAATAGGTTCCTTGCATTTTACCTTTATGTCTTTCAACATTTTCTTAAGCCATAGTACATGTGTACAGTTAGTTGCTGCTGCAACATATTTTGATTCTATTGTTGATAAAAATGTACAACTTTGTTTCTTACTCAACCAAGAAACTAATCTGTTACCAAGAAAGAATGCTCCACTGGTGGTTCTTTTTCTATCATCCACATCTCCTACCCATTTTGCATCTGTGTATGCACATAGATCAAAATTTTCATTTCTAGGATACCATAATCCAAGATTTGTAGTGCCTTGTAATTACTGGAAAATCCTTTTTACTGTTGATTCATGATTTTCTCTAGGATTACTTTGAAATCTAGAAACAATACATACTACATTCATAATATCAGGTCTGGTTTGTGTCAAATATAGTAAACCTCCTATCATAGATTTGTATCTAGTTGGATTAACAGGTGTAGATTCATCCCTTTGAGATAATTTGTCATTTGTAGTCATAGGTGTGCTTACCAGTTTAGAGTTCTCCATCCCAAATTTCTTTAGTAACTCTTTCAAGTACTTGGATTGACTAAAAAATATACCTTTGTCAGTCTGTGAAATCTGAAATCCTAAAAAGAATTTTATTTCACCAATCATAGACATTTCAAATTCTTGCTACATTTTAATAGAAAATTCTTTACATAATCCATCTTCTCCTCCAAAGATTATATCATCAACAAATACTTCTATAATCAAGATATCATCATTAGTTATTTTGTAATATAAATTGTTGTTTGCATTTCCTTTAGTAAAACCAATCTTTAAAAGATACTTACCCAATCTTGCATACCAAGGTCTTGGGGCTTGTTTCAGTCCATACATAGCTTTTCTTAACCTGCAAACCATATCATTGTCATCTGTCAAAGAAAATCCATCAGGTTGTTCAATATAGACTTCCTCTTCAAGATCTCCATTCAAGAATGCACATTTAATATCCATTTGATAAACTTTGTAGTTCTTGTGAGCTGCAAAAGCCAAGAATAATCTGATTGCCTCAATTCTAGGTACCAATGCAAAGGTTTCATTGTAATCAACTCCTTCTTTCTGAGAATATCCCTTACACACTACTCTTGCTTTATTTTTGACAACCTTACCATCTTCATTAAGTTTGTTTCTAAATACCCATTTAGTTCCAATTACATTTTTATCTTTAGGCCAGGGAACTAATGTCCAAGTGTTATTTTTCTCAATTTGTTCTAATTCTTCTTCCATAGCTTTAATCCAAAATTTATATTCACATGCCTCATTAACAGATGATGGTTCAATTTGAGAAATAAGACATACCTCTTCATTTGCCAATCTTCCTCTTGTCATAGCTCCTTTAAATTTTTTTCCAATTATCTGATCTTCAGAACGATTCAATCTTACATACCGGGGTGTCATAGTTTGTTGTTGTTCTTCAGTTACTATGGAATCCTCTGATGGTACCGGGGTAACTAGATCTTCATTCTGTACCGGTGGATTTAGTGTAGGTTCATTTGTCACAATTTTTGTTGCCGGCTCAGAGTCTATATACCTTGAAGTTCCTCTGAATTGTTCATCAATCTTTACATTTGTACTCTCAACAATTTTCTGCAATCTCTTGTTAAAACATCTATATGCCTTGCTTTTAGATGAATAAGCAAGAAATATTCATTCATCACTTCTAGGATCAAATTTGCCAATATACTCATCTCTTCTAATATAACATTTACTTCCAAATATTCTGATATACTTAAGAGTAGGAGTATTACCAAACCATAGTTCATGAGGGGTCTTACCGGTTTCACCTTTGATGTGAACTTTGTTGAATGTATAGACCGCTATGCTGACTGCTTCTTCCCAATACACATGCGATAGATTTGCTTCTGATAACATACTTCTTGCTGCATCCAAGATAGTTCTATTTTTCCTTTCAACAACTCCATTCTACTGTGGTGTTTGAGGTGCTGATAGTTGTCTTCTGATTCCATTCACTTCACAGAATGTATTAAAGTCCTTAGATGTGAATTCACCTCCTTGATCTGATCTTAAACATTTGATTTTCTTACCAGTTTCATTTTCAACCATTGCTTTGAATAGTTTGAACTTTCCAAGTGATTTTCATTTTTCTCTGAGAAATGTAACCCAACACATTCTAGAATAGTCATCAATAATTAGCATGAAATATCTATCACCTTGTAAGCTTTTAGTTCTAGTTGGACCACATAAATCAGTGTGAATCAAATCAAGAGCATTATTGGATTTTTCTGGAATACTTTTGAAACTAGCTCTAACTTGTTTTCCAAATTGACATTCCTTACGTATTGTATTATGAGGTTTCACAATTTTAGGTAAATCTCTAACTGCCTTAGAAGTACTGATCTTCACCATGCAATCAAAGTTTACATAATAGAGTCTCTTATGCCATAACCAACTTTCATCTATATGTGCAATCAAGCATGCCTTTTCACTGTTATTCAAATGAAATATATTACCTCTAGTCTGATTATTGGTTTCAATTTCTAAACTAGTTTTGTTCATGATTTTGCATTTTCCATTTTTAAATTGTAACTAAAATCCTTTCTCAACCAATTGACCAACACTTAAAAGATTATGCTTTAATCCTTCAACATAGTAAACATTGTCAGTGTTATGCTTACCGTCAAGAGATATTGTACCCTTATCTTTGATTGAACAGGCTTTGTCATCTCCAAATCTTACTAAACCTCCATTGTATTCTTGAAAGTTCAAGAATTTACCTTTGTCTCATGTCATATGATGTGAGCATCCTGAGTCAATGATCCATTCATCCTTTACTTCAACTTTAGCTGCTAGGGTTTGTTCTACTAGTTGAGCAGTAGGTGCCAGTTGGTCTTCTGTTATAGAAACAAAAACCCATCCATTGTCTTCTGGATCCTCATCAGAATCATCAGTCACACCTTCATCAACAATGTAACAAGATTTGTCTTTGTTCTTCTTAAATTTGTATCTGTAATATTCAGGATTAAGCTTGTATGTTCTTCTAGCTTCTTCTCTTAGTCTAGGATGTCTATCAGGGCATCTCAAAGCCATATGACCAATCTTATTGCAGTTAAAACATTTAAAGGGTGCTTTACCTTCATACTTACTTCCAACTAGACCTTTAGGCATTTTCCTTGCAAATAGTGCTTCAAGTTCTTCAAGTTCTTCATTCTCCTTCCTAGTTTCTTCAAGTTCTCTTGCATAAAAGGCCTTCCAATCTGATTATCAAATGATGGAGTAGATGATGTTGATGCTTTAAAGGCCAAATCTATCTTTATAGCAGAAATAGGACCAAATTCCTCAATTTCAAAAGCTGAAAGTTTTCCAATCAATGTATCCCTAGTTACTGATGTATTAGGCATTGTTCTCAACTCATTTATAGCATTAACCTTCATTTTATATGCCGGTAGCAATCCTATTAAAATTTTTGAAACAATTTCATCCTCACTTAAGGTTCCTCCACAACATTTAATACCCAAAATAATTTCATTTACTCTTTCCATAAAAGCAAAAATCCTTTCATCTTCTTCCATTTTTAGATATTCATACCTGACTCGGAAGCTCTCAAGTTTTGCAATTTTGACTAAGGAATCTCCTTCATTCAGTGTTTCCAAATGATCCCAAATATCTTTAGCAGTATACCTATCTAATAGTCCCATGATTTGTTGATCTGATAATACGCTCAAAAGTGCTTCTCTTGCTTTGCAATCATTCTCCTCATCTTTAGCTAAGGTAGTTGGATTGGGCTGACCAACTACAGCAGTAGTATAACCATTCTTTGTAACTTTCCAGATGTCTTTAACAATGCAATTCAGATGTGTCTCCATCTTGATCTTCCATATCCCATAGTTGGTTCCATCAAGTTTAGGACTATCCTTCCTGAAATAATTAGTAGACATTGGATCTCCTCAAGCTGTTAAACTTCTGCAAAAGAGGACTAAGCTCTGATACCAATTTTTAGGTCCTGGAGACAACTGAGAGGGGGGGGGGTGAATCAGTTGTCTAATAAATTCAAACCAAAAACAACTTAATCAACTTAATGCTTAATACCGGTAAACGGTTTAAGTATGTCGGTAGACAGTGTTAACAGTTAATTGCTATATCGGTAAAGATTAATGCATGAAACATAAACACAATGTCATCCACAACACATAACACCAATATTTGTATGTGGAAACCCTGTAAGGGGAAAAACCATGGTGGCAAACCTTACCCACAATCAGATGATACTACTGCAAATAGTAAGTGTACATAAATGGGGTCTGCACATGCAGAAAGGCCAATAGCCTAGAGCTCACTGCTCAATCACAAAAAGGAAGTCACATTGACTATAGTTGGATGGTTAAATCCAATAAGAATGTACTGCACAAAATAACATCTTCATATGCTAGATTTAGTACCAGTGTAATGTTGATATGCTTTCACAAAAACCTAGCTTCACCTTCAAATGATGTCTTCGTGTATAGCTCTGTTTAATCTCACATTTACCTTCTCACAATTCTTTTTCGTATTCCACATATTTAATCTTACAAATAAGATCTTACATTTATACCATAACCTAAGACCAATTTTAGTAGGTCGGCTCTACAAGATATTACAATAAAAACATTTTATAAACAATATAATTTTTGACGCAATAACCGATTAAACATGTCAGTTTAATGCATTTACAACAATAATTAATCATCTCCATAGCATGCCATGCTGATCTGGAAAAGATAAACCTGCTGGTGTAACCCTAGGTAACCCTGGAACTATTTGTCGGTAAGAGCAAATATGAAAATATGAATATACCGATGAACATAACTCCAGGACAAGATGTCCAAATGATGTCTTCGACATCACCAAGTGTCTTCCATATAATTCCGAGTGCCGGTGATCATTATATCCTACCGGTGAACCATATACCAATAACTGTGCAATAGTTACTTGCTTGCCGGTGAATGTTGGTGGATCTCCAAAGTGCTAGTGTTTAAGTAGGTGTTGACATAAATGAAAAAACCATACCAAAATACCAACAACGCGTTCTTCCATGAGGGTTGGAGATGAGGCTAACATGAGGAAATTTACCCATAGAAGTTAAAACATAGATAACATGAGAATTCATCTATTAAGGTTAAAATATGGTTAACTTGACGAGTCCATTAATTTTAGACACAATATAGCTAATATAAAAAAGTTCATTTATAAAGGTTAAAATGTACATAACCAAATAGGTTCATCCATTATAGTTAAAATATAGTTAATAAGGTGAAGTTCATTTATTTAGATTGAAATGTAAATAATCAATTAGATCACCCATTATAGTTAAAATATTGCTAAGAAGATGAATTTCATTTATTAAGGTTAAAATATGAATAACCAAATGAGTTCATCAATTATATTCGTTATCCCTTCGTTACGTTCAATTTTTCATTAAACTCATACCATGCATCTTGTTCCAAAATGCTCTATTAACATCATCATAACTATGAGGTCTTTTCATGCATATTTATTTTCATTAACATTAAAAAAATACATTCCTTCCTTTTAGGCGAACAACAACCAATATACAAATGACCACTTCGGTCAATAAATCCTAAATGATCCCTACATAGAAATGGATCCAACTGAGCATAATAAAAGAAAGTACAAAGGTCCATTGCCCGACAATACTCTATCTAGAGACCTAAGACATAAATAGGTGCCCCAATCAAACAAGGACAGGGTCCAAACAAACATATAAAGGCCTTGCCATTACTTAAACAAAAGTGAATACATAAATTAAACTTGCCATATTACCATTTGTCTATTTTACAATATCGAGGAAGAATATAACTAAACCATCTATTTTACTAAAAGAAGATATCATTAACTTACCAAATTTCCAATCGATGCACTATTAAATTTCTGATAATTCTATTAGCATATCATTCCGATCGAAAAACAATGTGTTCCTGAATAACATATTATTTAAAAATCATCAATTATTAAATATATTTTATTTCAACAATTTTCTGATTAAAATAATATTCTATCCTTTTCCCAAAAAAAATGAGATACTTTCCCATTAATACTGATACCAAAATTAAATATTAATTAATATATATTTATTAACCCATGCTTAATAAAATATACACAATTAATAATTAATAATACACAATAATCCAATTAAATATTATTCAATATATATATATATATATATATATATATATATATATATATATATATATATATATATATATATATATATATATATATATATATATATATATATATATATATATATAAATCTTTCTTAATAAAATATATATTAATAATAATATTTAATAACATTCAAATCTCAAATTAATTATTAATTAATATATATATTAATCTTCATTAATAAATATATATTAATAATAATTAATGATTAATTAAAAACTATATTAAAGAAAAACTTTTATTAAAAAATAAATTTAAAAAAAAAAAACATTTTTTTTGTTTTAGTAAAACAAAGGCCACCCACGTGGGCTCCTTCCCAAAGGGAAGGGCTGTGGAGTCCATGTTGTGGACTCCACACAGTCACGACTATGTGGAGGCCACGCCATGGCTCCACAACTTGGCTCTCCCCTTGGCAGCCCAAGACGAGAGGATTGGGGTTGAGCCTTGGCTCCCCCACCCCATGTAATACACATGCAATTAAAACAAATCTGCCTCCCCCCCCCAAAAAAAATAAAAAATGAGCAGTCACAGAGAAATTCCCAGTTAATTTCTAGGAAATAATTTCCATTTTGAAATCGTCAAAACATTTATATACATTATATTTTTTTTTGTTATCATTCTTTTGTTTTTATAATCTTAGACAAAACCCCAAATAAAATGTACTCTGAAATTTTCTGAGACAAAATAGAAAATGAATTTAATCCATCTAAAACCAAACATTTCCATTCCCAGGCAACCCATTCTGGTGAATTTTTATTTTTATTTTTCCAGAATGACCAAGAATACCCAAAATTGATTTTACAACTAAATCAAAAAACCCATAAAATAAAAATAGCTAAAAACCCCAATCTGCAGTCTTAGACATATGATTGCACTTAGAAAATCTAAAAACAAAAACAACCCAAATAAACATAGACTCAATAATTTTCTGAGAGGTAAATTTCATTTTCAATCTATAGACATGTCTATGTTTTTTTTTTTTATAATCTCAACAAAACCCTCAAATGAAATAAAAGTAAGCTAAAACAATAATAAACTAAAACCCCCAATTCCTTTCATTCACAGTCCCATATATTTTCCAGATTGTTCAAAAAAAAAAACAACAAGAAGAGAGATTTTCCCAGCAAGACCATGATTTTCATTCATGGAGGTTTAAAACAAGAAATCTTCAAGAAAAGTCATTCTGTTTTTTTTTGAAGAGATAAACCCAAAATCTCAAGAAATCAAGAGATGCATTTGAATCCTATCTCATTTCACATTCCTAGCAAGATTTTGAAGACGAGCCCAACCTTTTAGAAAAATCCATCCTTCCAAAACCCCCAATCTCCATCAAAAAAATATTTTTCCAAAAAAAAATCAACCCCCAAAATGTTTTTCCAACCTGGGTTAAAAGAATAAAATTTTGACCTAATTTTCTAATTTTGAATTTAAACAATTTTTAAAATAAAAAAATGAAAATAATCATTCTTTTCAACTATTCAAATAAGCTAACTTGCTTTTCTAATTAAAATTAAAATGCTTCTCTCTTATTTAATTTTAATTTTCTCATTATTAACTAAGCTCACATTTATGTTTCACAATATTGATGAGGATATAATATTTTAATTAAATTAAATTCTAAAAATCAATCTTTTCACACTATATCAAATCTACATATAAATTAAAATTGTTTTTCTAATAAAAATTGATTTTCTTAAATAATAAAAATTAACCTTTCTTTACCAAGATGCAAAAGAGATTAAATTGTTTCTATTTCAAATAACTTTAAATCTTTCCTTTCTAAAATGCATAAACTAATTAAATTCGTTATTTAAAATTAACCATTAAATTAAACTCGCTACAAACATAAATAAAGCGATCTTTTTAGTTAATGATTAATCACATAAAAGAAACCTATATATTTTAATTCCTCAATTAAAAATGCGTAAATGAACACATTAAATTGAATCAAATACTTAGGATAAAATAATCCATTTTACCATATGCAAGGCACACAACCCAAGAAAGCCAACCAATCACACGACAAGCAAACCCAAACGAAAAGGGAAACCGATGGACCACACATGACACTCACTTGATCATGGCTAAGGAAAGATGAGGGTTTTATGACCACCTAATCCAAATTATAAGGATTAAAGAGGTATACTCAACCCTGCGAATCCTGATGGAGACGAACCTCGCACCTAGGCAGTATTGTACCTGCAATCTCCTGCAACCATGAGTCACGCAAGCATATATATATATATATATATATATATATATATATATATATATATATATATATTAAACTTACACAAGAATTGATGTGAAAGCACAATAACAGGTATGCACAATATTCATATTATCTAATCTACAACATTACATAATGGTTAATCAGCCATCCAAGAATGCCACATAGAAAAAGTCAACCAAGGTCAAACCAGTTTTACAAAGCTAACTAGGGTAGGGGCACTACATTCTATGTGATGTTTCTTAATTGTTCCCTTACTCAGTGCCAACCCATGGGCTATTGATAAATCAGTATGTGAAGGGGTAGTATTAGAAGTCACCATTCCTTGAATAGTATGGAATGGCGTACGAGTAATGTCGATGCGAAGCGACTTTAGCTTCTCTATTTTAAGGAAAAATATAGTTATGCAATGAAACTGTATTATAGGTGTACTCAATACTTTCCCTTGTGATGAACTGATTTATGAGGTTCATGTGTGCCAGCCTATTCCTATCCTTTATTTGAGCATAATTGATGGGTTTTATTGGAGCATCTTTTGCCTTGTCTTCATGAGAGGCATGTTATTTTTCACCTGAGCTGCCAATTGATTAGTGTTAGTAGACTTGTGGGTAGACCTTAGCCATGTATACCTCTGGCTTATGACACGTATATTGAGAGGAACGTCGCTATGTGGGGTGTGACCTGCGCATGCCCTTTTCTGCGAGGTACACTGCCATGTAGGATATGTCCATTGCGTGCCTTTTTTTGCGTGGAGTATTGCCATGCTGTGCTGAGCCATGATGCGGGATGTAGTAGACATTGTCATGCGGCCTACTGATAGGTTTAGGGTAGAGCCATGCCGCGTGACGATGTGATGCGGGGTGATGTCGAGGTGCTCACTGCCATGCCATACGAATGTGTGACTAGGCCACACCACATGATGAGCTACTGGGATAGCTAGACGATTGTTCCTTCCTTCCTCATTTGTGGCTAGCTACTAGTCACATGGTGATGTAATGTGCACTTATCATTTTTTTTTATTATTTATTTATTTCCTTGTGGGCCAGCAAATTATTTTATTATGACCTTGAAGGTTTAGCCACAATCTTGCAATCTTGTTCTTACTTGATTTGATGTTGCAATTTCGGAATTATTTTCTTGCCTTACTATTGGAATTGATGATTATTATCTTTATTCTTCTATACTTTGGTGGCTAAACTAGTTTATCCTTATTGTTTTTGTATGCTAGTCTTGTGTTGCAATGTGAATTCCTCTCCAAGAACGTAGGAGGCAGTCTTGGATGAGTGTATACGAGGAAGTAGATGTAGGGAACCTTGAGGATGGGGGTATGTGAGGTTGTGAGACAGCTAGGATCCACTACCTACCTATGAGTGGTGACTAACTCTTGGAGGCTAAACACCTTACGCAACAAGGGATGTTCACGAGGATCTTGTATGGAAGGTAGCACCACTATGGTGTGCCCTAGCACCATCAAGCTCTTGAGTGAGATGTTGGATATTTATGATCATGTTATCTGTTTTGAAATCAGGCATCGAGATGTTGATCGTGCATGTTATCTTTGACCGAGCATTAGACATGCTCACATGTGGCCCTTTCGTGCTGTGCAATCCAATTATGTGGATGGTTATTATGTGTAATCATGGATTGAATGGTGTTAACTTGTCACTATGTTATGGGACATAGTCATTGGGAAAAGTTCTTATATGCCTAGAAAGTGTAAACAATTGAGTTTTTTACATTGCTCCTATTTATTGAAATGTTAATTTGGAAGTAGAAATTGATATTTGAAGCTAGTTCTATACGATAAAGCTTTGTAAAAAGATGAATTGGTAAAAGAAATTGATCATGAGGGCATGTTTTCTTGCCATGTTTGGTAGAATGAGTATGGGAATTGTTGTTTACCTCTTTTAATGTTTTGATTGGTGTAATGAAAGGAAGAAAATTCTTGTTTTTCTGCTATGATTTTGGATAATTCCTAGAATATTTTAAAGAAGTGTATGACTTTAGATGTATCTTGCCTATGGATTATGACATTCATACAAGTTTTAGCAATAATGTTTCATTTATCTACAGAAAGATTCATATGTGCAAATTTATAATTGTGAAATGAGTTTCAGGGCTAATACTTGTTGCATGTTTTCTGTCTAGCCTTATGACTTTCGGGAGTAAGTCAGAGCCTAGGGGGGAGAATGTAGTGCCCCTACCCTAGTTGGCTTTATAAAACCGGTTTGACCTTGGTTGACTTTTTCTATGTGGCATTCTTTGATGGTTGATTCACTATTATGTAATGTTGTAGATTAGATAATATGAATATTGTGCGTACCTGTTATTGTTCTTTCACATTGATTATTGTTTAAGTTTAATTGTTTCCCTAATTCTTGTTATAAATATCTAGCTAACGCCTTCATTGAATATATATATATTCTTGCATGACTCATGGTTGCAGGAGATTGCAGGTACAATACCACCTAGGTGCGAGGTTTGTCTCCATCAGGATTCGCAAGGTTGAGTATACATCTTTCATCCTTAGAATTTGGATTAGGTGGTCGTAAAACCCTCGTCTTGCCTTAGCCATGATCAAGTGAGCGTCATGTGTGGTTCATCAATTTCCCTTTTCGTTTGGGTTTGCTTGTCATGTGATTGGTTGGTGTTCTTGGGTTGCGTGCCTTGCGTATGGTAAAATGGATTATTTTATCCTAAGTATTTAATTCAATTTAATGTGTTCATTTATGCATTTGTAATCGAGGAATTAAAATATATAGGTTTCTTTTATGTGATTAATCATTAACTAAAAAGATCGCTTTATTTATGTTTGTAGCGAGTTTAATTTAATGGTTAATTTTAAATAACGAATTTAATTAGTTTATGCATTTTAAAAAGGAAAGATTTAAAGTTATTTGAAATAGAAATAATTTAATCTCTTTTGCATCTTGGTAAAGAAAGGTTAATTTTTATTATTTAAGAAAATCAATTTTTATTAGAAAAACAAGTTTAATTTATATGTAGATTTGATATAGTGTGAACAGATTGATTTTGAGAATTTAATTTAATTAAAATATTCTATCCTCATCAATATTGTGAAACATAAATGTGAGCTTAGTTAATAATGAGAAAATTAAAATTAAATAAGAGAGAAGCATTTTAATTTTAATTAGAAAGGCAAGTTAGATTATTTGAATAGTTGAAAAGAATGATTATTTTCATTTTTTATTTAAAAAAGTGTTTAAATTCGAAATTAGAAAGTTAGGTCAAAATTTCATTCTTTTAACCTAGGTTGGAAAAACTTTTTGGGGGTTTTTGATTTTTTTTTTGAAAAATATTTTTTTGATGGAGATTGGGTGTTTTGGAAGGATGGATTTTTCTACAGCTGCAGGTTGGGCTCATCTTCAAAATCTTGCCAGGAATGCAAAATGAGGTAGGATTCGAATGCATCTCTTGATTTCTTGAGATTTTGGGTTTTTCTCTTCAAAAAAAAAGGGAATGGCTTTTCTTGAAGATTTCTTGTTTTAAACCTCCATGAATGAAAATCATGGTCTTGCTGGGAAAGTTTCTCATATTGTTGTTTTTTTTTTTACAATCTGGAAAATATATGGGACTGTGAATGAAAGGAATTGGGGGTTTTAGTTTATTATTGTTTTAGCTTACTTTTATTTCATTTGAGGCTTTTGTTGAGATTATAAAAAAAACAAAAAACATATACATGTCTATAGATTGAAAATGAAATTTACCTCTCAGAAAATTACTGAGTCTATGTTTATTTGGGTTGTTTTTGTTTTTAGATTTTCTAAGTGCAATCATATGTCTGAGACTGCAGATTGGGGTTTTTAGCTATTTTAATTTTATGGGTTTGTTGATTTAGTTGTAAAATCAATTTTGGGTATTCTTGGTCATTCTGAAAAAATAAAAAATAAAAATTCACCAAAATGGGTTGCCTGGGAATGGAAATGTTTGGTTTTAGATGGACTAAATTCATTTCTGTTTTGTCTCAGAAAATTTTTGAGTACATTTTATTTGGGGTTTTGTCTGAGATTATAAAAACAAAATAATGATAACAAAAAAAAATATAATGTATATAAATGTTTTGACGATTTCAAAATGGAAATTATTTCCTAGAAATTAACTGGGAATTTCTCTATGACTGCTCATTTTGGGGGAGGGGGGGGCAGATTTTTTTTAATCGCTTTTATTTTTATTTATTTTTAAACAAATTTGCAAAAAATAAATGTGTATTACGTAGGATGGGGGAGCCATGGCTCAACCCCAGTTCTCACGCCTTGGGCTGCCAAGGGGAGAGCTAGGCTATGGAACCATGGCGTGGCCTCCACATAGCCGTGACTATGTGGAGTCCACGACATGGACTCCACAACCCTTACCTTTGGGAAGGAGCCCACGTGGGGTCCTCCACATGGGTGGCCTTTGTTTTACTAAAACAAAAAAAGTTTTTTATTAAATTTTGTTTTTAATAAAAGTTTTTCTTTAATATAGTTTTTAATTAATCATTAATTATTATTAATATATATTTATTAATAAAGATTAATATATATATTAATTAATAATTAATTTAAGATTTGAACGTTATTAAATATTATTATTAATATATATTTTATTAATGAAGATTAATATATATATATATATATATAATAATATTTAATTGGATTATTGTGTATATTTTATTAAGCATGGGTTAATAAATATATATTAATTAATATTTAATTTTGGTATCAGTATTAATGGGAAAGTATCTCTTTTTTTGGGGAAAAGGATAGAGTATTATTTTAATTGGAAAATTGTTGAAATAAAATATATTTAATAATTGATGATTTTTAAATAATACGTTATTCAGGAACAAATTGTTTTTCGATCTGAATGATATGCTAATAGAATAATCAGAAATTTAATAGTGCATCAACTAGAAATTTGGTAAGTTAATGATATCTTCTTTTAGTAAAATATATGGTTTAGTTATATTCTTCCTCGATATTGTGAAATAGACAAATGGTAATATGGCAAGTTTAATTTATGTATTCGCTTTTGTTTAAGTAATGGGAAGGCCTTGATATGTTTGTTTGGACCCTGTCATTGTTTGATTGGGGCATCTGTTTATGTCTTAGGTCTCTAGATAGAGTACTATCGGGCAATGGACCTTTGTACTTTCTTTTATTATGCTCAGTTGGATCCGTTTCTATGTAGGGATCATTTAGGATTTATTGACCGAAGTGGTCATTTGTATATTGGTTGTTGTTTGTCTAAAAGACAGGAATGTATTATGTTAATGTTAATGAAAATAAATATGCATGAAAAGACCTCATAGTTATGATGATGTTAATAGAGCATTTTGGAACAAGATGCATGGTATGAGTTTAATGCAAAATTGAACGCAATGAAGGGATAACGAATATAATGGATGAACTCATTTGGTTATTCACATTTTAACCTTAATAAATGAACTTCATCTTCTTAGCAATACTTTAACTATAATGGGTGATCTTGTTGATTATTTACATTTCAATCTAAATAAATAAACTTCACCTTATTAACTATATTTTAACTATAATGGATGAACCCATTTGGTTATGTACATTTTAACCTTTATAAATGAACTTCATTATATTAGCTATATTGTATCTAAAATGGATAGACTCGTCAAGTTAACCATATTTTAACCTTAATAGATGAATTCTCATGTTATCAATGTTATAACTTCTATGGGTAAATTTCCTCATGTTAGCCTCATCTCCAACCTTCATGGAAGAATGCGTCCTATCATTTATTATTTTAATTTACTAAACAAATCATATCCGTGTTTTAAGTAATAACATGTAATTAAGATAACTAGCTTAATTGGAATAAATATTGCAAGTTGAGCTAAGTGTTAAGTTATGTAATCACGTTGGGAAACTCCTTAGGTTGTTTAGCCTTCCACTGTGTTATCAAAGCTTTAGATAACTCAATGTATCATCATGTTGTGTCTTATTATATATATATATATATATATTTGCACTCCATTGGTGCATTTTTTGCTCTATCCCTTCGGGGTTTCCTAGCAGGGCATTACATAGTACATATCAAAGGAGAAATCAGTAAGATGCCTTATGGATTATGGTTTGGCAATACACCTACAGTTAAGTATTTCAGAATCTTTGGTAGTAAATGCTATATCAAGAGAGATGATATCATTGGAAAATTTGATCCTAGATGTGATGAAGGAATTTTTCTTGGTTTTTCTAATGAAAGAAAAGCATATATATGTTATAACAAGAGATTGCAGAGAATTGTGGAGAGCACTAATGTCAAGGTGGATGAGAAGAATAGAAGTCAAATCAGAGTTTATGAGAAAGAACCCACAGTGGAAATGATAATATCTGAACCAGTAGAACCTTTACCAGAACATAATGTTGAACCAGCTACTTCGGTAGTATCAGAAAATTCAACAGTAACTAAAGAACCAGGAAGAGAAACAGAGAGTCAGAAGACTCCTAGGTATGTGAGATTGAATCATTCAGAAGATCTAATCATTCGGGATAAAAACAATGGATTGATGACAAGAAGGATATTGGCATCTGAGGTATGTTGAATTTCTCAAATTGAACTAGTATCAGTAATTGAAGCATGTAAAGATGAATGTTGGTTGAAAGCCATGGAAGAAGAATTAGATTAGATTGAGAAGAATAACACGTGGACTTTAGTTCCATAGCCTAAAAATAAGAATGTTATTTGAGCTAAACGGGTTTGTAGGTATAAACTAAATGAAGATGGATAAATTTAAAGGAATAAAGCTAGATTTGTTTGTAAAGGATATTCTCAGAAGGAAGGAATTGATTATGGTGAAACTTTTGCACATGTAGCTAGGTTTGAAGTTGTAAGATTATTTCCTGCCTATGATGCACATACAAACTACAAGGTTTGTCAGATGGATGTCAAGTGTGCATTTTTGAATGGGCATCTTGATGAGGAAGTTTATATTGAGCAACCTGATGGTTTTTCACTTTTATATAATAAATACACGGTTTGTAGGTTAAGGAAAAATTTATATGGATTGAAACAGGCACCTAGAGCTTGGTATACAAGGCTAGATAAATATCTTTTGAAGCTTGGTTTTACTAAAAGTAATGCTGACAATAATCTATATTATAAAATCACTAATGATGATATACTAATTATTGAAGTTTTTGTTGATGACATTATTTTTGGAGGTGAAGATAAGTTGTGCACAGAATTTTCTAAGAATACAGAGAAAGAATTTGAAATGTCTATGATTGGGGAAATAAATTTTTTCTTAGGTTTACAGATTACTCAGATTGATTAAGTTATTTTCATCTGTCAAATTAAGTATGCTAGGGAATTGTTGAAAAATTTTGGTAAGGAAGATTCTAAACTAGTAAGTACTCCTACGGTTACCAATGAGAAATTGTAAAGGAAAGATGAATCTCCGCTGGTAAATCCTTCAAGATACAAATCTATGATTGGTGGTCTGCTATATTTGACTTAGACTAGACCTGACATATTGAATGTTGTTTGTATTGCATCTAGATATCAAAGTGATCCGAGAGAGAATAATGAGAGTGCGGTGAATTTTTTTTTGATATTTGCAATGTACATCCGAATATGGTTTATGGTACCCTAAGGATGATGACTTTACTTTATGTGCATATACGGATGCAGATTGGGTTGGTGATGTTGATAACCAGAAAAGTACTTCTGGTGGAGCTTTCTTTCTTGGAAAGAAGTTGGTTTCATGGATCAGCAAGAAGAAATCATGTACTTCTTTATCCACTGTTGAAGCTTAGTATGTTGTTGCTTCTACTAACTGTACATAGGTTCTATGGATAAAGAAAATGCTGATGGATATTAAAATGCATTGCACTTCACCAGTAGTTAATCACTGTGATAACTCAGCTGCTATTGACATATCAAAGAATATGGTATTTCACTTTAAGACAAAGCACATATCTATCAGGTATAACTTTTTGAAGGAGAAGGTGGAAGAAAATGAAGTTAGACAAGTTTATGTGAACACTAAAGAGAACATTGCAGATATTTTCACTAAACCTTTGCCTAAAGAATAATTTGAGTACTTGAGAGATAGATTAGGGGTTTCTGCCCCTCTAATAGAGAACTGATTAATGTTATTTGACATTAGTCTGGTATGCATTATTAGATATATTATTCATTCTAGAATTGATGTGGGGATTGTACTACTCAGGGGGAGTAGTTAGCCTTTTGATTCAATGGTTTTTGTTTTTGCTTTGATATTTTTGTCAGATTTCTGGCATTGATGTCAAAGGGGGAGATATATTGATGTGAAAAAAATTTAAGGAATTGTATACATTAGGGAGAGAGATAGTTATGTGTAATATGGAGCTTTACAAATATATCATTCATAGGGGGAGTTTGGTCTTTGTTTCAGAGTTTCATCGCTATATCTCTATATGGGAGATTGTTGCCGGTCTTTCATTGGGGGAAACTTGTTTGGTATTTTCTTGATACTTGGATGTTTTTCACATCTAGTGTTGCCATTAATGCCAAAGGGGGATATTGTTGGCCATTTGGAGGAATTGGTTATGTGTTGCATTGATGTTTTGTCATTGATGTCAACACTAGATTTTTTGGATGTTTTACCGACACCCTTCTGGTCGCGATAGGATGTTTGGTTTCTGGTTGGATATGATGTGGTATGCTTCGGTATATTTGGGTTATGGAATTGGATTATTCATGCTACTCATGTTCATGTTTAGTTAGTTGGTTTTGTTCTGGTGATTAGATGCTATCTTGCTTGCTAGAAAGCCTAGTTTGTGGTTCTGATGAGGGTTTCACCGATAGAGCTTTGATGAAGATCTTTGATGTTATGCATAAGTGGTGTTGGTGCAACTTCTGGTATTGATTCAGGATATTGATGGTGATCATGTTCAAGACTTGGGAGATTGAGATCATTGCTTTAGCATGTGTGGACCTATATTGGGTCCCAGTGTATCTAGGTTATGGATCGACTTAATGTAACGTGTGAATTGGATCTCTCGGTGTGTTTTCGAGATGTCTTATGGTTTGGATATTATTTGTTTGGTCTTAGGCTGACATGTTTTATAATTATGTAATTGTGTTTATTGTCTGGTGGCTGACCTTATTGTTTTTGTTTGAGGGTTTGTATATATGAGGTAAGATCTCATTGTACATCATATAGATAGAGATATGGATATGTATTGAGTGAATAATATAAAAATAATTCAGGTAGAGGATTTGGTCGATCATTGTTGATCGAGTTGGGTCTAGGTAAGAGGATTTAGTCCTCTGGTATTGATCTTAACCAAAAGTATACTCAGGTATAGGAGATGTTATCTTTGCAGTTCATTCATTTCTCTGAATTGTAGTCTGGATTTTTATGTAGTCAGTGAGACTCCTTTTGTGATGAGCAATGTGCTCTAGGTTGTTGGCCTTCCAAAAAGTGCAGGCCCCTCAATTTTAATCCACATACTTACTACAAAAGTATTATTTGACTGTGGGTAGGCTTCCCATCATTGTTTTTCTCTTTACCAGGTTTTCCACTTATAAATCTTGGTGTCATGTGGATGGTATTTATTCTCTTCAATTATTTTTTATGCTCAATTGTTATATCTTCTCTATCAGTATTTGGTTTATGCATTCCGGTATTGATCTTTTGGGTTCTGGTATTAAAAGTTTTAATTTCTAAATGTTCCAGTAATCTAAGACAACTGATTCACCCCCCCACCCCTCATTTTTCTTCCAGTTATTTGAATTGACTAACAATACTTATGGTCATAGAATTACAAAATGTAGACTTGTGAGTAGGTCCCCTCCTAGTTATGAAAGTAGAATTTTTTTTATGCTCTTGGACATGGAAATATTATTTGTTATCATTGTAACGATATTGGTTATAAAAGTTGTGAATGTAGGAGATATAGTTCTCAATCCTATGATGATCCCTTAAGTTCATCATTCAATAGAAATATCAAATATTATCATTGTCAAAATCTTGGACATATAGAAAAGCACTATAAAATTAGAATAGCTAAGAAAAAGAATAAAATGCCACCTTTGTAACCAAAGATAGAATTAGATCAGAATATGACAGTAAAGAAGAAGCAATAATCAAAACAAGTATGTGTAGAGAAGGATAAAGATAAGGCTGTGTAAAGTCTAATTGTTCAAACTGCTTTGCATGCTGAAAGGAAAAACTTGTGGGTAGTGAACAGTGGTTGCTCCAACCACATGATTGGTGATAAGAAGAAGTTAATAAATCTTGACTATTGGAATGTTGATTTTGTGAGGTTTGTAGATAACTCATTAATCAAAATCAAGGGCAAAGGTTCACTAAACATTGATGGCAAACTGAAAACTCATGATGCATATTATGTGGAAGTTTTGAAACACAATCTTCTTAGTGCGAGTCAAATGTGTGACAAAGGATATAATTTTACATTTGATTCAAAAGGATTTCAAATCAAAAAAGAAGGAAATGGATAACTTGTTGCTAAAGGTAAAAGGACAGATGGAAATGTGTACAACTTGAAAGAATTTTTTGAGTCTGAATGCATGATGAGAAAAGTTGATAAAAGTTGGATGTGGCATATAAGACTAGATCACATTAATTTTGATAATCTTGCTAAGTGAGCAAGAGAGAGTATGTTAGGCACATGCCTCAGATTATCAAACCAACAAGCACTTTTTGTGATGAGTGTCAAAGAGTAAAACAAACTAAAGAGAGTTTCAAGATAAAGGAGTACTCAACTACAAGGCCTTTAGAGATTGTGCATACTAATTTATGTGGGCCTACAAGGACAAAATCGCTTAATGCTTAATGGAGAAAGATACTTCATGTTGCTCATAGATGATTTCTCTATGCTGACATGGGTCACCTTCTTGCAAGAAAATTCTCAAGCCTATGGAAGATTCAAAATATTTAGGAAAATAGTTGAGAAGGAAAGTGATACAAGCTTAAATGTCTAAGATCAAACCGTGGAGGTGAGTTCACATCAAATGAGTTTGAAAATTACTATGAAAGGCATGGAATCAGAAGACAATATTCAGCTCCTAGGACACCACAACAAAATGGTTTTGTGGAAAGGAAAAATAGAACAATTCAGAAAATGGCAAGGACAATGTTAAATGAAGCTAATATGCCTGATGTATACTGGAAAGAAGTAGTCCATACTGCTATATATACATTAAATAGATTTCAACTAAGAGTGAAAAATAGAATGACACTTTATGAGTTATGGTATGATAGAAAACCATCAGTCAATTATTTCAAGGTGTTTGGTACAAAATGCTTCATCATTTAAGAGATAAAAATGGATTAGGAAGTTTTGATTCAAGAAGTGTTGAAGGTATCTTCTTGGGATACTCAACTCATAGAAAGGCCTATAAATGTTTCAACAAGAGGCTAAAGAAGATGATTGTGAGTGTGCATGTAAAAGTGGATGAAGATATACATAAAGGAAAATAGAGCATAATAAATCCAATTGAAGAGCCACATGTTGAAGATGAAGAGCAATCCAAAAATGAACAAGAAGAAGTACCCAACAAGACTCCAAATAGATACGTGCCAAAGAGTCACCCTGAAGAGATGATCATAGGCAACAAAAATGAGGGTGTAAAAACTAGAAGAAGACTTGCAAGAAATAATGAACAAGTAAACTTTTACCTTATGACTGAGATGGAACCCAAAACATATGATGAGGACAACAAAA
This sequence comes from Cryptomeria japonica, assembly GCF_030272615.1. Lineage (NCBI taxonomy): Eukaryota > Viridiplantae > Streptophyta > Pinopsida > Cupressales > Cupressaceae > Cryptomeria > Cryptomeria japonica. The sequence continues at coordinate 688,649,936 of NC_081413.1, forward strand.
GTGAGAAGTGGATGAAGGCTATGGAAGAAGAGTTGTTGCAGATTGAAAAGAACAAAACATGGGAGTTGGTTCCTAGACCTGCTGATGAATATGTCATTGAGACTAAATGGGAGGTAAAAGTACAAAGCTATGTCATGCTTTTATAAAGCAAATGGTCAATCCTAATTCAACTTTTTAAATTAAAACAATAGAAAGTGAAATATATGTTTTGGATTTTGAAATGATGTAAACTAATAAAATTTATATTCTTTTTTTCTATTTTACATTTGTAATTTTAACAAAAAATTAAAAAATTATTTGAATGTATTTTTTTTATAAAGTAAACATTATACTTTAGTTGCTGATAAAATGTTGAAATTGAAGTTACACAAGCCACTATAGTTTATTTAGTAAATTTTGCATTTTTTCTTCAATTTTTTGTGTATACTGATAACTTGAAGCTTTAGTGCATGGATATATTTTTTACTATTTTTTATAAATATATATTTTCTAATAAATTTAAAAGTTGCATGTGCTAAAATATAACTCTTTCCAATTCCCACCACCTTTTTCTTAATTATTTATCCAAATTTGAAAAGAATTATATCTTCTTAACATAGATTCTTTTTTGTGCTGCATCATATTATTTTCAAAATTTAAAAATAATTTTTTTTATTTCTTGTTGACAAGATAATCAACCTTAAATTTATTGTTGATGACCTAATTTCAATAAAAATAAAATATAAAATATAAAAAATAAAATATTAAATATAAAATATAAAATACTAATCAAAATATTTAAATGATATATATTCTGGAAAAATAACTTATAGATCTATAAAAGGGTATTTTTAAATTTCAGAAAAAATATTATTTATAAGAGCAGGAGTTGTAGAAATATCGACTTTTTTTATATTTTTTTGGTAATTAGACCCAAAATGGTATAAAACATACATTTAGTAGACACTTCCAATTGAGAAAGATGTGGCCCATATATAATTTAGCTATAATGAATCTATATAGACCATATGTTTGATTATAATTCTTGAATGACAATCTTGAAGAGAAAGTCTATATTGAGCAAGCTGGAGGATTTCAGCTATATGAAGATGACAACTTTGTTTGAAGAATGAGAAAATCATTATATGGTTTGAAATATGCACTTAGGGAATGGTATTCTAGGTTGGATAAGTACCTCCATCAAAAAAATTTCAAAAAGGGAAATGTTGACAACAAATCGTACATCAGGGTGGATGGAGACCGCATGATCATAGTTGTGGTTTATGTATATGATATCATCTTTGAAGGTAACAATGACATCTTATGAAAATATTTTGCTGACCAAATACAGTTCAAGTTTGAGATGTCAATGCTTGGAGAGTTGTCATATTTCCTTGGTCTGTAGATTTCTTAGTTAGATAAAGGAATTTTTATATCACAAATCAAGTATGCAAAGGACATGTTGAAAAAGTTTCAAATGGAGGATAGAAAACTAGTTAGTACTCCCATGGTGACATGATGCAAATTAAGTAAACATGATGAGTCACCTAATATGGATCAGACCTTGCATATATCCATGATTGGAAGCCTATTGTATCTTATAGCTTCAAGAACTAATATAGTTCAAGATGTATGCATGGTTCTAATATTTCAAGTAGCTCCTAAGAAATCACATGCCAATGTTGTAAGGAGGATATTAAAGTATTTGTAGGGGACACTCACTTATGGCTTATTGTATTCAAAGAAAGGATATTTCACTTTAGAATCCTTTACTGATGCTGATTGGGCTGGTTGCATCATTGATATGAAGAGAAATAGTGGTGGAGCTTTCTTCCTTGGAGATAGATTGGTTTCATGGCATACCAAGAAGCGAGAGTCAATTTCACTATCAATTGCTGAAGTAGAGTATATTGCTATTGCTACATGTTGCTCACAAGTTTTGTGGATGAAATAGACCTTAAAGGATATTTAGTTATCATTTTTAGATCTTATAGCTATTATGTGTAATAAATCAAGTGCAATTAATATTTCCAAGAACCCTATCATGCACTCAAGGAAAAAACATGTAGCAATTAAGTACCATGTCTTGAGGGAGAAGGTAGCTGACAAGGAGGTCAAGGTTGAATATGTTCCCACAAGTGAGCAAGTTGCTGATATGTTTACAAAACCACTACCAAAGGACACATTTGAATATCTAAGATGCAAGTTGGGTGTTGTTCCACCTTCTTTCAGCACTTGAGTTTTGTGGTTCAGGGGGAGCATGTTGTTTTACTACTTTTTCTTCCTTGAACCTGATGTTTGTCTTAGGGGAATTCTTAATTTTTATTTTTTTTATGAGTAGTATTAACACTGTTGTTTATATTATAATAATGGTTCCTCAAATGGGCATCAATTGCCATATACTATCTAGGCTAAACATCTTAGGGGGAGAAAGAGAAAACATCATGTTTCCAGGTCATGTGCAGGTCCCTTTCCATTGTTGTCAAAGGGGGGAGAAAGAGTTGCCTGTGTGTGTTGCTACTGTGTGTTGAAATCAATACCAAAGGAGGAGATTGTTGGCATTATTGTCAATGATATCAACAAGTGTTGTAGGTTGCAGATGGTTTCAATTCCTTACAGTAAGAATAACACAAAATTTATACTACACCATTATTAGATTGGAATAACTGTATGGATGTTGGAGTTTCCTTTTTATTTTGTCATATTAGAATAGCTATGCCAACAAGGAGAGAGAGTAGGTGTATCAAAATAGCTACCAAGAGAGAAATGAAAAATTTCCCCTATGACCATACACCAAGCTATGCCAAAAGAGGAAAATGAACAGTTGACCTTTTGGCTGTGATTTCAAAATAACCTATTCTGATGGCATTCGCCACCGTGGAATTTTGATCATTGGGATAACATATGCCGATAATGAGAGATCGACAGTATGCCATCAATATAACTTATTTTCTCAATTTGGCATGTTTTCTTTATGGTGATAGTTATGACTATTCAGATGAATGGTCGTTTGACTTTAAGTCTTCAGTTCAGGGTAACTTATGTCGATAAGGTGTATCTGTGTCAACTTGAATTTTATCCTCAGAATAATACCCGCAACAAGTTAGTTTCACAAAATACCAATGGAAATGCTACAGGAAATCCAAACTCAACCAGCGAAACTACATGAAATACATATGAAATAAAAATACTAATATTACCTTCATGGTTTATGTCTCATTGTGTCCTAACTCCACTATTCCTGGTTGCAGATGGTGTGCTCTCAGACAAGCACTGATAGCTTCCAAGATGGCATATGAAGAATGGACTGATAACTGATAGTTCACAAATGCTATGATATGCAATACTACATGATTATGCTAAAATTCTAATTGCTATATGATTATTTCTATTTGCTTCAAGATTAAAACTCATAGATCCATAAGTTTTATAAATGATTAGCTTTTGAAAAGCAACTTGAAGACTAACTCTCTCTCAACTGAATCTCTTGATTTTATAGATCTTGAGAGGATAAGATGATGTGGCTCAGATCAATGGTCATGATCAAATCTTCAGATTTGGATGGTTGTGAGCAAAGGTGAAGGTTGAGAGAAAGGGGGAAGGAGAAGACAAGTGTCACTCATCTCACCTTGACTAGGTTGCTGACTGAGGGAATCTAGAGATGGTGGAAGAAAATTTAGGCTTGAGAGGACAAGTGGACTCAAGTCCTTCCTAAGATGTAGGGGGTGTTGGAGAGAATATAGAAGGAGGTTATGAAATATGTGTACGTACATAATATTCATTAAATTTGGAGGTTGAAGATAAATGATGAGTTAATATTTAAAAAATATTAATTTTCTTAGCCACATGATGGATGAGTTGGCAAAGGAAAGATGAAGTGGAGATGGAGGGTGAGTTGGATAAAGGATTAAATAATTAAGAATTATTTAATATTTGAGACTATAGGATAGGAGAATGACCATTAGATATTGGATATTTAATTAATTGATCAGAAGAATAATTAAATATTAGATATTTAATTATTTAGAGGAATACGATAAATGAATTAATTAATAAAATATTAATTAATAGAAAGACATGAAATGAATTAAAGAAATTAATCTTTTCATATTAACTATTTAATAGAAGAATAAATATTAAATATTTTTTAATTGCTCATAGCCATTTTTATGTGTATACATTTTTCCCCTCTTTGAAATGATGTCAAGACAACATTGTTTCAAAGATTAAATCAAGTCTCGATAGTGCGCTTGATAGAGATAAAAATCCCAATTGTGTGCCTCCTCAGGAGATTGATCGTGAAATTGTTGAAAAATTTGGTTTGAACGATTGATTTCATGATAATTGAAAAGGTTCGCCAATTAAATTCATTTAAAAAAAATTAAATTGCCCCATTGAAAAGCATTAATTACTCTTTCAAATAGTAAATATAAAATTAACCAAGGTTAATTTTAATTTCATTGTTATCCTTGTCAGCTTGTGAAGAAAATTGTCTTGGTGAGGTGGCCAAATGGTGATTCCTGTAGAGAACCATCAATTTGAGCATGTTCGACGATATCAGTGACCTCCTGAGTATGGGTTTCTGGTATGTATCTTATCCCGAGCTTTGTTTTCAACTTGTCGTACAACTTTTCATATATTTTTTGGTGCATTTTTTGAATTTTTGAATGTTTTGTGATTTTCGGCATTAGGGTAGCACTTTTGCATTTAGATTTAGCACATATGCAATTAGGTTTAGTTATTTTTCTCATGATAGTGCTTATGCTCATTTTGTTAGTGCATATGATAAGAATCTTAGTGCATATGTATGGGTTAGCACTTATGTTTTGTCTGTTAGTGCATATGCATTGTGTGTTAGCATTTTTTCTCATGATAGCGCTTATGCTTATTTTGTTAGCGCATTCACGCATATGTGCTTAGGGTTAGTGCGTTTGTTGAAAATATTAGTGCATGTGCTTTTTTTAGCACTTATTTTCAATAGGATAGCACTTTTGTTAAAAAGTTTAGCACATATGCTTTAAATGAATGTTTTTTGATAGATGCAAAAGCCAAAAAATCACTTTGTTGATTAGATTTAACATGTTTGATGCATGTGTATGATAGATAGGTAATTGATTAATTGATTGATCAATTGATGTATTTGATAGATTGATTTTATTTGATTGGATATATTAGCTCTAAGAAACCGATTTAGTTTTTGATTGAAGAGCTTAGCAGGGTTTTGATTTAACTTAGTGATTGATATGTTTTAAGATGATTTGATAGCTTTAAGTTGCTTCAGTTTGATTTTATTGATTTGATAGATTAGCGATCATTGTGATTTGATAGATAGATAAGTGATGATTGATCTAATTCTCTTGGTAAATAGGAGAAACTCGATGTTCTCCAGTGTCAGGATAAATTTCTGGTGGTACGTCATTTAGTGCCAAAGCTGACACAGGCAAAGGTGAGACATATAGATGCTTGTGGTTTATGCCATCTATTATATATGCCTGAGATTACTCATAATAGAGGACTCTTGATGACGTTAGCCGAGAGATGGCATAGTGAGCATAACACTTTCCACTTGCCCATGGGTGATATTAGTGTGATTCTTGAGGATGTCTATATGATTCTGCACATCCCAGTGATTGACAAGTTAATGCAGTATGATGTTCATGATTATTTTGGGACAAAGGCTTATAGAGCCGTTTTTGCTGATGAGAGCATCTGTAGAGGAGAGATGTGATGGGAGGATATGGTTATGTCTTATGAGACTCTCCTTGTTATTCTTACTGGTTTGATTTGAGGATTCATTTCTCCTGATAGGCGATCATGAGGTTTTGTTGTTGGATGGGGTGAGATTCTTCAGAGTTGGATGCAGCATCAGACTTGATATGCTTGGGGTGTTTGTATTCTTGCTCATTTATATCATGATCTTCATCAGGTGGTGTATGATGAGAGTGATAGTTTGTCTATAGGATACACACTATTGTAGATCTGGTGTTGGGAGCATATTGCTATCACTCAACCTATCCATCATAGAGTTTGTGGAGAGAGGCAACCATATGTTTATCTATATGCAAGTATCCTTACTAATCATAAGCTAGGTAAGATGGAGTATTGGCATTGGATGCTTCATTCATTGGATAGTATTACTTGGAGACCATATGTTGATTGTGAGCCATGGATGGATGATGCACGCACATTACCATTTATTATGCAGAGTAGATATCTCATTGGTCGGACGCCTTATATTATTGAGCGACACTTGATTAGTCACATTCTTAGACAATTTGGTATCATTCAACCTATGCCTACTAGTGTTACAATATATACTCAGTGGTATAGAGATAGGCGAGATTTGGGACCTTCTTTATCATTTGAGATTGCTTGCGCAGAGTTCCTTGCTACTCTGAGTGTGGCTTATGATATGAGATTGCACATTCTTGATTCTAGTGTTACTATATACTATGCTCAGTATATACTAGCTCATCCATTTCCTCATATTAATGATCCAATTGATCCTTCTCCCAGTTCAGGAGATGAGGATGATGATTCAGATGATCCAGGTGTCAGGAGATGAAGATGGAGATGAGAGCTTAGAGCTTCTCAGGAGGCCGGGGGAGGTGGAGATGGGGGTAGGGATGGTGGTGGGGGTGGTACACCGAGATGGAGAGGTGGTCGATTGAGAGTCCATGGAGGACCGTTTGGACCAGTTGGCAGGATTAGGAGACCGCGTCCTATGGATGGGAGAGATGTTAGATAGATTCAGAGGGATACTAGTAGGGCAGGTATGAGATCACCGAGAGGGTTGCCATTGACAAGAGGAGGCAGGATGACTAGACTGGATGGGGGTTATGGGAGAGGCATTGATTTTGGTCAGATTCAGCTAGACCCTAGGGTTATTGCAGCTCATGGTGGAGAGGATGAGGAACTAGAGGATCATGTTCTACTTATTAGACGACGGGTTCTGAGAGCTACTCAGACTAAGATTCTAGCAAGTGGACATAGAGGTGCTGAGGAGGGGATTGGGGTTCATGCGCCATAGCAGGATTTACCAGATAAGGATGCACCAGAGCATGATATGCCAAAGCAGGAGACCATTGATAGTCTTAGAGAACAGATTGATTAGCTTCGAGCACAAGTACAAAGTTTCATGGCTGAGAGGGATAGAGCTATCAGGAGACAACAGGATAATCAAGTTCTCCTTGATCATATTCAGTAGGTTGGATCAGGTACTCTCTCATCTGAAATTGTTAGAGAACTAGTTCATGCCGAGAAAGAGACTTCTTATTGGTGATGACTATATGAGGAGGTAGTCGCAGAGAGCCATAGAGCAAGTAGTTATCATACTACCATGTTGATGGATACTAGAAGTGGTGGAGTCATGGGACCTCCTCAGAGGAGTGGTGATCATGGGAGATAGGCATCTGGAGGATCTTCTCACCCATAGCCATAGAGATAGATAGAGTCAGGTGGTAGTGGTACATGACAGCCTTGACCTGACTTTGTATTGATGAGGCATTTGTACTTGTGATCAGATATCATTCTATACATGGACTCTATTTGATGATGATTTTTATGCATGTTACTCTATTTAATGATGATCTATATGCACTGATTATATAGATGCAGAAATTAGATGGATGATGTTATGATCATGATTGTCTTTCCTTGCCTTATGATAATGATCTACATGAGGGAATGATAAATGTTTTTTATTTTTGTTTTTTGTTTTTTGATTTTGATGATCTTGGATGCAAATGAAAATGATTACTAACTCAAATGATGCAAATGCAATGATCTATATGGAAATGCAAATGATTATGCACTATGTTATTCAAATGTTTTTTGATTTTTTATATGTAATGCTTATAATGATTATGAATCTAAGTGCAAAATGCAATTAAATAATCTTTAATGGATGTTTAATGATATGAAAAATAATAATGATGATACACTAAATGATTAATGAAATTCACTTAATTGAATGCAAATTAATGCAATTTTTAAAATGCAACTAAATGATTTGAAATGATTCTGAAGATGAATGCACCTATGATGAATGTAATTTGTTTCTATTTGTCCAAGTATACTCAATCTTTATTTATGACTGTTGATCCATGAATGAAATGAAATGATTATAATGCAACTAATAATGAATGCTTATAATGCAGATGAATAATGAGCTAATCTAGAATGATCTAACTAAAAATTATGCTACCATTCTTCATATGCTATCTTGTAATAGTGCTTGATTTCATCATTGAGATTTAAAATGTTGTAAGAAAATAAAAGCAACTTGACATAAAGATTCAAGATGACTTGAGTATTTCTTATAGGGATTTTGATATAGCAAGTTAATACAAGCAACTTGATATAATGAATCAAGTTGACTTGAGTATTGCTTGCAGAACAGACAAGGATTGTCTCCTTTTATGCACGACTTGGAATGTCCTCCTTGATCTTTTGTCGATCTTATTCTGAGACAAGTACATACTTTAGTAAGAGATAAACCACAGACAACAATCAAAGAAAATAATCATGCCCCATCATAGCTTCTCTAGGCATGGACATCCTTGAGTCGCATAGAGTACATGTTGGTTGATTCTTCAGATTCTAAGTTTCATGATTCAGTTGTCATAAAATGTCTTGATCTTCGTTGCTTTGTTGCTTGTTATCTATTTCAAAACCCTAGGTGTTTTTGGTTTTTCTAAGTTTTCTGAATGCTTTGGATTTTCAAAGATTCAAAAGATCACCTTAGCAAAAGGAATTAGGATTTTGCCCCCACCGGAAACAAAGCTTCATTATGGATATATGAATTGATCAAGATCCAAACCATGGTGGGATACAAATGCAGATTGATTGATTGTGATAAGATTTAAGATAGTGACTATGACAAGTATGTCAAAAATTGATAATTGTTGGTAAGCTGCATATTTTCTTCTGATGGTTCAGAGCAATGAATATGAAAAATGAAATAGATAAGCTAAGGTAGATGGAAGTGATAGATGTGATATGATGGAGTGGATAGGTGCACAAGGCGATCTCATAGATGGAGGAACTTACTTTGTAGATAGCGTCTGTTTACCAGGTTTTCACCATCTAAATTTATTGCATTGTTCTCTCTCTTTTTCTCTTTTTTTTTGTTTCTGTTTTATGCTTTTTAGGGATTTTCTACTTTTCTGATTTTTACAAATTTCTTCATGACTTTATATGCTTTTTATTGATTTTTTCTAGGACTTTATATCTCAAGCATAGAATTTATTAAGATGAATAGAATTGATAAGTTCATCAAACCAATCAGCTTCAGAGGTAGATAATTTGTATGCTCCCGATCCATATGTTGCTACTATGACAAAAGGTCCTAGCCAATTTGGTTCAAATTTTCCCTTCTTTTCTCGGTCTTGCTAATTTCTTGGATTCTCCCTCAAAACTATATCTCCAATCTGAAAAATACATGGCTTCAATTTGTGGTTATAACTTCATTCCATTCTTTGTTGATATACTTTCAAATAATCTGTTGCATTTTGGCGACATTCTTGAATCCATTCAAGTTCCTGGAGTTGAGAGGCTCATTGTTCTTAAACTGGTATAAGACCCTTCAAGGATACTCGTAGAGAGGGTATCTCTACTTCTATGGATAATATGGATTCTGATCCATAAACCAAACAATATGGAGGTGCCCCTATTGGAGTGTGGATGCTAGTTCGGTATGTCCAAAGAGAAGGATTTAGCTGAATGTGCCAATCTTTTCCAGCTTCATTGACTATTTTCTTTAAAATTTTCAAGATAGTTTTGTTTGATGCCTCAGCTTGACCATTTCCCTATGGATAATATGGAATAGAAAACCTATGTTGGATATGAAATTGTTCACATAGCTCTTTCACATCTTGATTTTTGAATGGTCTTCCATTATCAGTGATAATGGTCATAGGAACTCCATAGCGACAAATTATATAATTCAAAATGAATGATGATATTTGTTTTCCTGTCACTGTTGTTAAAGGCACTGGCTCAATCCATTTAGTGAAATATTTAGTAGCAATCAGAATAAACTTATGTCCATTAGAAGATGAGGGATTTATATTTCCTACCAAATCAAGGCCCCATTGGGAAAATGGCCATAATCCTGTCATAGGATATAATTCTTGTGCTGGTGCATGAATGAGATTCCCATGGATCTTATATTGTTTTAATTTCCTAGCATATGTGAATGAATCTCTCTCCATACTAGGCCAATAGTAACCCATACGAAGAAGTTTCTTAGCCAATGTTAAACCACTTGAGTGTGTGCCACAAATACCTGCATGAACTTCGTCAAGAACTTTCTTAGATTCTTCTTGTTCAAGACATCTCAATAAAGTACCATCTAGACCATGCCTATATGGGATATTTGCAATAATAGCATAGCAAGAGGACTGATGGATAAAATTCCTTCTCTAATTGCGGGAGAAGTCTAGAGGAAGGATATTTTATTTTAAATACTGATAAATTTGACCGTATAAGGATTGTCTGATTCCTGATATATGGTAAATTTGGTAGGTATGTTGGGATTGAATGGTAGGGGTTAAGATATCTTCCACGAGTAATTCATAACAATGTTGATTCTCCTTATTTTTCAAGAGAGATGATATTGTATCCATTGCATTTGTTTCTTTATTCTCATTTCTTGGAATTTGAGTGAATGATATTTCTTTAAAGTGTTCTTTAAAATCCTCTACTAGTTATTTGTATGGCATGAGCTTATCATGTTTAGTTTGATATTCATAATTTATTTAGTTGATGATAAGTTGTGCATCACCATAGACATGTAGTTCTTTGACATTCCATTCAATGGCCATCTTGAGCCCAATAGCCAATGCTTCATATTCTGCAATATTATTGGTGCATGGAAACTGCAATCTATATAATTTTGGAATTGTGTGTCCTTGAGGTGTGATGAAAAATATTCCTATGCCTGATCAATATTTTGTATAAGAATCATCAAAGTACAATTCCCAAAAGTTTGTACCTACTATCAAAATATCTGCTTTAGGAAATTCAATGTGCAAAGGCATGTCATGTTGTAAAGGTGCATCAGCTAATTGATCAGTGATGACCTGTCCCTTGATATCTTTTTGGTCAACATACTCTATATCAAATTCACTCAGTATCATAACCCATTTGGCTAGTCTTCCTATCAAGGTTGATTTTCTCAACAAATATTTGAGGGCATCTATCTTGGCTATTAGTTTTATAGAATGAATCAACATATAATGTCACAGCTTCTGAGTTGCAAATACAACTGCTAGGCATGCCTTTTCTATTGAAGAATAATTTAATTCATAGCCAACAAGCGTTCTACTGATATAATATACTACTCTTTCTTTTCCTTCTTCATCATGTTGAGCTAGGAGAGCTCCTAATGATACATTTGTTGTTGAGATATAGAGCAACAATGGTTTCCCTTTGGTTGGTGATACCAATAATGGAGGACTCATAAGATATTCTTTTATTTGCAAAAAAACTTCTTCACATTTTAGATCCCATTTGAATGGAATTTTTTTATGTAGAAGATGGGTGAATGGAAGACATCTATTTGCTAACTAAGAGACAAACCTCCTGATTGATTGCAATCTTCCTTGTAAATATCGCAATTGACTTATGTTCCTAGGTGACTCCATCTCCATGATGGATTTGACCTTTTTAGGATCCACTTCAATTCCACGAGCTGATATAATATACCCAAGAAATTTTCCAGAGTTTACCTCAAATGCACATTTCTTTGGATTTAATATCAATTGATATCTTTCTAGCCTGTCAAAAATCTTGCTTAAGATGTTCAAATTTTCTTGCCTTGTATGACATTTTGCAAGTATATCATCAACATAATCTTCCATAAATGTATGCATCATATCATGGAAAACTGTTGTCATATCCCTTTGATATGTTTCTCCTACATTCTTAAGCCCAAATAGCGTAACATTCCAGCAATAAGTTCCCCATGCACAGGTGAAAGTTGTATTTTCTTGATCTTTAGGTGCAATTTGTATTTGATTATATCTCAAGAAGCCATCCTTTAATGAAAACATCTCATGCCCTGTTGATAAGTCCACAATTATATCAATGTTTGGTAGCGAGAAATCATCTTTTGGACATGCTTTATTCAGATCTCTAAAATCCATACAAACTCTTATGCTTTTATCTGGCTTTGACACTAGTACAATACTTGAAACCCATTCTAGATAAGCAACAGGTCTTATAAAACCCACATCTAATAGTTTCTTCAGCTTGGGTTTCAAAAGAAGAGCAATGTGTGGATGCATCTTTCTTAGCTTCTGCTTAATTGGTTTTGCTTTTAAATCCACATTAATCTGATGCATGATAAGATCTAGATTAAGTCCTAGCATATCCACATAGGACCAAGAGAAATTTATTTGTCTTTGCTTAAAGAATTCCATTTATTCTTTCCTCTCTTCATCTGATAATGAGGCAACATAATGAAGTATTTTAGGATCCTTTGATGTACCAATGTTTATTGCTTCTATTGGTTCTATCAAGATAGCGGATCTTTCCTGAAAATATGTAGGAAGAATGTCAAACTTTCCATTTTTCTAGCACCTCAAAGAGGTTTTCACCATCAGATACGTCCTTTATTTTCCCTTTTGATTGATCTAGTGTTGCCATGAAATGGTTTTCAACAATAGGTATCTTTCCTTGTTTTATTTCAATTTTGCGACTGGAAAGTTTGTTATTCTCCTAACTATGAGAAACATTACTTGATTCTTCAATGGAAGATATCTTAGGTGTGATGGGTTCGACAACATTAAGGTACACAACTAAGTCAAGATCATTAGAAAATACATTTAGTTCAGGGTTTTCTAAATTATCCCAATCAATTAGTCCAGGTTGAAGAAGGTGTAAATCATAATCACTGTCATCATTAGGTGCTTCAAAGTTCATGAAATAATTATCATAATTTGGCATTGAGTAGGTAATGTCATAGATTAAATGTTTTTGAGAATTGTCTCTCCCAAGGGTCTCCCAATTAGTTCTAACAAAATTAGTATTAGTATTTTGTGGTTCACACTCAAGTGGTTCTTCAACTGATATTTGTCCGTTAAACGAATGGATTATATCAACACTCACATCTTTAATACTTGCATTTCCTTCTTGATTGACCTCATTTGCATTTTGGAGTTGACATACTTGTGTACATGATAAAGAGGATTCTTTTCCTAGATTTTGTCTCCTTTCAAAATCAACTTCTTCTGGACTAATAGTCAATCTTACTTGACTATCTCTTAATTCTTCTATGGTTCTGCCACATCTTGATACATCTTGTTCCTCTTTTGATGAAAATCTTATATTTCCAAATGCTTGACCTATCCCTGTTTGTACTTCTTGTGGCATTACTTTTGTGTCTTTGTCATTCTATTTCTTTTGTTGAACACCTCTTTTCTCTTCTGAGTTCTTCTCATCTTCTTTCTAAATCCATCTTTTTTTTTGTATTAAACAAGTCTTCCTTTGTGATAACTGCTTGGTCTTCATTGTTTTCCTTACTTGATATAGTAGATAAGACATCTGGAACCCATTCATACTCATTTGAATCTATCTCCGAACCATGATCTAGGACTACTCCACTATACCATATAGGAATGTTGCATGGTGCAAGAAGTTCTCTGATTTCTGCCATCTCTATTTTCATTGCTTCTCGAATATCTTTTTTAGATTTTGCATTTGTTTGTATTTCTAGAAATTGTTGACAAAATTCTTCTTTACCTTTGATAGTAATCTCCTCTTCTTTCTTTTCATGTTCTTATTGCTTCTTTTGTTTATTGATTACTATTTATGCCACTTGATGTAGCTTTTCTTGCCATTGTTCTTCTTTAGAGACTGGTTTCTTTCTATACTTTTGTTGTCGATGATTATGTTGTTTTTTATTGGATTTTAGATATCCAAGCCCTGATTTATCTTCTTTGGATTGTGAGTGTGGACAAATAGGTTTTGAAATACCTTTATGTCGCTTACCAATTGGTCTTTTTCCTTCATATTCCATTTATTGCATTATTTCATAACCTTTTCCATATTGTTTTATGGGAATATTGACTTTTGCTGCTATTTCTATAGTTTTATCTTCATCCTTGTACAACCAACCAAGAATGTCTTTGTCTTCATTTTCTTCTTTAAGAGTTCTAGTGCTAACAAATGTTCCTTTAAAAATACATTTTGGTCTTTCTGATGTTTTTGATTGGATAATTGTAGGCTTTCCATATGACTTAGGGGAAAGTGGAAAATTATGCAAAGAATATTTTCCCATTCCTTCATCATTTAATTTGAGCTTTTCCTCAAAGGTTTCCCATAAATTTTCTTGAATTTATTTGGTAGGATATACTGATTCTCTATTATGTGGAACTCTTGTATCTTGTGTTGGCTTCAAATGATTGCAATATTGACTAAAATATGCAATTATAGTGATCTCTTGTCCTTCATGAGGAAATTTTACACATTGATGATATGTAGAAGGAACTGCTTGCATTTTGTGAACCCATGGTCTTCCTTGAAGAATGTTGTAAGAGATGTTCAAATATAAAACCTGACACAATGTATTCCTTTCCATAGGTCTTATTTTGATTGGTAACACAACAGTTCCTTTAGAAAAACATTCTGCTTCATCATAAGCCTTGATGGTTATTTTTTTTTTGGGTCCACTACATTTTTTGAATATCCCAAAGCTTTTATCAAACTTAATGCACAAATGTTTAAGCCGTCTCCACCATCTATGAGTACGCGTTTGACATGATTTTTATTAATGGCGACTTCAACATGTAAGGGAGCATTGTGAGGATGTTGTAAGGATGCGTCATCATTTTCAGAAAATGATAAGCAATGAGGAGCTATAAGGTGTCCTACCATGTTTTGGAACTGATCTATATCCAAATCTTTTAAAACTGTTGTTTCCACTAAAGCTTTCTCCAAAATTTTATTATTCATAGGTGAAACCTTGAGAAGTTCCATAATTGATATTTGAGCGGGTATTATTTGTAATTGCTCTACTAAATTGTATTGTTGTGAAGTGGATGTTGGGTCTTTTGTTACACCTAGAAAGGTAGCCTTTGCTTTGCTTCTCATAATAACATTGATTGGCTCTGAAGATGGATTATCTTTAACAATGATAACATTTACCACATCATCATATGTATAAGTGTAATTCACTTTGGCTTTTCCTTTGTTTTCTTTTAATTAGGATGGTTCATCTTTGTCATAATTCGGAAGTGGAGTTTTGAAAGCTAGGTGTGATTCGTTTGTCTTAAGGCTATCCATTGTGATGGTTCCATTATCGATTAGATCTTGGATAAGGTGTTTCAATATTTTACAATCATTTGTTTGGTGTCCCTTATTCTGATGGTAATTGCAAAAATGATTGTCATCCCACCAATTTGGCTTGACTGGTGGTTCATAACTTCTTGCTTCTGGTAAAACAATGAATTTGTTGGAAAATAGGGTTTTTAGAGTTGATTCTAATGGTTCTCCAATGTTTGTGAAATTACTTCGAGGATTGGAGAAAAAAGGACTTGGTTTTATTGTTTTCTGGATTTTTATTGCTTGGGATTTGACTTGATAGATTAAAAATTAGTTGTTGTTGTTTTGTAACACTATTATCGTCATTTCCTCCATTACTGAAATTCATGTTCTTTGACCAGAACTTGTGTTTGTCATTGTTGTTGTTGTTATTGTTGTTGTTGTTGTTGTTGTTGTTGTTGTTGTTGTTGTTGTTGTTGTTGATTTTGTTGCTGGAATTATTGTAAATTTTTATCTCTCCTTTCTTTACAATCGTATTTTCTATTTTCAGACCATTCTCGATCATTTTAGCAAAGGAAGGAGGACATTGCACTCTTAGTCGATAACTCATTTCACTAATAATATTATCAAAGAATATGTCCATTTTTTCTTGATCAGGTACATCTCTTGGATACCTCTTAAACATGCATTTCCATCATTGTAAGAAGATCATAAAAGATTCACCATTATTTTGTTTAACATTGCATAGATCCAGCATTGTTATCTCATTCCTTATATTGTAGGAGTATTGTGAAATAAATCTATTCACAAGTTCTTCAAAAGATTTGATTCTGGATGATAATCTTGAAAACCACTCCATTGATTGTCCATTTAAACTCCTCAGAAAAATATGCATAAGGTAAGTTTCATCGTGGGCAAATTCCATGCTCATAGTACAAAACTCCCTAATGTGATCCCGAGCATCGAATTTTCCATCGTATTTGTCATATTTTAGAATCTTGCAATGTTGAGGAAATGGTACCATATTCAATTTTTTACCATATTCAATTTTTTATCGAAGGGATATGGACATATATCTTCCAATGAATACTTCTTGGAGCTTGTTCCATTTTGCATATCTTGCATCTGTTGTTGTAGAGTTTATATTTGTTGAGTAAGATTTAAAAATGGATTATCCACATAGTTTCTCCTTGTTTCTTCGTATGTTCTTTTATCACTACACTCTTTTCTTGTCTCTTCATGACTTTCTTTGTTCACATCTTCATTATTTGGATCATTTGTGTTTTGGGTTTTACTTACCTTCGCATCTTGTTTCAAGATTTCTATGTTAAAGTCTTGTGGTAGTTTAGCTCCATATTTTACCAACATCAAGAGATATTTCTCTTTTTGCTTTGCCAATAATTTTTCCATTACCCTATCAAATTTTAAATCTTGCTCAAGGTCTCTAATGGTGCTATTGGCTACTTGCTCATCAACAATGGTATATCCAAAAGTTTGGAGTGTAGGATTATCTTCTTCCTCCATTTGTTGTTTTCTTAGTTGTTTGTATTGAGCTCTAGTCCAAACTGGCATGTAATTATTTCAAAAAATTTGAAATTTCCAAAGGACAAAGTCAACAGGTGATTATTGGTTTAGGAAGATATGCTTTGTTGATTTTACCACTATTGTTTTTTTTTTGTGATAAAGCGTCTCTTTGTTGAAAAGCACATCTTTGCAAAATTTCTGCGTCAAACTTTGTACCACAGACATGTAAGTAGTGCCAAAAATGATGTAGGAATGTCCTATGTTTTAATAAGATCTTGTAATTGATATACAAGAATCTTATTCTTTTCTGAGTATCTTTATATCTGGGTTTTCTTTTCTTAAGGTGATACTTAAAAGTCATACAAGCACCTAACAGTTTACAAGTTTGTTTGATTCTAATGTTGGTGCAATTTTGATTTGATATAACCTAGGTTCAAAATAGGAAAGATATATCCAAGATTATGAACATAGGATTAATTGATCAAGCTTTGTGATAGGGGATTTGATTATCCTGATGAGAGACTCGACAATGATGTTGATTTTTTGCACTTAATATGTTTGAATCAATAGCTTGTCTAATGTTTATGCTTATAGAAATCTTTTGGTAATAACCTGCTGGATTAGTGACCTAGTTGTTGAGATAGTTTGAAAATACATGATGTTTTAGAGATAAATCTACTCAAGAAGTATTTCGATACTAATGTTTTGACACTTTAGTTTGATCTGGTGTTTCAAATGTTGAAAAGCCTTTGTATTACCCTTTTGATCAATTTTTCCAGCAATTTGTTATATTTTTGCTCACTTGTAGATGATAATTTTCTTCAATGTTTGACCATTTGGAACATGTAACAAACATAGAAGACAATGTTTAATAAACAAAATGCACAAGAAAGTACAAATCTTAGGGCAGGCTGAGACAATAGTTGTTGAATCTTACATGGGGTTTCCCCCAAGGCTACACTATTCAAAGCAGATATTTAGATGCTTGACCCCATTGGCTCCACCCTCAACACTCACTTCTCGAGGGAAACCAAGCACCGGTTTCCATGAAAACTCGCCATGGAAAACTTTATATCTCTGCTAAGAACCATATGTGTGTGAGCCGCTTTAGAGGTTCGACCTTATGTGCCAACAACTAGAAGGACTTTGGTGACTAGTACAAGTGGTTTTTAGTAAAGGCTTCCAGTCATGTGGCCATACATGCGACACTTTAAAATTTGTAAATATAGAAGGTTCCCAACCTATAGAGGTTACACTCCATAGGGTTTATGGGGAAACATAGTGTCGGTATGAACTTATCGGCACATGTTGTTTGGGACTTTCATCATAAACACGATTTATTTAGAGTGTATTGGAAGGACTTGGTATTAGCCTGTTTCCACTATAGGTCGTTCCCCTCTCACTGTCCCCCTCAAGGCAACTCGAGAAAGCAGGCCCTCTAAAGGATTTAATTGCTTGAGAGTAAAGAAAACATAAAAGAATGGGTTTGGCTTTTTGATCACCCAATTAAGGGGAGAGAGAATCTACCTACCACTTTCGAGACACAAAATATATGTGTTCTTTTTAACTTTCCATAGCAATGTGATCTATCCTCTATTTGGAGATGTTGCTCCAACAAACATGGTGTTTATTTTAGCCTTTTTAAAAGTCTACGTGCAACTATTTTAGAGAAGTTACTCAAAATGCAAGTTGCTTGTTGTCAATTTATCCCCTTAGTTAGAATAATTGGGCAAGACATGATATATTATTTCCCAAAATAAGGCTTTTAATTAACTAGGTGAGAAAATGCATAAAATTTGCCTTAAACACAATCCTGCACATGCATGTCAATAGTTTGAAAAATTTAAGTTCTTGGACATTCGAACCTACAATAAAATTGTGTTAGTTGTGAACAAAATCTCTATTTTAACACATGCACTATCTTTCACCTCAAAAGCGCTAATCTTCAGAACAAAAGTGCTAACCTGCACTACAAAAGCGCTGCTCTATGGACTCAAAAGCATGACTTCTTTAACAAGTGCGCTAACCTAGATGACAAAAGCATTAACCTATAATGTAAATGCGTAGTTTTTCAGAAAAAAGCGCTAACCTACATGACATATGTGTTAACCTTCAATGCAAATGCATTAACTTGAGATGCAAATGCACTAACCTGAGAGGCAAATGCGCTAACCTTAGATGAAAATACACCAACCTATTGAATAAAAGCGTTGTCATAATTCACACATGCATGAATCTATATTACAAATGCATTAGTTTTACTTTTGCAAGATTTTTAAAAATATATGCAAGGTCCATGAGCCCCATGGTGGGTGTAAAAATGTGTCGACTTGAATTTCATCCTCAGAATGCTACCTGCAACAAGTTAGTTTCACAAAATACCAATGGAAATACTACAGGAAATCCAAACTCAACCAATGAAACTACATGAAATACATATGAAATAAAAATACTAATATTACCTTCATGGTTTATGTCTCATTGTGTCCTAACTCTACTGTTCCTAATTGCAAATGGTGTGCTCTAAGACAAAAACTGATAGCTTCCAAGATGGCATATGAAGAATGGACTGATAACTTATAGTTCACAAATGATATTATATGCAATACTACATGATTATGCTAAAATGCTAATTGCTATATGATTCTTGATATTTGCTTCAAGATTAAAACTCATAGATGCATAAGTTTTATAAATGATTATCTTTTGAAAAGAAACTTGAAGACTAACTCTCTCTCAACTGAAGCTCTTGATTTTATAGACCTTGAGAGGATAAGATGATGTGGCTCAGATCAACGGTCATGATCAGATCTACAAATTTGGATGGTTGTGAGAAAAGGTGAAGGTTGAGAGAAAGGGGGAAGGAGAAGACAAGTGTCACTCATCTCACCTTCACTAGATTGTTGATTGAGGGAATCTAGGGATGGTTGGAGAAAATTTAGGCATGAGAGGACAAGTGGACTCAAGTCCTTCCTAAGATGTAGGGGGTGTTGGAGAGAATATAGGAGGTTATGAAATATGTGTACGTACACAATATTCATTAAATTTGGAGGTTGAAGATAAATGATGAGTTAATATTTAAGAAATATTAATTTCCTTAGCCACATGATGGATGAGTTGACAAAGGAAAGATGAAGTGGAGGTGGAGGGTGAGTTGGATAAGGAATTAAATAATGAAGAATTATTGAATATTTGAGACTATAGGATAGGAGAATAACCATTAGATATTAAATGTTTAATTGATTGATCAGAAGAATAATTAAATATTAGATATTTAATTATTTAGAGAAATAGGATAAATGAATTAATTAATAAAATATTAATTAATAGAAAGACACGAAATGAATTAAATAAATTATTTTTTTAAAATTAACTATTTAATAGAAGAATAAATATTAAATATTTATTTAATTGCTCATAGCCATTTTTATGTGTATACAATATCAACATGGAGAATGTGGTTTAGTATAGCTTGTGGTGATAAATAAAATCAAAAGGGAGGTTCTCATCGAAGTAACCTATGCCGACAAAGAGATGTTGATAGTATGATTCAGAATAGATTACATTGTCAATTCAACATGATTTTCCTATGCCGATAGTTAAAGGTTATTTCTATATGAAGTCATTTGATCTGGAAGTTCTTTTTCAGGATAGCTATTGTGATGAATATGAGGAATAAGAGTTCCAGTTCACAAAGTAGATTGGGATAAGGATTTACTATTAACCCAATATGTTGCATGAAAGTTAATGACAACATAAAGATTGGTCGATTTGAGAAGCCCCATTGTCCAAATGGTTTATGACCGACCTTGACCATCTGATCTAGATGAAGAATTTGAAGACATGTGGCTCCTTGGTGGATAGAACAAATTAGATATTTTTTAGTCGGTGACGATGGATCTCATATAGTCATCAAACCTATCTCCGTAGATCGATAAGATGACAGTAATCTTGTTAATGGCGACTGAGTTGCAAATGCTTGATGAGCTCAAGATGATCGATAAAGATAGGACCAGATTTTGAGTACAAATCAAGCTTGCTAAAAATAGAAACCTAGTGACAGAAAGTGAATCAAACATAACCCCAAAGGGAAGAAAACAGAGTAGGGTTAGTAAATTCAAAAGATAAAATTCAATCTATTGTAGACCATATTTAATAAGGGAAGATTCAGATTACTAAGTTTAGTAATATATGTATTGATCGGCTTGAAGATATATGAAACACATTTACTATATGCAACTGGTCTGAAATCATTCTATAGAAAGAGAATAAGATCTTGTTGAAAAAGATAACTAATAGTAGGCAGATCAATCTGATATGATTTGATGGAAGTAGATGAGAAAGTGGTTTTTTTGTGAAACTAAAGACATCTCTTGAATTTGATTGTGTAAGAGATGTTATGTGTTGAAGCGAAGTGCATTGCTAAATAATATAGATAGAGAGAGTTAGAGTGAGAGTAGTTGTAGAAACAAAGTAGTGAGGGTTGTTGTAACAGCAAAAGATTAAGGACAAAGAGTAGTTTGAGATAGGTAAACCTAAGGTAGAGTAAAGAAGACAAAAGAGTATAGAACAGAGAAGAAGAACAAAGAACTGTTTGTAGAGAATTGATAGAGTGTAATCCTTAGAAATAGAGAGAGTCATTCTCAAGATATGAGAGTTATGTTGTGTTACAAAATTCATTTGTAACTTGTCTTTATCACTGTAAACCTTAATCTTATTGTATTTTATTTGAGTAGGTGCTCAGAGCAGGGGTAGGTTCTCCTTTGAGTAGGTGCTCATAAAACTAGGGATTGGTGCTTATAATATCAGGGGTTGGTGCTCCTTGAGTTGGTGCCCTAAAAACTTTTGTAAACAGTTATTTACCCATGAGGCTGGATTGGAGTAGTAGATTCCAACAACTATTCTCACCAAGGTTTTTCCCACATTGGGTTTTCCTCATACATCTGGAGTTGTGTGATGTTCTCTTGTGTGTATATGTTTAGGTTTGCATTACATCCTTAAAGTTTGTAGATTGAACTTAAAGTTTCTAAATACACCGATTCACGCCCCCCCCCCCCCCCCCCCTCAGTGTCCATTTGTGTTCTTCAATTAGTGTACACAAAGACAACAATATTGCAATTTTCTTCTCAAAACATTGGGTTGTTGTTGGATTTCCTTTCGTGAAAAAGAGTGGAGAGAACAATTCTTTCAAGAAAAAATCAGCAGTAAAGATGGTGATTTACAGTTGGTCTCCAATCCTATTTTTCACTCCATAAGGGTCTTTTCAAGGGGGGTCGTGTTTGATCATTTTCCATGCTCACCAAAAACATATACAAATAAGAAGAATAATTTTTTCTTCAAGAAATTTAATATTGGTTACTTAAAGGTTAGAATTTTGTTTGAGATCTCATTATGGTTAGAAGAGCTTTCAATTAGTAGGGTTTATATAAAATTATTAGTTTTTACTGCAGTAAGGTTTATAATGATTGGTAAATTATATATTGTTAATTTTATTTGAAATATTTAATATACTATTTTAATTGTTTTAATAGTTTTAAATTGTATATAGATATAATTAAGTTTTGTTAAAATATAATTATTTCATCAAAGAGGTTGACGATTCTTCTTAGAGCTATGACTATTATGACTGTCAACTGCAATACTTGTGGTTTATGGGCTAACTCCTAATGGAAGGACACAACTAGTGGATTAAACTTTGCAACCCTTACTAGTATATATATATATATATATATATATATATATATATATATATATATATATATATATATATTTTCATTATTGTATATTTTATATGTTTAATTTTAATGCTATAAAAATAATGAAGCCTTAACTCAAAACTATTTCATACAATCTATCCATACATATGTTTTTAGCATTCATTCAAACAATGCTTTATATGAAATGGAAAATAAAGAGATAATACGTTAGTAAATAGTTAATGGATAAGGTTCTTTTTTAAAACATAAATGTGTAATTAATATTACCATGCATTTTGTAGGAGATTGGATGTTACAAAATAAATATGATATTTTATTACATTTCAAAACTTAAAATTATATATTTCTTTTGTAAAAAAATTTTTACAAAAAGAAGACACAAAAATGACGAAAATGGCTTTATTTTCAACTAGCAAGGATAATATAACGAAACTGAATGTGCATTATTTTAAAATGATTGTAATTGAACTACAATTCATTTCACAAAGAACTAAATCATAATATTATTTATGAAGCCAATAATATAAAACTAATTGTATTTCAAATTGTCTTTATCTCTCATACTCAAACACATATAGAGTTTCTCTTACAAAAAATATCAGAAGGTACAATAACATCATTTTCAAACTTAAAATAACATTTTCATTAAGTACCCTAAAAGGGGTCCCTCACAAACTTGTTCTCAACCAAGGCAATATGGTGAAACAATTATTTCATTTTAAAGTATATAAAAGATTCATAAATTCATGTCAATTTACACAATAAACATCCTAAAACAACCCAAGTGGAAATGGAGTGCCCACTTCCTAACCTAGGTTCACATTAACACTCAATGATAAACATAGAAACTTTATTTTATTTCATACATAACGCTTGAATACATCTGTCATGCCCAAACTTTTGGGCATGAACGGGATAATTTTTTTTTTTAAATTCACAACTTAAAACATTAAAATGCTAATATGAAATGCTCTAGTAAGTTTCCGTCTTAACTATGTTTGAGTTAACCTAAAACACTAACTCAAGTAAACGAAAAAATAATTTAAAATTAAATACAGATTACTAAAAGAATTAATTTATTATCTCATCAAATTTAGTCAATAGTTCAATTAAATCAAAAACTCTATTAAATATTTCACAAAGATAATGTTGATCACTAATAACCATTAATTACTTTTAGGAACCAATTAATTTAGTCCTAGCACTTAGATTCATTAATGTCTATATTGTTATTATATCATTTAATTAAAATGTATCTAGACTAAATCGACTAGACGGGTAATTACATACATAAAGAATATTTTCCTATATAATTTAATCTCAAAAATTACCCAATATTATGTGGACTATAAATATCTCCTTTATAGTCAAAATAACTTAGAATAATTTTTCTTTTATAAGTTCCTAAGTAATTAATCTCAAATTTAATTACAATTTTAAAAAGAAAACAAACGTCATAATAAATTATGGCCATATGTTTATTTAAAAAACATATATAATTTATAACCACTTAATAAAAATATTTAACCTACAATTATCCATTCCTATTCTTAAACTCTATTATTATAATGCCCTACATTTTAAAAGAAACCTCTTCTTTCTTTTTACTACCCTAGCCCGGGGTTTTATTCTTTTTTCATTTTTTTTCTTGTGTTATGCAAGGGGCCAAACAGATACAATGGAGGAGGCGGCATTTTTGATGGGCGGTGGTGGTTCCTAGGGACGTCGCTCACTCTAGATTTCCATAGTGGCTGCGACCACTGTGGCCGCCCACAGTGGCCACGACCACTGTGGTCGCCCACAGTGGCTGCGCTCGGGCCGTCCACTGTGGGAAGCCATAGTGGCAGCGACCACTGTGGTCGCTCATAGTGGTGGCCCTTGGGTTGTCCACTATGGGACGCCGCAGTGGCACCGTCCACTGTGGTCACCAATAGTGGAGGCTCCCCGCCCATGCCGTCCACTATGCAAAACACTGTGGTTCGGCTCGAAACCCTATGCGATGGTTTTTTTTTAATTATTTATATTTTTTTTGTTTTAATAAAATATAATATATATATATATGTATTTATATATATAAACATATTATATATATATATATATATATATATATATATATATTGTATATACAAATGTATTTTAAATATGATTATAAGTATATATTTTCATGCATTCGAGGCATAAGGAAAATTAGAGCTTACATTACTATGCATTTAATTTTTATTTTTTTTTTAACTTTTAAAACTGAGTGATAACAAAATTCTGAATTAAACCCATGTAATTTTTTTTTTAAATTCTTGTTGCTAAATCATAGATGTACTATTTTAACCTTAGATTTATTTTCTGCATAAAGTAAATGACATAATTAAATAATTTTATATAGCAACTATAAAAATATATTTTTATTTAAACTAGTTAGACTATCTAACTTAGATTTAATTTCTACAAATAAATGAAAGGAACAATGACAGAGTTTTAGTATACTATATTTGCATTTCCATAAATAGGACTAAATAATTTATTTCCAGCTTTCTATCATTCATGCTTTTCTAATACTTTCTTTTCCAATGTTTCAAATGCATAGGGAAATAAATGAGCCCTTATTTACAAAACAACATGCATGCAACAAATATTATTTTAGTAACTATAGGAACTTAATCCAAGATAAACCTTTCATTTTTGCAACAAAATAATGGTTAATAATAAAACAATATATCTCCTCAAAGTATATTTAAAGTACATTCCAGGCAACCTTATAAATGGATCTCTTATTTCTAATAATGAGGACTTTAAATAACAATGGGTACATTTCCTTTTCAAAGAAATTACAATATATAGTTTCCCTTTTTCATTGCTGCAACTTAAAATATAAGCTATTCCATTTCCCAATCTTTTTCTGCAAACACACAAATCCTGCAACTTCTACTGGTTCTTTTCTTTTCTTCCAATCAACTTGCAAATAAATCAAAAGCTATGACCATGGAGTGCTCACCTCCCAACCTAGGCTAACTAGTAGCCACCCCCGAGCTTGGAGAACCAAGCCCTTGACAGGATTACACACATGCAAACACAGTAAACAAGGGAAAATAATCACAACCATGTTCCCATCCCAAGGCTTCACTGCACCACACAATGTGATGTCTATACACAGGTGGTAGTGGACCAAATACCCTAAGGAGACTGCAAGTATGGTAAAACACAAAGCCACCTCATGGCAATAAGAACTCATAAGTACAATAACCCTGCATCCTTATGCCCCCCAAGTCATTCATGCCTTATTTCCCTCCTATTGGCCCCCAAATGTATAAACAAGCCATCCATCAAGGGTCACATAAATATCCCTTGAGATCACTCTCAGAATGAGAGCCTCTCACTCGAGGGCTATCATACTTCTACCACCTAGAAGACCATCCTCTCTCCCAAGAGTAGGAGGTCTTGGTTACTCCCAAAACACAGAAAATACACAAGAGGAAAATGTAGAACACAAAATAAATTTTCGTAGGGGAAAATACAAGAAACAAGCCTTTTCCATACAAGCAATTCCTTTCAACATAACATGCAATATAAAACAATACAAGAGAAATGTAACCAACCTTTAACTACCCAAAGGAATGCTAGATTAGTTGAGGATGAGCAGCCCAATTCCACAAATTCCCTCCTTCTCTACCCTTAGCCAATTTCCTGAAACCAAATCTATCTTTTCTTTCAAAATTTCTTGTCTCCAAAAATGGAGAGTGGGTGATTACCCACAAAATCTCTCCAAATAGACAAACCCTGATTTTACAAACGTACATAGGTCTAGGTTTGGTTCTCCATAATATTTCCATGGTCACATGTATAATTTTCCTGCGCATCTCAATTACACATTAGTAATTTCAAATAAACTCATATAATA